>NC_082711.1:120079946-120400105 GCF_030144855.1 Hypanus sabinus | reverse complement strand
GGCACTGGGCTGTATCCTCGAATAGAATCAGGTTCCCCTGAGCACTGGACTGTACCCTCAAATAGAAGTAGGACCCCCGGGCACTGGACTGTATCCTCGAATAGAATCAGGACCCCACAGCACTGGACTATATGCTAAAATAGAATCAGGACCCCCGGGCACTGGACTGTATCCTCAAATAGAATCAGGACCCCAAGGCACTGGACTGTATCCTCGAATAGAATCAGGACCCCTGGGCACTGGACTGTTTCCTCAAATTGAATCAGGACGTCCGGGCACTGGACTGTATGCTCGAATAGCATCAGGACCCCCGGGCACTGGACTGTATCCTCAAATAGAATGAGGACACCGGGCACCAAACTCTATCCTCGAATAAAATCAGGACCCCTGGGCACTGGACTGTATTCTCAAATAGAATCAGGACGTCCGGGCACTGGACTGTATCCTCGAATAGCATCAGGACCCCCGGGCACTGGACTGTATCCTCAAATAGAATCAGGACCCCGGTCCCTGGACTGTATCCTCAAATAGAATCAGGACCACCGGGCACCAATCTGTATCCTCGAATAGAGCCAGGACCCCTGGGCTCTGGACTGTAGCCTCAAATGTAATCAGGATCCCAGGGCACTGGGCTGTATCCTCGAATAGAATCAGGATCCCCTGAGCACTGGAATGTATCCTCGAATAGCATCAGGACCCCCGGGCACTGGACTGTATCCTCAAATAGAATCAGGACCCCGAGCACTGGACTGTATCCTCAAATAGAATCAGGACCCCCAGGCACAAAACTGTATCCTCGAATAGAGCCAGGACCCCTGGGCACTGGACTGTATCGTCAAATAGAATCAGGATCCCAGGGTACTGGGCTGTATCCTCGAATAGAATCAGGATCCCCTGAGCACTGGAATGTACCCTCAAATAGAATCAGGACCCCCAGGCACTGGACTGTATCTTCAAATAGAATCAGGACCCCCGGGGACTGGACTGTATCCTCGAATAGAATCAGGACCCCACAGCACTGGACAATATGCTGAAATAGAATCAGGCCCCCCGGGCACCGGATTATATCCACCAATAGCATCAGTACACACGGGCACTGGACTGTATCCTCAAAGAGAACCAGTACCCCCGGGCACTGGACTCTGTCCTCTAATGAGATGAGGACCCCCGGGCACTAGACTGTATCCTGGAATAGCATCAGGGCCCCCGGGTACTGGACTGTATCCACAAATAGCATCAAGACCCCCGGACACTGGAATATACCACCGAATAGCATCATGACCCCCGGGCACTGGACTGTATCCTCAAATAGAATCAGGATCGCTTGGCATTGGACTGTATCCTCGAATAGAATCAGGACCCCACGGCACTGGACTGTATCCTCTAATAGAATTAGGACCCCGGGCACTGGCCTGTATACTCGAATAGAATCAGGACCCCCGGGCACTGGACTGTATCCTCAAATAGAATCAGGACCCCCAGGCACTGGACTGTATCCTCGAATAGAATCAGGACCCCTGGGCACTGGACTGTTTCCTCAAATTGAATCAGGACGCCCGGGCACTGGACTGTATGCTCGAATAGCATCAGGACCCCCGGGCACTGGACTGTATCCTCAAATAGAATGAGGACACCGGGCACCAAACTCTATCCTCGAATAAAATCAGGACCCCTGGGCACTGGACTGTATTATCAAATAGAATCAGGACCCCCGGGCACTGGACTGTATCCTCGAATAGCATCAGGACCCCCGGGCACTGGACTGTATCCTCGAATAGAATCAGGTTCCCCTGAGCACTGGACTGTACCCTCAAATAGAATTAGGACCCCCGGGCACTGGACTGTATCCTCGAATAGAATCAGTACCCCACAGCACTGGACTATATCCTGAAATAGAATCAGGACCCCCGGGCACCGGAATATATCCACCAATAGCATCAGTACACCCGGGCACTGGACAGTATCCTCAAATACAATCAGGACACCCGGGCACCGGACTGTATCCTCAAATAGAATGAGGACACCGGGCACCAGCCTCTATCCTCGAATAAAATCAGGACCCCTGGGCACTGGACTATATCCTGAAATAGAATCAGGTTCCCCGGGCACCGGACTATATCCACCAATAGCATCAGTACACCCGGGCACTGGACAGTATCCTCAAATACAATCAGGAACTCCGGGCACTGGACTTTATCCTCAAAGAGAACCAGGATCCCAGGGCACTGGGCTGTATCCTCGAATAGAATCAGGATCCCCTGAGCACTGGAATGTATCCTCAAATAGAATCAGGACCCCCAGGCACTGGACTGTATCTTCAAAAAGAATCAAGACCCCCGGCACTGGACTGTATCCTCGAATAGAATCAGGACCCCACCGCACTGGACTATATCCTGAAATAGAATCAGGCCCCCCGGACACCGGAGTATATCTACCAATTGCATCAGTACACCCGGGCACTGGACTGTATCCTCAAAGAGAACCAGTACCCCCGGGCACTGGACTCTGTCCTCAAATAAGATCAGGACCCCCGGGCACTGGACTGTATCCTGGAATAGCATCAGGGCCCCCGGGTACTGCACTGTATCCACAAATAGCATCAAGAGCCCCGGGCACTGGAATATACCACCAAATAGCATCAGGACCCCCGGGCACTGGATTGTATCCTCAAATAGAATCAGGATCGCTGGGCACTGGACTGTATCCTCGAATAGAATCAGGACCCCACGGCACTGGACTGTATCCTCTAATAGAATTAGGACCCCCGGCACTGGACTGTATCCTCGAATATAATCAGGACCGCACGGCACTGGACTGTATCCTCGAATAGAATTAGAACCCCCGGCACTGGACTGTATCCTCGAATAGAATCAGGACCGCCGTGCACTGGACTGTATCCTCAAATAGCATCAGGATCAGCAGGCACTGGACTGTATCCTCAAATAGAATCAGGATCCCCGGGCACTGCATTGTATCCTCAAATTAAATCAGGATTCCCGGGCACTGGACTATTCCCTCGAATAGAATCAGGACACCGGGGGCCCCGGACTGTATCCTCAAATAGAATCAGGACCCCCGGGCACTGGACTGCATCCTCAAATAGAATCAGGATCCCCGGGCCCTGGACTGTATCCTCGAATAGAATCAGGACCCCCGTGCACTGGACTGTATCCTCAAATAGCATCAGGATCAGCAGGCACTGGACTGTATCCTCAAATAGAATCAGGATCCCCGGGCACTGCATTGTATCCTCAAATAGAATCAGGATTCCCGGGCACTGGACTATTCCCTCGAATAGAATCAGGACACCGGGGGCCCCGGACTGTATCCTCAAATAGAATCAGGACCCCTGGGCACTGGACTGTATCCTCGAATAGCTTCAGGACCCCCGGGCACTGGACTATACCCTCGAATAGCATCAGGACCCCGGGTACTGGACTGTATCCTCGAATAGAATCAGGACCCCACAGCACTGGGCTATATCCTGAAATAGAATCAGGACCCCCGGGCACCGGACTATATCCACCAATAGCATCAGTACACCCGGGCACTGGACTGTATCCTCAAATACAATCTGGACCTCCGGGCACTGGACTTTATCCTCAAGGAGAACCAGGATCGCCGGGCACTGTACTACACCTTCGAATAGATTCAGGACACCCGGGCACCGGACTGTATCCTCAAATAGAATGAGGACACCGGGCACCAAACTCTATCCTCGAATAAAATCAGGACCCCTGGGCACTGGACTGTATTCTCAAATAGAATCAGGACGTCCGGGCACTGGTGTGTATCCTCGAATAGCATCAGGACCCCCGTGCACTGGACTGTATCCTCAAATAGAATCAGGACCCCGGGCACTGGACTGTATCCTCAAATAGAATCAGGACCCCCGGGCACCAAACTGTATCCTCGAATACAGCCAGGACCCCTGGGGACTGGACTGTATCCTCAAATAGAATCAGGATCCCAGGGCACTGAGCTGTATCCTCGAATAGAATCAGGATCCCCTGAGTACTGGAATGTATCCTCAAATAGAATCAGGACCCCCAGGCACTGGACTGTATCTTCAAATAGAATCAGGACCCCCGGGGACTGGACTGTATCCTCGAATAGAATCAGGACCCCACAGCACTGGACTATATCCTGAAATAGAATCAGGCCCCCCGGGCACCGGATTATATCCACCAATAGCATCAGTACACCCGGGCACTGGACTGTATCCTCAAAGAGAACCAGTACCCCCGGGCACCGGACTGTATCCTCAAATAGAATCAGGATCCCCGGGCACTGGACTGTATCCTCAAATAGAATCAGGACCCCCGGGCACTGGACTGTATCGTACAATAGAATCAGGACCCCACGGCACTGGACTATATCCTAAAATAGAATCAGGACCCCCGTGCACCGGACCATATCCACAAATAGCATCAGGACACCCGGGCACTGGACTGTATCCTCGAATAGAATCAGGAACCCCCTGCACTGGACTGTATCCTGAAATAGCATCAGGAGCCCCGGGCACTGGACAGTATCCTCAAATAGAATCAGGACCCACAGGCACTGGACTGTATCCTCAAATAGCATCAGGACCCCCACGCACTGGACTGTATCCTCGAATAGAATCAGGACCCCCGTGCACTGGACTGTATCCTCAAATAGCATCAGGATCAGCAGGCACTGGACTGTATCCTCAAATAGAATCAGGATCCCCGGGCACTGCATTGTATCCTCAAATAGAATCAGGATTCCCGGGCACTGGACTATTCCCTCGAATAGAATCAGGACACCGGGGGCCCCGGACTGTATCCTCAAATAGAATCAGGACCCCTGGGCACTGGACTGTATCCTCGAATAGCTTCAGGACCCCCGGGCACTGGACTATACCCTCGAATAGCATCAGGACCCCGGGTACTGGACTGTATCCTCGAATAGAATCAGGACCCCACAGCACTGGGCTATATCCTGAAATAGAATCAGGACCCCCGGGCACCGGACTATATCCACCAATAGCATCAGTACACCCGGGCACTGGACTGTATCCTCAAATACAATCTGGACCTCCGGGCACTGGACTTTATCCTCAAGGAGAACCAGGATCGCCGGGCACTGTACTACACCTTCGAATAGATTCAGGACACCCGGGCACCGGACTGTATCCTCAAATAGAATGAGGACACCGGGCACCAAACTCTATCCTCGAATAAAATCAGGACCCCTGGGCACTGGACTGTATTCTCAAATAGAATCAGGACGTCCGGGCACTGGTGTGTATCCTCGAATAGCATCAGGACCCCCGTGCACTGGACTGTATCCTCAAATAGAATCAGGACCCCGGGCACTGGACTGTATCCTCAAATAGAATCAGGACCCCCGGGCACCAAACTGTATCCTCGAATACAGCCAGGACCCCTGGGGACTGGACTGTATCCTCAAATAGAATCAGGATCCCAGGGCACTGAGCTGTATCCTCGAATAGAATCAGGATCCCCTGAGTACTGGAATGTATCCTCAAATAGAATCAGGACCCCCAGGCACTGGACTGTATCTTCAAATAGAATCAGGACCCCCGGGGACTGGACTGTATCCTCGAATAGAATCAGGACCCCACAGCACTGGACTATGTCCTGAAATAGAATCAGGCCCCCCGGGCACCGGATTATATCCACCAATAGCATCAGTACACCCGGGCACTGGACTGTATCCTCAAAGAGAACCAGTACCCCCGGGCACCGGACTGTATCCTCAAATAGAATCAGGATCCCCGGGCACTGGACTGTATCCTCAAATAGAATCAGGACCCCCGGGCACTGGACTGTATCGTACAATAGAATCAGGACCCCACGGCACTGGACTATATCCTAAAATAGAATCAGGACCCCCGTGCACCGGACCATATCCACAAATAGCATCAGGACACCCGGGCACTGGACTGTATCCTCGAATAGAATCAGGAACCCCCTGCACTGGACTGTATCCTGAAATAGCATCAGGAGCCCCGGGCACTGGACAGTATCCTCAAATAGAATCAGGACCCACAGGCACTGGACTGTATCCTCAAATAGCATCAGGACCCCCACGCACTGGACTGTATACTCAAATAGAATCAGGACCCCCGGGCACCGGAATATCTACTCAAATAGAATCAGCAAACTGTATACTCGAATAGAATCAGGACCCCCGGGCACCGGAATATCTACTCAAATAGAATCACCAAACTGTATACTCGAATAGAATCAGGACCCCTGGGCACTGGAATGTATTCTCGAATAGAATCAGGACCCCACGGCACTGGACTGTATCCTCGGATAGAATTAGGACCCCCGGCACTGGATTGTATCCTCAAATAACATCAGGAACCCCGGGCACTGGACTGTATCCTCAAATAGAATCAGGATCCCCGGGCCCTGCACTGTATCCTCGAATAGAATCAGGAACCCGTGCAATGGACTGTATCCTCAAATAGCGTCAGGACTCCCGGGAACTGGATGTATCCTCGCATAGAATCAGGGCCCCCCGGCACTGGACGGTATCCCGAAATAGTATCAGGCCCCCGGGCACTGGACTGTATCCTCAAATAGCATCAGGACCCCCGGGCTCTGGACTGTATCCTCAAATAGCATCAGGACCCCCGGGCAGAAAACTATATCCTCGAATATAGCCGGGACCCCTGGGCACTGGACTGTATCCTCAAATAGAATCAGGTTCCCGGGGCACTGGGATGTATCCTCGAATAGCATCAGGACCCCCGGGCACTGGACTGTATCCTCAAATAGAATCAGGACACCCAGGCACTGGAATGTATCTTCAAATAGAATCAGGACCCCCGGGGACTGGACTGTATCCTCGAATAGAATCAGGACCCCACAGCACTGGACTATATCCTGAAATAGAATCAGGCCCACCGGGCACCGGATTATATCCACCAATAGCATCAGTACACCCGGGCACTGGACTGTATCCTCAAATAGAATCAGGACCCCCGGGCACTGGACTGTATCCTCAAATAGAATCAGGACCCCCGGGCACTGGACTGTATCGTACAATAGAATCAGGACCCCACGGCACTGGACTATATCCTAAAATAGAATCAGGACCCCCGTGCACCGGACCATATCCACAAATAGCATCAGGACACCCGGGCACTGGACTGTATCCTCGAATAGAATCAGGAACCCCCTGCACTGGACTGTATCCTGAAATAGCATCAGGAGCCCCGGGCACTGGACAGTATCATCAAATAGAATCAGGACCCACAGGCACTGGACTGCATCCTCAAATAGCATCAGGACCCCCACGCACTGGACTGTATACTCAAATAGAATCAGGACCCCCGGGCACCGGAATATCTACTCAAATAGAATCAGCAAACTGTATACTCGAATAGAATCAGGACCCTCGGGCACCGGAATATCTACTCAAATAGAATCACCAAACTGTATACTCGAATAGAATCAGGACCCCTGGGCACTGGAATGTATTCTCGAATAGAATCAGGACCCCACGGCACTGGACTGTATCCTCGGATAGAATTAGGACCCCCGGCACTGGATTGTATCCTCAAATAGAATCAGGATTCCCGGGCACTGCATTGTATCCTCAAATAGAATCAGGATTCCCGGGCACTGGACTATTCCCTCGAATAGAATCAGGACCCCGGGCACTGGACTGTATCCTCAAATAGAATCAGGACCCCCGGGCACCAAACTGTATCCTCGAATACAGCCAGGACCCCTGGGGACTGGACTGTATCCTCAAATAGAATCAGGATCCCAGGGCACTGAGCTGTATCCTCGAATAGAATCAGGATCCCCTGAGTTATGGAATGTATCCTCAAATAGAATCAGGACCCCCAGGCACTGGACTGTATCTTCAAATAGAATCAGGACCCCCGGGGACTGGACTGTATCCTCGAATAGAATCAGGACCCCACAGCACTGGACTATATCCTGAAATAGAATCAGGCCCCCCGGGCACCGGATTATATCCACCAATAGCATCAGTACACCCGGGCACTGGACTGTATCCTCAAAGAGAACCAGTACCCCCGGGCACCGGACTGTATCCTCAAATAGAATCAGGATCCCCGGGCACTGGACTGTATCCTCAAATAGAATCAGGACCCCCGGGCACTGGACTGTATCGTACAATAGAATCAGGACCCCACGGCACTGGACTATATCCTAAAATAGAATCAGGACCCCCGTGCACCGGACCATATCCACAAATAGCATCAGGACACCCGGGCACTGGACTGTATCCTCGAATAGAATCAGGAACCCCCTGCACTGGACTGTATCCTGAAATAGCATCAGGAGCCCCGGGCACTGGACAGTATCCTCAAATAGAATCAGGACCCACAGGCACTGGACTGTATCCTCAAATAGCATCAGGACCCCCACGCACTGGACTGTATCCTCGAATAGAATCAGGACCCCCGTGCACTGGACTGTATCCTCAAATAGCATCAGGATCAGCAGGCACTGGACTGTATCCTCAAATAGAATCAGGATCCCCGGGCACTGCATTGTATCCTCAAATAGAATCAGGATTCCCGGGCACTGGACTATTCCCTCGAATAGAATCAGGACACCGGGGGCCCCGGACTGTATCCTCAAATAGAATCAGGACCCCTGGGCACTGGACTGTATCCTCGAATAGCTTCAGGACCCCCGGGCACTGGACTATACCCTCGAATAGCATCAGGACCCCGGGTACTGGACTGTATCCTCGAATAGAATCAGGACCCCACAGCACTGGGCTATATCCTGAAATAGAATCAGGACCCCCGGGCACCGGACTATATCCACCAATAGCATCAGTACACCCGGGCACTGGACTGTATCCTCAAATACAATCTGGACCTCCGGGCACTGGACTTTATCCTCAAGGAGAACCAGGATCGCCGGGCACTGTACTACACCTTCGAATAGATTCAGGACACCCGGGCACCGGACTGTATCCTCAAATAGAATGAGGACACCGGGCACCAAACTCTATCCTCGAATAAAATCAGGACCCCTGGGCACTGGACTGTATTCTCAAATAGAATCAGGACGTCCGGGCACTGGTGTGTATCCTCGAATAGCATCAGGACCCCCGTGCACTGGACTGTATCCTCAAATAGAATCAGGACCCCGGGCACTGGACTGTATCCTCAAATAGAATCAGGACCCCCGGGCACCAAACTGTATCCTCGAATACAGCCAGGACCCCTGGGGACTGGACTGTATCCTCAAATAGAATCAGGATCCCAGGGCACTGAGCTGTATCCTCGAATAGAATCAGGATCCCCTGAGTACTGGAATGTATCCTCAAATAGAATCAGGACCCCCAGGCACTGGACTGTATCTTCAAATAGAATCAGGACCCCCGGGGACTGGACTGTATCCTCGAATAGAATCAGGACCCCACAGCACTGGACTATGTCCTGAAATAGAATCAGGCCCCCCGGGCACCGGATTATATCCACCAATAGCATCAGTACACCCGGGCACTGGACTGTATCCTCAAAGAGAACCAGTACCCCCGGGCACCGGACTGTATCCTCAAATAGAATCAGGATCCCCGGGCACTGGACTGTATCCTCAAATAGAATCAGGACCCCCGGGCACTGGACTGTATCGTACAATAGAATCAGGACCCCACGGCACTGGACTATATCCTAAAATAGAATCAGGACCCCCGTGCACCGGACCATATCCACAAATAGCATCAGGACACCCGGGCACTGGACTGTATCCTCGAATAGAATCAGGAACCCCCTGCACTGGACTGTATCCTGAAATAGCATCAGGAGCCCCGGGCACTGGACAGTATCCTCAAATAGAATCAGGACCCACAGGCACTGGACTGTATCCTCAAATAGCATCAGGACCCCCACGCACTGGACTGTATACTCAAATAGAATCAGGACCCCCGGGCACCGGAATATCTACTCAAATAGAATCAGCAAACTGTATACTCGAATAGAATCAGGACCCCCGGGCACCGGAATATCTACTCAAATAGAATCACCAAACTGTATACTCGAATAGAATCAGGACCCCTGGGCACTGGAATGTATTCTCGAATAGAATCAGGACCCCACGGCACTGGACTGTATCCTCGGATAGAATTAGGACCCCCGGCACTGGATTGTATCCTCAAATAACATCAGGAACCCCGGGCACTGGACTGTATCCTCAAATAGAATCAGGATCCCCGGGCCCTGCACTGTATCCTCGAATAGAATCAGGACCCCCGTGCAATGGACTGTATCCTCAAATAGCGTCAGGACTCCCGGGAACTGGATGTATCCTCGCATAGAATCAGGGCCCCCCGGCACTGGACGGTATCCCGAAATAGTATCAGGCCCCCGGGCACTGGACTGTATCCTCAAATAGCATCAGGACCCCCGGGCTCTGGACTGTATCCTCAAATAGCATCAGGACCCCCGGGCACAAAACTATATCCTCGAATATAGCCGGGACCCCTGGGCACTGGACTGTATCCTCAAATAGAATCAGGTTCCCGGGGCACTGGGATGTATCCTCGAATAGCATCAGGACCCCCGGGCACTGGACTGTATCCTCAAATAGAATCAGGACCCCCAGGCACTGGAATGTATCTTCAAATAGAATCAGGACCCCCGGGGACTGGACTGTATCCTCGAATAGAATCAGGACCCCACAGCACTGGACTATATCCTGAAATAGAATCAGGCCCACCGGGCACCGGATTATATCCACCAATAGCATCAGTACACCCGGGCACTGGACTGTATCCTCAAATAGAATCAGGACCCCCGGGCACTGGACTGTATCCTCAAATAGAATCAGGACCCCCGGGCACTGGACTGTATCGTACAATAGAATCAGGACCCCACGGCACTGGACTATATCCTAAAATAGAATCAGGACCCCCGTGCACCGGACCATATCCACAAATAGCATCAGGACACCCGGGCACTGGACTGTATCCTCGAATAGAATCAGGAACCCCCTGCACTGGACTGTATCCTGAAATAGCATCAGGAGCCCCGGGCACTGGACAGTATCATCAAATAGAATCAGGACCCACAGGCACTGGACTGCATCCTCAAATAGCATCAGGACCCCCACGCACTGGACTGTATACTCAAATAGAATCAGGACCCCCGGGCACCGGAATATCTACTCAAATAGAATCTGCAAACTGTATACTCGAATAGAATCAGGACCCTCGGGCACCGGAATATCTACTCAAATAGAATCACCAAACTGTATACTCGAATAGAATCAGGACCCCTGGGCACTGGAATGTATTCTCGAATAGAATCAGGACCCCACGGCACTGGACTGTATCCTCGGATAGAATTAGGACCCCCGGCACTGGATTGTATCCTCAAATAACATCAGGAACCCCGGGCACTGGACTGTATCCTCAAATAGAATCAGGATCCCCGGGCCCTGCACTGTATCCTCGAATAGAATCAGGACCCCCGTGCAATGGACTGTATCCTCAAATAGCATCAGGACTCCCGGGAACTGGATGTATCCTCGCATAGAATCAGGGCCCCCCGGCACTGGACTGTATCCTGAAATAGTATCAGGCCCCCGGGCACTGGACTGTATCCTCAAATAGCATCAGGACCCCCGGGCTCTGGACTGTATCCTCAAATAGCATCAGGACCCCCGGGCAGAAAACTATATCCTCGAATATAGCCGGGACCCCTGGGCACTGGACTGTATCCTCAAATAGAATCAGGTTCCCGGGGCACTGGGATGTATCCTCGAATAGCATCAGGACCCCCGGGCACTGGACTGTATCCTCAAATAGAATCAGGACCCCCAGGCACTGGAATGTATCTTCAAATAGAATCAGGACCCCCGGGGACTGGACTGAATCCTCGGATAGAATCAGGACCCCACAGCACTGGACTATATCCTGAAATAGAATCAGGCCCCCCGGGCACCGGATTATATCCACCAATAGCATCAGTACACCCGGGCACTGGACTGTATCCTCAAAGAGAACCAGTACCCCCGGGCACCGGAATATCTACTCAAATAGAATCACCAAACTGTATACTCGAATAGAATCAGGACCCCTGGGCACTGGAATGTATTCTCGAATAGAATCAGGACCCCACAGCACTGGACTGTATCCTCGGATAGAATTAGGACCCCCGGCACTGGATTGTATCCTCAAATAACATCAGGAACCCCGGGCACTGGACTGTATCCTCAAATAGAATCAGGATCCCCCGGCCCTGCACTGTATCCTCGAATAGAATCAGGACCCCCGTGCAATGGACTGTATCCTCAAATAGCATCAGGACTCCCGGGAACTGGATGTATCCTCGCATAGAATCAGGGCCCCCCGGCACTGGACTGTATCCTGAAATAGTATCAGGCCTCCGGGCACTGGACTGTATCCTCAAATAGCATCAGGACCCCCGGGCTCTGGACTGTATCCTCAAATAGCATCAGGACCCACGGGCACAAAATTATATACTCGAATATAGCCGGGACCCCTGGGCACTGGACTGTATCCTCAAATAGAATCAGGTTCCCGGGGCACTGGGATGTATCCTCGAATAGCATCAGGACCCCCGGGCACTGGACTGTATCCTCAAATAGAATCAGGACCCCCAGGCACTCGAATGTATCTTCAAATAGAATCAGGACCCCCGGGGACTGGACTGTATCCTCGAATAGAATCAGGACCCCACAGCACTGGACTATATCCTGAAATAGAATCAGGCCCCCCGGGCACCGGATTATATCCACCAATAGCATCAGTACACCCGGGCACTGGACTGTATCCTCAAAGAGAACCAGTACCCCCGGGCACCGGACTGTATCCTCAAATAGAATCAGGATCCCCGGGCACTGGACTGTATCCTCAAATAGAATCAGGACCCCCGGGCACTGGACTGTATCGTACAATAGAATCAGGACCCCACGGCACTGGACTATATCCTAAAATAGAATCAGGACCCCCGTGCACCGGACCATATCCACAAATAGCATCAGGACACCCGGGCACTGGACTGTATCCTCGAATAGAATCAGGAACCCCCTGCACTGGACTGTATCCTGAAATAGCATCAGGAGCCCCGGGCACTGGACAGTATCCTCAAATAGAATCAGGACCCACAGGCACTGGACTGTATCCTCAAATAGCATCAGGACCCCCACGCACTGGACTGTATACTCAAATAGAATCAGGACCCCCGGGCACCGGAATATCTACTCAAATAGAATCAGCAAACTGTATACTCGAATAGAATCAGGACCCCCGGGCACCGGAATATCTACTCAAATAGAATCACCAAACTGTATACTCGAATAGAATCAGGACCCCTGGGCACTGGAATGTATTCTCGAATAGAATCAGGACCCCACGGCACTGGACTGTATCCTCGGATAGAATTAGGACCCCCGGCACTGGATTGTATCCTCAAATAACATCAGGAACCCCGGGCACTGGACTGTATCCTCAAATAGAATCAGGATCCCCGGGCCCTGCACTGTATCCTCGAATAGAATCAGGACCCCCGTGCAATGGACTGTATCCTCAAATAGCATCAGGACTCCCGGGAACTGGATGTATCCTCGCATAGAATCAGGGCCCCCCGGCACTGGACTGTATCCTGAAATAGTATCAGCCCCCCGGGCACTGGACTGTATCCTCAAATAGCATCAGGACCCCCGGGCTCTGGACTGTATCCTCAAATAGCATCAGGACCCCCGGGCAGAAAACTATATCCTCGAATATAGCCGGGACCCCTGGGCACTGGACTGTATCCTCAAATAGAATCAGGTTCCCGGGGCACTGGGATGTATCCTCGAATAGCATCAGGACCCCCGGGCACTGGACTGTATCCTCAAATAGAATCAGGACCCCCAGGCACTGGAATGTATCTTCAAATAGAATCAGGACCCCCGGGGACTGGACTGAATCCTCGGATAGAATCAGGACCCCACAGCACTGGACTATATCCTGAAATAGAATCAGGCCCCCCGGGCACCGGATTATATCCACCAATAGCATCAGTACACCCGGGCACTGGACTGTATCCTCAAAGAGAACCAGTACCCCCGGGCACCGGAATATCTACTCAAATAGAATCACCAAACTGTATACTCGAATAGCATCAGGACCCCCGGGCACAAAATTATATACTCGAATATAGCCGGGACCCCTGGGCACTGGACTGTATCCTCAAATAGAATCAGGTTCCCGGGGCACTGGGATGTATCCTCGAATAGCATCAGGACCCCCGGGCACTGGACTGTATCCTCAAATAGAATCAGGACCCCCAGGCACTGGAATGTATCTTCAAATAGAATCAGGACCCCCGGGGACTGGACTGTATCCTCGAATAGAATCAGGACCCCACAGCACTGGACTATATCCTGAAATAGAATCAGGCCCCCCGGGCACCGGATTATATCCACCAATAGCATCAGTACACCCGGGCACTGGACTGTATCCTCAAAGAGAACCAGTACCCCCGGGCACCGGACTGTATCCTCAAATAGAATCAGGATCCCCGGGCACTGGACTGTATCCTCAAATAGAATCAGGACCCCCGGGCACTGGACTGTATCGTACAATAGAATCAGGACCCCACGGCACTGGACTATATCCTAAAATAGAATCAGGACCCCCGTGCACCGGACCATATCCACAAATAGCATCAGGACACCCGGGCACTGGACTGTATCCTCGAATAGAATCAGGAACCCCCTGCACTGGACTGTATCCTGAAATAGCATCAGGAGCCCCGGGCACTGGACAGTATCCTCAAATAGAATCAGGACCCACAGGCACTGGACTGTATCCTCAAATAGCATCAGGACCCCCACGCACTGGACTGTATACTCAAATAGAATCAGGACCCCCGGGCACCGGAATATCTACTCAAATAGAATCAGCAAACTGTATACTCGAATAGAATCAGGACCCCTGGGCACTGGAATGTATTCTCGAATAGAATCAGGACCCCACGGCACTGGACTGTATCCTCGGATAGAATTAGGACCCCCGGCACTGGATTGTATCCTCAAATAACATCAGGAACCCCGGGCACTGGACTGTATCCTCAAATAGAATCAGGATCCCCGGGCCCTGCACTGTATCCTCGAATAGAATCAGGACCCCCGTGCAATGGACTGTATCCTCAAATAGCATCAGGACTCCCGGGAACTGGATGTATCCTCGCATAGAATCAGGGCCCCCCGGCACTGGACTGTATCCTGAAATAGTATCAGGCCCCCGGGCACTGGACTGTATCCTCAAATAGCATCAGGACCCCCGGGCTCTGGACTGTATCCTCAAATAGCATCAGGACCCCCGGGCAGAAAACTATATCCTCGAATATAGCCGGGACCCCTGGGCACTGGACTGTATCCTCAAATAGAATCAGGTTCCCGGGGCACTGGGATGTATCCTCGAATAGCATCAGGACCCCCGGGCACTGGACTGTATCCTCAAATAGAATCAGGACCCCCAGGCACTGGAATGTATCTTCAAATAGAATCAGGACCCCCGGGGACTGGACTGAATCCTCGGATAGAATCAGGACCCCACAGCACTGGACTATATCCTGAAATAGAATCAGGCCCCCCGGGCACCGGATTATATCCACCAATAGCATCAGTACACCCGGGCACTGGACTGTATCCTCAAAGAGAACCAGTACCCCCGGGCACCGGAATATCTACTCAAATAGAATCACCAAACTGTATACTCGAATAGCATCAGGACCCCCGGGCACAAAATTATATACTCGAATATAGCCGGGACCCCTGGGCACTGGACTGTATCCTCAAATAGAATCAGGTTCCCGGGGCACTGGGATGTATCCTCGAATAGCATCAGGACCCCCGGGCACTGGACTGTATCCTCAAATAGAATCAGGACCCCCAGGCACTGGAATGTATCTTCAAATAGAATCAGGACCCCCGGGGACTGGACTGTATCCTCGAATAGAATCAGGACCCCACAGCACTGGACTATATCCTGAAATAGAATCAGGCCCCCCGGGCACCGGATTATATCCACCAATAGCATCAGTACACCCGGGCACTGGACTGTATCCTCAAAGAGAACCAGTACCCCCGGGCACCGGACTGTATCCTCAAATAGAATCAGGATCCCCGGGCACTGGACTGTATCCTCAAATAGAATCAGGACCCCCGGGCACTGGACTGTATCGTACAATAGAATCAGGACCCCACGGCACTGGACTATATCCTAAAATAGAATCAGGACCCCCGTGCACCGGACCATATCCACAAATAGCATCAGGACACCCGGGCACTGGACTGTATCCTCGAATAGAATCAGGAACCCCCTGCACTGGACTGTATCCTGAAATAGCATCAGGAGCCCCGGGCACTGGACAGTATCCTCAAATAGAATCAGGACCCACAGGCACTGGACTGTATCCTCAAATAGCATCAGGACCCCCACGCACTGGACTGTATACTCAAATAGAATCAGGACCCCCGGGCACCGGAATATCTACTCAAATAGAATCAGCAAACTGTATACTCGAATAGAATCAGGACCCCTGGGCACTGGAATGTATTCTCGAATAGAATCAGGACCCCACGGCACTGGACTGTATCCTCGGATAGAATTAGGACCCCCGGCACTGGATTGTATCCTCAAATAACATCAGGAACCCCGGGCACTGGACTGTATCCTCAAATAGAATCAGGATCCCCGGGCCCTGCACTGTATCCTCGAATAGAATCAGGACCCCCGTGCAATGGACTGTATCCTCAAATAGCATCAGGACCCCCGGGCACAAAACTATATCCTCGAATATAGCCGGGACCCCTGGGCACTGGACTGTATCCTCAAATAGAATCAGGTTCCCGGGGCACTGGGATGTATCCTCGAATAGCATCAGGACCCCCGGGCACTGGACTGTATCCTCAAATAGAATCAGGATCCCCGGGCCCTGCACTGTATCCTCGAATAGAATCAGGACCCCCGTGCAATGGACTGTATCCTCAAATAGCATCAGGACTCCCGGGAACTGGATATATCCTCGCATAGAATCAGGGCCCCCCGGCACTGGACTGTATCCTGAAATAGTATCAGGCCCCCGGGCACTGGACTGTATCCTCAAATAGCATCAGGACCCCCGGGCTCTGGACTGTATCCTCAAATAGCATCAGGACCCCCGGGCACAAAACTATATCCTCGAATATAGCCGGGACCCCTGGGCACTGGACTGTATCCTCAAATAGAATCAGGTTCCCGGGGCACTGGGATGTATCCTCGAATAGCATCAGGACCCCCGGGCACTGGACTGTATCCTCAAATAGAATCAGGACCCCCAGGCACTGGAATGTATCTTCAAATAGAATCAGGACCCCCGGGGACTGGACTGAATCCTCGGATAGAATCAGGACCCCACAGCACTGGACTATATCCTGAAATAGAATCAGGCCCCCCGGGCACCGGATTATATCCACCAATAGCATCAGTACACCCGGGCACTGGACTGTATCCTCAAAGAGAACCAGTACCCCCGGGCACCGGAATATCTACTCAAATAGAATCACCAAACTGTATACTCGAATAGCATCAGGACCCCCGGGCACAAAATTATATACTCGAATATAGCCGGGACCCCTGGGCACTGGACTGTATCCTCAAATAGAATCAGGTTCCCGGGGCACTGGGATGTATCCTCGAATAGCATCAGGACCCCCGGGCACTGGACTGTATCCTCAAATAGAATCAGGACCCCCAGGCACTGGAATGTATCTTCAAATAGAATCAGGACCCCCGGGGACTGGACTGTATCCTCGAATAGAATCAGGACCCCACAGCACTGGACTATATCCTGAAATAGAATCAGGCCCCCCGGGCACCGGATTATATCCACCAATAGCATCAGTACACCCGGGCACTGGACTGTATCCTCAAAGAGAACCAGTACCCCCGGGCACCGGACTGTATCCTCAAATAGAATCAGGATCCCCGGGCACTGGACTGTATCCTCAAATAGAATCAGGACCCCCGGGCACTGGACTGTATCGTACAATAGAATCAGGACCCCACGGCACTGGACTATATCCTAAAATAGAATCAGGACCCCCGTGCACCGGACCATATCCACAAATAGCATCAGGACACCCGGGCACTGGACTGTATCCTCGAATAGAATCAGGAACCCCCTGCACTGGACTGTATCCTGAAATAGCATCAGGAGCCCCGGGCACTGGACAGTATCCTCAAATAGAATCAGGACCCACAGGCACTGGACTGTATCCTCAAATAGCATCAGGACCCCCACGCACTGGACTGTATACTCAAATAGAATCAGGACCCCCGGGCACCGGAATATCTACTCAAATAGAATCAGCAAACTGTATACTCGAATAGAATCAGGACCCCTGGGCACTGGAATGTATTCTCGAATAGAATCAGGACCCCACGGCACTGGACTGTATCCTCGGATAGAATTAGGACCCCCGGCACTGGATTGTATCCTCAAATAACATCAGGAACCCCGGGCACTGGACTGTATCCTCAAATAGAATCAGGATCCCCGGGCCCTGCACTGTATCCTCGAATAGAATCAGGACCCCCGTGCAATGGACTGTATCCTCAAATAGCATCAGGACTCCCGGGAACTGGATGTATCCTCGCATAGAATCAGGGCCCCCCGGCACTGGACTGTATCCTGAAATAGTATCAGGCCCCCGGGCACTGGACTGTATCCTCAAATAGCATCAGGACCCCCGGGCTCTGGACTGTATCCTCAAATAGCATCAGGACCCCCGGGCACAAAACTATATCCTCGAATATAGCCGGGACCCCTGGGCACTGGACTGTATCCTCAAATAGAATCAGGTTCCCGGGGCACTGGGATGTATCCTCGAATAGCATCAGGACCCCCGGGCACTGGACTGTATCCTCAAATAGAATCAGGACCCCCAGGCACTGGAATGTATCTTCAAATAGAATCAGGACCCCCGGGGACTGGACTGAATCCTCGGATAGAATCAGGACCCCACAGCACTGGACTATATCCTGAAATAGAATCAGGCCCCCCGGGCACCGGATTATATCCACCAATAGCATCAGTACACCCGGGCACTGGACTGTATCCTCAAAGAGAACCAGTACCCCCGGGCACCGGAATATCTACTCAAATAGAATCACCAAACTGTATACTCGAATAGCATCAGGACCCCCGGGCACAAAATTATATACTCGAATATAGCCGGGACCCCTGGGCACTGGACTGTATCCTCAAATAGAATCAGGTTCCCGGGGCACTGGGATGTATCCTCGAATAGCATCAGGACCCCCGGGCACTGGACTGTATCCTCAAATAGAATCAGGACCCCCAGGCACTGGAATGTATCTTCAAATAGAATCAGGACCCCCGGGGACTGGACTGTATCCTCGAATAGAATCAGGACCCCACAGCACTGGACTATATCCTGAAATAGAATCAGGCCCCCCGGGCACCGGATTATATCCACCAATAGCATCAGTACACCCGGGCACTGGACTGTATCCTCAAAGAGAACCAGTACCCCCGGGCACCGGACTGTATCCTCAAATAGAATCAGGATCCCCGGGCACTGGACTGTATCCTCAAATAGAATCAGGACCCCCGGGCACTGGACTGTATCGTACAATAGAATCAGGACCCCACGGCACTGGACTATATCCTAAAATAGAATCAGGACCCCCGTGCACCGGACCATATCCACAAATAGCATCAGGACACCCGGGCACTGGACTGTATCCTCGAATAGAATCAGGAACCCCCTGCACTGGACTGTATCCTGAAATAGCATCAGGAGCCCCGGGCACTGGACAGTATCCTCAAATAGAATCAGGACCCACAGGTACTGGACTGTATCCTCAAATAGCATCAGGACCCCCACGCACTGGACTGTATACTCAAATAGAATCAGGACCCCCGGGCACCGGAATATCTACTCAAATAGAATCAGCAAACTGTATACTCGAATAGAATCAGGACCCCTGGGCACTGGAATGTATTCTCGAATAGAATCAGGACCCCACGGCACTGGACTGTATCCTCGGATAGAATTAGGACCCCCGGCACTGGATTGTATCCTCAAATAACATCAGGAACCCCGGGCACTGGACTGTATCCTCAAATAGAATCAGGATCCCCGGGCCCTGCACTGTATCCTCGAATAGAATCAGGACCCCCGTGCAATGGACTGTATCCTCAAATAGCATCAGGACTCCCGGGAACTGGATGTATCCTCGCATAGAATCAGGGCCCCCCGGCACTGGACTGTATCCTGAAATAGTATCAGGCCCCCGGGCACTGGACTGTATCCTCAAATAGCATCAGGACCCCCGGGCTCTGGACTGTATCCTCAAATAGCATCAGGACCCCCGGGCACAAAACTATATCCTCGAATATAGCCGGGACCCCTGGGCACTGGACTGTATCCTCAAATAGAATCAGGTTCCCGGGGCACTGGGATGTATCCTCGAATAGCATCAGGACCCCCGGGCACTGGACTGTATCCTCAAATAGAATCAGGACCCCCAGGCACTGGAATGTATCTTCAAATAGAATCAGGACCCCCGGGGACTGGACTGAATCCTCGGATAGAATCAGGACCCCACAGCACTGGACTATATCCTGAAATAGAATCAGGCCCCCCGGGCACCGGATTATATCCACCAATAGCATCAGTACACCCGGGCACTGGACTGTATCCTCAAAGAGAACCAGTACCCCCGGGCACCGGAATATCTACTCAAATAGAATCACCAAACTGTATACTCGAATAGAATCAGGACCCCTGGGCACTGGAATGTATTCTCGAATAGAATCAGGACCCCACGGCACTGGACTGTATCCTCGGATAGAATTAGGACCCCCGGCACTGGATTGTATCCTCAAATAACATCAGGAACCCCGGGCACTGGACTGTATCCTCAAATAGAATCAGGATCCCCGGGCCCTGCACTGTATCCTCGAATAGAATCAGGACCCCCGTGCAATGGACTGTATCCTCAAATAGCATCAGGACTCCCGGGAACTGGATGTATCCTCGCATAGAATCAGGGCCCCCCGGCACTGGACTGTATCCTGAAATAGTATCAGGCCCCCGGGCACTGGACTGTATCCTCAAATAGCATCAGGACCCCCGGGCTCTGGACTGTATCCTCAAATAGCATCAGGACCCCCGGGCACAAAACTATATCCTCGAATATAGCCGGGACCCCTGGGCACTGGACTGTATCCTCAAATAGAATCAGGTTCCCGGGGCACTGGGATGTATCCTCGAATAGCATCAGGACCCCCGGGCACTGGACTGTATCCTCAAATAGAATCAGGACCCCCAGGCACTGGAATGTATCTTCAAATAGAATCAGGACCCCCGGGGACTGGACTGTATCCTCGGATAGAATCAGGACCCCACAGCACTGGACTATATCCTGAAATAGAATCAGGCCCCCCGGGCACCGGATTATATCCACCAATAGCATCAGTACACCCGGGCACTGGACTGTATCCTCAAAGAGAACCAGTACCCCCGGGCAACGGACTGTATCCTCAAATAGAATCAGGATCCCCGGGCACTGGACTGTATCCTCAAATAGAATCAGGACCCCCGGGCACTGGACTGTATCGTACAATAGAATCAGGACCCCACGGCACTGGACTATATCCTATAATAGAATCAGGACCCCCGGGCACCGGACCATATCCACAAATAGCATCAGGACACACGGGCACTGGACTGTATCCTCGAATAGAATCAACACCACCAGGCACTGGACTGTATCCTCAAATAGCATCAGGACCCCCACGCACTGGACTGTATACTCAAATAGAATCAGGACCCCCGGGCACCGGAATATCTACTCAAATAGAATCAGGACCTCTGGTCACCAAACTGTATACTCGAATAGAATCAGGACCCCTGGGCACTGGAATGTATTCTGGAAGAGAATCAGGACCCCACGGCATTGGACTGTATCCTCGGATAGAATTAGGACCCCCGGCACTGGATTGTATCCTCAAATAGCATCAGGAACCCCGGGCACTGGACTGTATCCTCAAATAGAATCAGGATCCCCGGGCCCTGCACTGTATCCTCGAATAGAATCAGGACCCCCGTGCAATGGACTGTATCCTCAAATAGCATCAGGACTCCCGGGGCACTGGGATGTATCCTCAAATAGAATCAGGTTCCCGGGGCACTGGGATGTATCCTCGAGTAGCATCAGGACCCCCGGGCACTGGACTGTATCCTCAAATAGAATCAGGACAACTGGGCACTGGACTGTATCCTCAAATAGCAACAGGAACCCCGGACACTGGACTCTATCCTCGACTAGAATAAGGAACCCGGGCACTGGACTGTATCCTCGAATAGAATCAGGACCCCCAGGCACTGGACTGTATCCTGAAATAGTATCAGGCCCCCGGGCACTGGACTGTATCCTCAAATAGCATCAGGACCCCCGGGCTCTGGACTGTATCCTCAAATAGAATCAGGATCCCCGGGCACTGGACTGTATCCTCAAATAGAATCAGGTCCCCGGGCACTGGACTGTATCGTACAATAGAATCAGGACCCCACGGCACTGGATTATATCCTAAAATAGAATCAGGACCCCCGGGCACCGGACCATATCCACAAATAGCATCAGGACACCCGGGCACTGGACTGTATCCTCGAATAGAATCAGGAACCCCCTGCACTGGACTGTATCCTGAAATAACATCAGGAGCCCCGGGCACTGGACAGTATCCTCAAATAGAATCAGCACCCACAGGCACTGGACTGTATCCTCAAATAGAATCAACACCACCAGGCACTGGACTGTATCCTCAAATAGCATCAGGACCCCCACGCACTGGACTGTATACTCAAATAGAATCAGGACCCCCGGGCACCGGAATATCTACTCAAATAGAATCAGGTCCTCTGGTCACCAAACTGATTACTCGAATAGAATCAGGACCCCTGGGCACTGGAATGTATTCTCGAAGAGAATCAGGACCCCACTGCATTGGACTGTATCCTCGGATAGAATTAGGACCCCCGGCACTGGATTGTATCCTAAAATAGAATCAGGACCCCCGGGCACCGGACCATATCCACAAATAGCATCAGGACACCCGGGCACTGGACTGTATCCTCGAATAGAATCAGGAACCCCCTGCACTGGACTGTATCCTGAAATAGCATCAGGAGCCCCGGGCACTGGACAGTATCCTCAAATAGAATCAGGACCCACAGGCACTGGACTGTATCCTCAAATAGAATCAACACCACCAGGCACTGGACTGTATCCTCAAATAGCATCAGGACCCCCACGCACTGGACTGTATACTCAAATAGCATCAGGACCCCCGGGCACCGGAATATCTACTCAAATAGAATCAGGACCTCTGGTCACCAAACTGTATACTCGAATAGAATCAGGACCCCTGGGCACTGGAATGTATTCTCGAATAGAATCAGGATCCCCGGGCCCTGCACTGTATCCTCGAATAGAATCAGGACCCCCGTGCAATGGACTGTATCCTCAAATAGCATCAGGACTCCCGGGAACTGGATGTATCCTCGGATAGAATTAGGACCCCCGGCACTGGATTGTATCCTCAAATAGCATCAGGAACCCCGGGCACTGGACTGTACCCTCAAATAGAATCAGGATCCCCGGGCCCTGCACTGTATCCTCGAATAGAATCAGGACCCCCGTGCAATGGACTGTATCCTCAAATAGCATCAGGACTCCCGGGAACTGGATGTATCCTCGCATAGAATCAGGGCCCCCCGGCACTGGACTGTATCCTGAAATAGTATCAGGCCCCCGGGCACTGGACTGTATCCTCAAATAGCATCAGGACCCCCGGGCTCTGGACTGTATCCTCAAATAGCATCAGGACCCCCGGGCACAAAACTATATCCTCGAATATAGCCGGGACCCCTGGGCACTGGACTGTATCCTCAAATAGAATCAGGTTCCCGGGGCACTGGGATGTATCCTCGAATAGCATCAGGACCCCCGGGCACTGGACTGTATCCTCAAATAGAATCAGGACAACTGGGCACTGGACTGTATCCTCAAATAGCAACAGGAACCCCGGACACTGGACTCTATCCTCGACTAGAATAAGGAACCCGGGCACTGGACTGTATCCTCGAATAGAATCAGGACCCCCAGGCACTGGACTGTATCCTCGAATAGAATCAGGACCCCCAGGCACTGGACTGTATCCTCGAATAGCATCAGGACCCCCGTGCAATGGACTGTATCCTCAAATAGCATCAGGACTCCCGGGAACTGGATGTATCCTCGCATAGAATCAGGGCCCCCCGGCACTGGACTGTATCCTGAAATAGTATCAGGCCCCCGGGCACTGGACTGTATCCTCAAATAGCATCAGGACCCCCGGGCTCTGGACTGTATCCTCAAATAGCATCAGGACCCCCGGGCACAAAACTATATCCTCGAATATAGCCGGGACCCCTGGGCACTGGACTGTATCCTCAAATAGAATCAGGTTCCCGGGGCACTGGGATGTATCCTCGAATAGCATCAGGACCCCCGGGCACTGGACTGTATCCTCAAATAGAATCAGGACAACTGGGCACTGGACTGTATCCTCAAATAGCAACAGGAACCCCGGACACTGGACTCTATCCTCGACTAGAATAAGGAACCCGGGCACTGGACTGTATCCTCGAATAGAATCAGGACCCCCAGGCACTGGACTGTATCCTCGAATAGAATCAGGACCCCCGGGCACTGGACTGTATCCTCGAATAGCATCAGGATCCCCGGGCACTGGACTGTATCCTCAAATACCATCAGGAACCCCGGGCACAAAACTATATCCTCGAATATAGCCGGGACACCTGGGCACTGGACTGTATCCTCAAATAGAATCAGGTTCCCCGGGCACTGGGATGTATCCTCGAGTAGCATCAGGACCCCCGGGCACTGGACTGTATCCTCAAATAGAATCAGGACAACTGGGCACTGGACTGTATCCTCAAATAGCAACAGGACCCCCGGGCACTGGACTGTATCCTCAAATAGAATCAGGACCCCCGGGCACTGGACTGTATCCTCAAATAGAATCAGGACAACTGGGCACTGGACTGTATCCTCAAATAGCAACAGGACCCCCGGGCACCTGACTGTATCCTCGACTAGAATAAGGAACCCCTTGCACTGGACTGTATCCTCGAATAGAATCAGGACCCCCGGGCACTGGACTGTATCCTCAAATAGAATCAGGACCCCCAGGCACTGGACTGTATCCTCGAATAGAATCCGGATTCCTGGGCACTGGACTGTATCCTCAAATAGAATCAGGACACCCGGGCACTGGACTGTATCCTCGAATAGCATCAGGATCCCCGGGCACTGGACTGTATCCTCAAATAGAATGAGGACACCGGGCACCAAACTCTATCCTCGAATAAAATCAGGACCACTGGGCACTGGACTGTATTCTCAAATATAATCAGGACGTCCGGGCACTGGACTGTATCCTCGAATAGCATCAGGACCCCCGGGCACTGGACTGTATCCTCAAATAGAATCAGGACCCCGGGCACTGGACTCTATCCTCAAATAGAATCAGGACCGCCGGGCACGAAACTGTATCCTCGAATAGAGCCAGGACCCCTGGGCACTGGACTGTATCCTCAAATAGAATCAGGATCCCAGGGCACTGGGCTGTATCCTCGAATAGAATCAGGATCCCCTGAGCACTGGAATGTATCCTGAAATAGAATCAGGACCCACAGGCACTGGACTGTATCTTGAAATAGAATCAGGACCCCCGGGCACTGGACTGTATCCTCGAAAAGAATCAGGACCCCACAGCACTGGACTATATCCTGAAATAGAATCAGGCCCCCCGGGCACCGGATTATATCCACCAATAGCATCAGTACAACCGGGCACTGGACTGTATCCTCAAAGAGAACCAGTACCCACGGGCACTGGACTCTGTCCTCAAATAAGATCAGGACCCACGGGCACTGGACTGTATCCTCAAATAGAATCAGGATCGCTGGGCACTGGACTGTATCCTCGAATAGAATCAGGAACCCCCTGCACTGGACTATATCCTAAAATAGAATCAGGACCCCCGTGCACCGGACCATATCCACAAATAGCATCAGGACACCCGGGCACTGGACTGTATCCTCGAATAGAATCAGGAACCCCCTGCACTGGACTGTATCCTGAAATAGCATCAGGAGCCCCGGGCACTGGACAGTATCCTCAAATAGAATCAGGACCCACAGGCACTGGACTGTATCCTCAAATAGAATCAACACCACCAGGCACTGGACTGTATCCTTAAATAGCATCAGGACCCCCACGCACTGGACTGTATACTCAAATAGAATCAGGACCCCCGGGCACCGGAATATCTACTCAAATAGAATCAGCAAACTGTATACTCGAATAGAATCAGGACCCCCGGGCACCGGAATATCTACTTAAATAGAATCACCAAACTGTATACTCGAATAGAATCAGGACCCCTGGGCACTGGAATGTATTCTCGAATAGAATCAGGACCCCACGGCACTGGACTGTATCCTCGGATAGAATTAGGACCCCCGGCACTGGATTGTATCCTCAAATAACATCAGGAACCCCGGGCACTGGACTGTATCCTCAAATAGAATCAGGATCCCCGGGCCCTGCACTGTATCCTCGAATAGAATCAGGACCCCCGTGCAATGGACTGTATCCTCAAATAGCATCAGGACTCCCGGGAACTGGATGTATCCTCGCATAGAATCAGGGCCCCCCGGCACTGGACTGTATCCTGATATAGTATCAGGCCCCCGGGCACTGGACTGTATCCTCAAATAGCATCAGGACCCCCGGGCTCTGGACTGTATCCTCAAATAGCATCAGGACCCCCGGGCAGAAAACTATATCCACGAATATAGCCGGGACCCCTGGGCACTGGACTGTATCCTCAAATAGAATCAGGTTCCCGGGGCACTGGGATGTATCCTCGAATAGCATCAGGACCCCCGGGCACTGGACTGTATCCTCAAATAGAATCAGGACCCCCAGGCACTGGAATGTATCTTCAAATAGAATCAGGACCCCCGGCGACTGGACTGTATCCTTGGATAGAATCAGGACCCCACAGCACTGGACTATATCCTGAAATAGAATCAGGCCCCCCGGGCACCGGATTATATCCACCAATAGCATCAGTACACCCGGGCACTGGACTGTATCCTCAAAGAGAACCAGTACCCCCGGGCACCGGACTGTATCCTCAAATAGAATCAGGATCCCCGGGCACTGGACTGTATCCTCAAATAGAATCAGGACCCCCGGGCACTGGACTGTATCGTACAATAGAATCAGGACCCCACGGCACTGGACTATATCCTATAATAGAATCAGGACCCCCGGGCACCGGACCATATCCACAAATAGCATCAGGACACCCGGGCACTGGACTGTATCCTCGAATAGAATCAGGAACCCCCTGCACTGGACTGTATCCTGAAATAGCATCAGGAGCCCCGGGCACTGGACAGTATCCTCAAATAGAATCAGGACCCACAGGCACTGGACTGTATCCTCAAATCGAATCAACACCACCAGGCACTGGACTGTATCCTCAAATAGCATCAGGACCCCCACGCACTGGACTGTATACTCAAATAGAATCAGGACCCCCGGGCACCGGAATATCTACTCAAGTAGAATCAGGACCTCTGGTCACCAAACTGTATACTCGAATAGAATCAGGACCCCTGGGCATTGGAATGTATTCTCGAATAGAATCAGGACCCCACGGCATTGGACTGTATCCTCGGATAGAATTAGGACCCCCGGCACTGGACTGTATCCTCAAATAGAATCAGGACCCCCGGGCACTGGACTGTATCCTCGAATAGCATCAGGATCCCCGGGCACTGGACTGTATCCTCAAATAGAATGAGGACACCGGGCACCAAACTCTATCCTCGAATAAAATCAGGACCACTGGGCACTGGACTGTATTCTCAAATATAATCAGGACGTCCGGGCACTGGACTGTATCCTCGAATAGCATCAGGACCCCCGGGCACTGGACTGTATCCTCAAATAGAATCAGGACCCCGGGCACTGGACTCTATCCTCAAATAGAATCAGGACCGCCGGGCACCAAACTGTATCCTCGAATAGAGCCAGGACCCCTGGGCACTGGACTGTATCCTCAAATAGAATCAGGATCCCAGGGCACTGGGCTGTATCCTCGAATAGAATCAGGATCCCCTGAGCACTGGAATGTATCCTGAAATAGAATCAGGACCCACAGGCACTGGACTGTATCTTGAAATAGAATCAGGACCCCCGGGCACTGGACTGTATCCTCGAATAGAATCAGGACCCCACAGCACTGGACTATATCCTGAAATAGAATCAGGCCCCCCGGGCACCGGATTATATCCACCAATAGCATCAGTACACCCGGGCACTGGACTGTATCCTCAAAGAGAACCAGTACCCACGGGCACTGGACTCTGTCCTCGAATAAGATCAGGACCCACGGGCACTGGACTGTATCCTCAAATAGAATCAGTATCGCTGGGCACTGGACTGTATCCTCGAATAGAATCAGGAACCCCCTGCACTGGACTATATCCTAAAATAGAATCAGGACCCCCGTGCACCGGACCATATCCACAAATGGCATCAGGACACCCGGGCACTGGACTGTATCCTCGAATAGAATCAGGAACCCCCTGCACTGGACTGTATCCTGAAATAGCATCAGGAGCCCCGGGCACTGGACAGTATCCTCAAATAGAATCAGGACCCACAGGCACTGGACTGTATCCTCAAATAGAATCAACACCACCAGGCACTGGACTGTATCCTCAAATAGCATCAGGACCCCCGGGCACTGGACTGTATCTTCAAATAGAATGAGGACACCGGGCACCAAACTCTATCCTCGAATAAAATCAGGACCCCTGGGCACTGGACTGTATTCTCAAATAGAATCAGGACCCCCGGGCACTGGACTGTATCCTCAAATGTAATCAGGATCCCAGGGCATTGGGCTGTACCCTCGAATAGAATCAGGATCCCCTGAGCACTGGAATGTATCCTCGAATAGCATCAGGACCCCCGGGCACTGGACTGTATCCTCAAATAGAATCAGGACCCCGAGCACTGGACTGTATCCTCAAATAGAATCAGGACCCCCGGGCACAAAACTGTATCCTCGAATAGAGCCAGGACTCCTGGGCACTGGACTGTATCGTCAAATAGAATCAGGATCCCAGGGTACTGGGCTGTATCCTCGAATAGAATCAGGATCCCCTGAGCACTGGAATGTACCCTCAAATAGAATCAGGACCCCCAGGCACTGGACTGTATCTTCAAATAGAATCAGGACCCCCGGGGACTGGACTGTATCCTCGAATAGAATCAGGACCCCACAGCACTGGACTATATGCTGAAATAGAATCAGGCCCCCCGGGCACCGGATTATATCCACCAATAGCATCAGTGCACATGGGCACTGGACTGTATCCTCAAAGAGAACCAGTACCCCCGGGCACTGGACTCTGTCCTCAAATAAGATGAGGACCCCCGGGCACTAGACTGTATCCTGGAATAGCATCAGGGCCCCCGGGTACTGGACTGTATCCACAAATAGCATCAAGACCCCCGGGCACTGGAATATACCACCGAATAGCATCAGGACCCCCGGGCACTGGACTGTATCCTCAAATAGAATCAGCATCGCTTGGCATTGGACTGTATCCTCAAAAAGAATCGGGACCCCCGGGAACCAAACAGTATCCTCGAATAGAGCCAGGACCCCCGGGCACTGGACTGTATCGTCAAATACAATCAGGATCCCAGGGCACTGGGCTGTATCCTCGAATAGAATCAGGTTCCCCTGAGCACTGGACTGTACCCTCAAATAGAATTAGGACCCCCGGGCACTGGACTGTATCCTCGAATAGAATCAGGACCCCACAGCACTGGACTATATCCTAAAATAGAATCAGGACCCCCGGGCACTGGACTGTATCCTCAAATAGAATCAGGACCCCAAGGCACTGGACTGTATCCTCGAATAGAATCAGGACCCCTGGGCACTGGACTGTTTCCTCAAATTGAATCAGGACGTCCGGGCACTGGACTGTATGCTCGAATAGCATCAGGACCCCCGGGCACTGGACTGTATCCTCAAATAGAATGAGGACACCGGGCACCAAACTCTATCCCCGAATAAAATCAGGACCGCTGGGCACTGGACTGTATTCTCAAATAGAATCAGGACGTCCGGGCACTGGACTGTATCCTCGAATAGCATCAGGACCCCCGGGCACTGGACTGTATCCTCAAATAGAATCAGGACCCCGGTCCCTGGACTGTATCCTCAAATAGAATCAGGACCACAGGGCACCAATCTGTATCCTCGAATAGAGCCAGGACCCCTGGGCACTGGACTGTATCCTCAAATGTAATCAGGATCCCAGGGCACTGGGCTGTATCCTCGAATAGAATCAGGATCCCCTGAGCACTGGAATGTATCCTCGAATAGCATCAGGACCCCCGGGCACTGGACTGTATCCTCAAATAGAATCAGGACCCCGAGCACTGGACTGTATCCTCAAATAGTATCAGGACCCCCAGGCACAAAACTGTATCCTCGTATAGAGCCAGGACCCCTGGGCACTGGACTGTATCGTCAAATAGAATCAGGATCCCAGGGTACTGGGCTGTATCCTCGAATAGAATCAGGATCCCCTGAGCACTGGAATGTACCCTCAAATAGAATCAGGACCCCCAGGCACTGGACTGTATCTTCAAATAGAATCAGGACCCCCGGGGACTGGACTGTATCCTCGAATAGAATCAGGACCCCACAGCACTGGACTATATGCTGAAATAGAATCAGGCCCCCCGGGCACCGGATTATATCCACCAATAGCATCAGTGCACACGGGCACTGGACTGTATCCTCAAAGAGAACCAGTACCCCCGGGCACTGGACTCTGTCCTCAAATAAGATGAGGACCCCCGTGCACTAGACTGTATCCTGGAATAGCATCAGGGCCCCCGGGTACTGGACTGTATCCACAAATAGCATCAAGACCCCCGGGCACTGGAATATACCACCGAATAGCATCAGGACCCCCGGGCACTGGAATGTATCCTCAAATAGAATCAGGATCGCTTGGCATTGGACTGTATCCTCGAATAGAATCAGGACCCCACGGCACTGGAATGTATCCTCTAATAGAATTAGGACCCCCGGCACTGGCCTGTATCCTCGAATAGAATCAGGACCCCCGGGCACTGGACTGTATCCTCAAATAGAATCAGGACCCCCAGGCACTGGACTGTATCCTCGAATAGAATCAGGACCCCTGGGCACTGGACTGTTTCCTCAAATTGCATCAGGACGCCCGGGCACTGGACTGTATGCTCGAATAGCATCAGGACCCCCGGGCACTGGACTGTATCCTCAAATAGAATGAGGACACCGGGCACCAAACTCTATCCTCGAATAAAATCAGGACCCCTGGGCACTGGACTGTATTCTCAAATAGAATCAGGACCCCCGGGCACTGGACTGTATCCTCAAATGTAATCAGGATCCCAGGGCATTGGGCTGTATCCTCGAATAGAATCAGGATCCCCTGAGCACTGGAGTGTATCCTCGAATAGCATCAGGACCCCCGGGCACTGGACTGTATCCTCAAATAGAATCAGGACCCCGAGCACTGGACTGTATCCTCGAATAGAGCCAGGACCCCTGGGCACTGGACTGTATCGTCAAATAGAATCAGGATCCCAGGGTACTGGGCTGTATCCTCGAATAGAATCAGGATCCCCTGAGCACTGGAATGTACCCTCAAATAGAATCAGGACCCCCAGGCACTGGACTGTATCTTCAAATAGAATCAGGACCCCCGGGGACTGGACTGTATCCTCGAATAGAATCAGGACCCCACAGCACTGGACTATATGCTGAAATAGAATCAGGCCCCCCGGGCACCGGATTATATCCACCAATAGCATCAGTGCACACGGGCACTGGACTGTATCCTCAAAGAGAACCAGTAACCCCGGGCACTGGACTCTGTCCTCAAATAAGATGAGGACCCCCGGGCACTAGACTGTATCCTGGAATAGCATCAGGGCCCCCGGGTACTGGACTGTATCCACAAATAGCATCAAGACCCCCGGGCACTGGAATATACCACCGAATAGCATCAGGACCCCCGGGCACTGGAATGTATCCTCAAATAGAATCAGGATCGCTTGGCATTGGACTGTATCCTCGAATAGAATCAGGACCCCACGGCACTGGACTGTATCCTCTAATAGAATTAGGACCCCCGGCACTGGCCTGTATCCTCGAATATAATCAGGACCCCCGGGCACTGGACTGTATCCACAAATAGAATCAGGACCCCCAGGCACTGGACTGTATCCTCGAATAGAATCAGGACCCCTGGGCACTGGACTGTTTCCTCAAATTGAATCAGGACGCCCGGGCACTGGACTGTATGCTCGAATAGCATCAGGACCCCCGGGCACTGGACTGTATCCTCAAATAGAATGAGGACACCGGGCACCAAACTCTATCCTCGAATAAAATCAGGACCCCTGGGCACTGGACTGTATTCTCAAATAGAATCAGGACCACCGGGCACTGGACTGTATCCTCGAATAGCATCAGGACCCCCGGGCACTGGACTGTATCCTCAAATAGAATCAGGACCCCCGGGCACTGGACTGTATCCTCAAATAGAATCAGGACCCCCGGGAACTGGACTGTATCCTCAAAAAGAATCGGGACCCCCGGGAACCAAACAGTATCCTCGAATAGAGCCAGGACCCCTGGGCACTGGACTGTATCGTCAAATAAAATCAGGATCCCAGGGCACTGGGCTGTATCCTCGAATAGAATCAGGTTCCCCTGAGCACTGGACTGTACCCTCAAATAGAATTAGGACCCCCGGGCACTGGACTGTATCCTCGAATAGAATCAGGACCCCACAGCACTGGACTATATCCTGAAAGAGAATCAGGACCCCCGGGCACCGGACTATATCCACCAATAGCATCAGTACACCCGGGCACTGGACAGTATCCTCAAATACAATCAGGACCTCCGGGCACTGGACTTTATCCTCAAAGAGAACCAGGATCCCAGGGCACTGGGCTGTATCCTCGAATAGCATCAGGACCCCCGGGCACTGGACTGTATCCTCAAATAGAATGAGGACACCGGGCACCAAACTCTATGCTCGAATAAAATCAGGACCCCTGGGCACTGGACTGTATTCTCAAATAGCATCAGGACCCCCGGGAACTGGACTGTATCCTGAAATAGCATCAGGGCCCCCGGGCACTGGACTGTATCCTCAAATAGAATCAGGATCGCTGGGCATTGGACTGTATCCTCGAATAGAATCAGGACCCCACGGCACTGGACTGTATCCTCTAATAGAATTAGGACCCCCGGCACTGGCCTGTATCCTCGAATAGAATCAGGACCCCCGGGCACTGGACTGTATCCTCAAATAGAATCAGGACCCCCAGGCACTGGACTGTATCCTCGAATAGAATCAGGACCCCTGGGCACTGGACTGTTTCCTCAAATTGAATCAGGACGCCCGGGCACTGGACTGTATGCTCGAATAGCATCAGGACCCCCGGGCACTGGACTGTATCCTCAAATAGAATGAGGACACCGGGCACCAAACTCTATGCTCGAATAAAATCAGGACCCCTGGGCACTGGACTGTATTCTCAAATAGAATCAGGACCCCCGGGCACTGGACTGTATCCTCGAATAGCATCAGGACCCCCGGGCACTGGACTGTATCCTCAAATAGAATCAGGACCCCCGGGCACTGGACTGTATCCTCAAAAAGAATCGGGACCCCCGGGAACCAAACAGTATCCTCGAATAGAGCCAGGACCCCTGGGCACTGGACTGTATCGTCAAATACAATCAGGATCCCAGGGCACTGGGCTGTATCCTCGAATAGAATCAGGTTCCCCTGAGCACTGGACTGTACCCTCAAATAGAATTAGGACCCCCGGGCACTGGACTGCATCCTCGAATAGAATCAGGACCCCACAGCACTGGACTATATCCTAAAATAGAATCAGGACCCCCGGGCACTGGTCTGTATCCTCAAATAGAATCAGGACCCCAAGGCACTGGACTGTATCCTTGAATAGAATCAGGACCCCTGGGCACTGGACTGTTTCCTCAAATTGAATCAGGACGTCCGGGCACTGGACTGTATGCTCGAATAGCATCAGGACCCCCGGGCACTGGACTGTATCCTCGAATAGCATCAGGACCCCCGGGCACTGGACTGTATCCTCAAATAGAATCAGGACCCCCGGGCACTGGACTGTATCCTCAAATAGAATCAGGACCCCCGGGCACTGGACTGTATCCTCAAAAAGAATCGGGACCCCCGGGAACCAAACAGTATCCTCGAATAGAGCCAGGACCCCTGGGCACTGGACTGTATCGTCAAATAAAATCAGGATCCCAGGGCACTGGGCTGTATCCTCGAATAGAATCAGGTTCCCCTGAGCACTGGACTGTACCCTCAAATAGAATTAGGACCCCCGGGCACTGGACTGTATCCTCGAATAGAATCAGGACCCCACAGCACTGGACTATATCCTGAAATAGAATCAGGACCCCCGGGCACCGGACTATATCCACCAATAGCATCAGTACACCCGGGCACTGGACAGTATCCTCAAATACAATCAGGACCTCCGGGCACTGGACTTTATCCTCAAAGAGAACCAGGATCCCAGGGCACTGGGCTGTATCCTCGAATAGCATCAGGACCCCCGGGCACTGGACTGTATCCTCAAATAGAATGAGGACACCGGGCACCAAACTCTATGCTCGAATAAAATCAGGACCCCTGGGCACTGGACTGTATTCTCAAATAGCATCAGGACCCCCGGGAACTGGACTGTATCCTGAAATAGCATCAGGGCCCCCGGGCACTGGACTGTATCCTCAAATAGAATCAGGATCGCTGGGCATTGGACTGTATCCTCGAATAGAATCAGGACCCCACGGCACTGGACTGTATCCTCTAATAGAATTAGGACCCCCGGCACTGGCCTGTATCCTCGAATAGAATCAGGACCCCCGGGCACTGGACTGTATCCTCAAATAGAATCAGGACCCCTAGGCACTGGACTGTATCCTCGAATAGAATCAGGACCCCTGGGCACTGGACTGTTTCCTCAAATTGAATCAGGACGCCCGGGCACTGGACTGTATGCTCGAATAGCATCAGGACCCCCGGGCACTGGACTGTATCCTCAAATAGAATGAGGACACCGGGCACCAAACTCTATGCTCGAATAAAATCAGGACCCCTGGGCACTGGACTGTATTCTCAAATAGAATCAGGACCCCCGGGCACTGGACTGTATCCTCGAATAGCATCAGGACCCCCGGGCACTGGACTGTATCCTCAAATAGAATCAGGACCCCCGGGCACTGGACTGTATCCTCAAATAGAATCAGGACCCCCGGGCACTGGACTGTATCCTCAAAAAGAATCGGGACCCCCGGGAACCAAACAGTATCCTCGAATAGAGCCAGGACCCCTGGGCACTGGACTGTATCGTCAAATACAATCAGGATCCCAGGGCACTGGGCTGTATCCTCGAATAGAATCAGGTTCCCCTGAGCACTGGACTGTACCCTCAAATAGAATTAGGACCCCCGGGCACTGAACTGTATCCTCGAATAGAATCAGGACCCCACAGCACTGGACTATATCCTAAAATAGAATCAGGACCCCCGGGCACTGGTCTGTATCCTGAAATAGAATCAGGACCCCAAGGCACTGGACTGTATCCTTGAATAGAATCAGGACCCCTGGGCACTGGACTGTTTCCTCAAATTGAATCAGGACGTCCGGGCACTGGACTGTATGCTCGAATAGCATCAGGACCCCCGGGCACTGGACTGTATCCTCAAATAGAATGAGGACACCGGGCACCAAACTCTATCCTCGAATAAAATCAGGACCCCTGGGCACTGGACTGTATTCTCAAATAGAATCAGGACGTCCGGGCACTGGACTGTACCCTCGAATAGCATCAGGACCCCCGGGCACTGGACTGTATCCTCAAATAGAATCAGGACCCCGGTCCCTGGACTGTATCCTCAAATAGAATCAGGACCACCAGGCACCAATCTGTATCCTCGAATAGAGCCAGGACCCCTGGGCACTGGACTGTATCCTCAAATGTAATCAGGATCCCAGGGCACTGGGCTGTATCCTCGAATAGAATCAGGATCCCCTGAGCACTGGAATGTATCCTCGAATAGCATCAGGACCCCCGGGCACTGGACTGTATCCTCAAATAGAATCAGGACCCCGAGCACTGGACTGTATCCTCAAATAGAATCAGGACCCCCAGGCACAAAACTGTATCCTCGAATAGAGCCAGGACCCCTGGGCACTGGACTGTATCGTCAAATAGAATCAGGATCCCCTGAGCACTGGAATGTACCCTCAAATAGAATCAGGACCCCCAGGCACTGGACTGTATCTTCAAATAGAATCAGGACCCCCGGGGACTGGACTGTATCCTCGAATAGAATCAGGACCCCACAGCACTGGACTATATGCTGAAATAGAATCAGGCCCCCCGGGCACCGGATTATATTCACCAATAGCATCAGTACACACGGGCACTGGACTGTATCCTCAAAGAGAACCAGTACCCCCGGGCACTGGACTCTGTCCTCAAATAAGATGAGGACCCCCGGGCACTAGACTGTATCCTGGAATAGCATCAGGGCCCCCGGGTACTGGACTGTATCCACAAATAGCATCAAGACCCCCGGGCACTGGAATATACCACCGAATAGCATCAGGACCCCCGGGCACTGGACTGTATCCTCAAATAGAATCAGGATCGCTTGGCATTGGACTGTATCCTCGAATAGAATCAGGACCCCACGGCACTGGACTGTATCCTCTAATAGAATTAGGACCCCCGGCACTGGCCTGTATCCTCGAATAGAATCAGGACCCCCGGGCACTGGACTGTATCCTGAAATAGAATCAGGACCCCCAGGCACTGGACTGTATCCTCGAATAGAATCAGGACCCCTGGGCACTGGACTGTTTCCTCAAATTGAATCAGGACGCCCGGGCACTGGACTGTATCCTCGAATAGAATCAGGACCCCACAGCACTGGACTATATCCTGAAATAGAATCAGGACCCCCGGGCACCGGACTATATCCACCAATGGCATCAGTACACCCGGGCACTGGACAGTATCCTCAAATACAATCAGGACCTCCGGGCACTGGACTTTATCCTCAAAGAGAACCAGGATCCCAGGGCACTGGGCTGTATCCTCGAATAGCATCAGGACCCCCGGGCACTGGACTGTATCCTCAAATAGAATGAGGACACCGGGCACCAAACTCTATGCTCGAATAAAATCAGGACCCCTGGGCACTGGACTGTATTCTCAAATAGCATCAGGACCCCTGGGAACTGGACTGTATCCTGAAATAGCATCAGGGCCCCCGGTCACTGGACTGTATCCTCAAATAGAATCAGGATCGCTTGGCATTGGACTGTATCCTCGAATAGAATCAGGACCCCACGGCACTGGACTGTATCCTCTAATAGAATTAGGACCCCCGGCACTGGCCTGTATCCTCGAATAGAATCAGGACCCCCGGGCACTGGACTGTATCCTGAAATAGAATCAGGACCCCCAGGCACTGGACTGTATCCTCGAATAGAATCAGGACCCCTGGGCACTGGACTGTTTCCTCAAATTGAATCAGGACGCCCGGGCACTGGACTGTATCCTCGAATACAATCAGGACCTCCGGTCACTGGACTTTATCCTCAAAGAGAACCAGGATCCCAGGGCACTGGGCTGTATCCTCGAATAGCATCAGGACCCCCGGGCACTGGACTGTATCCTCAAATAGAATGAGGACACCGGGCACCAAACTCTATGCTCGAATAAAATCAGGACCCCTGGGCACTGGACTGTATTCTCAAATAGCATCAGGACCCCTGGGAACTGGACTGTATCCTGAAATAGCATCAGGGCCCCCGGGCACTGGACTGTATCCTCAAATAGAATCAGGATCGCTGGGCATTGGACTGTATCCTCGAATAGAATCAGGACCCCACGGCACTGGACTGTATCCTCTAATAGAATTAGGACCCCCGGCACTGGCCTGTATCCTCGAATAGAATCAGGACCCCCGGGCACTGGACTGTATCCTCAAATAGAATCAGGACCCCCAGGCACTGGACTGTATCCTCGAATAGAATCAGGACCCCTGGGCACTGGACTGTTTCCTCAAATTGAATCAGGACGCCCGGGCACTGGACTGTATGCTCGAATAGCATCAGGACCCCCGGGCACTGGACTGTATCCTCAAATAGAATGAGGACACCGGGCACCAAACTCTATGCTCGAATAAAATCAGGACCCCTGGGCACTGGACTGTATTCTCAAATAGAATCAGGACCCCCGGGCACTGGACTGTATCCTCGAATAGCATCAGGACCCCCGGGCACTGGACTGTATCCTCAAATAGAATCAGGACCCCCGGGCACTGGACTGTATCCTCAAAAAGAATCGGGACCCCCGGGAACCAAACAGTATCCTCGAATAGAGCCAGGACCCCTGGGCACTGGACTGTATCGTCAAATACAATCAGGATCCCAGGGCACTGGGCTGTATCCTCGAATAGAATCAGGTTCCCCTGAGCACTGGACTGTACCCTCAAATAGAATTAGGACCCCCGGGCACTGGACTGCATCCTCGAATAGAATCAGGACCCCACAGCACTGGACTATATCCTAAAATAGAATCAGGACCCCCGGGCACTGGTCTGTATCCTCAAATAGAATCAGGACCCCAAGGCACTGGACTGTATCCTTGAATAGAATCAGGACCCCTGGGCACTGGACTGTTTCCTCAAATTGAATCAGGACGTCCGGGCACTGGACTGTATGCTCGAATAGCATCAGGACCCCCGGGCACTGGACTGTATCCTCAAATAGAATGAGGACACCGGGCACCAAACTCTATCCTCGAATAAAATCAGGATCCCAGGGCACTGGGCTGTATCCTCGAATAGAATCAGGATCCCCTGAGCACTGGAATGTATCCTCGAATAGCATCAGGACCCCCGGGCACTGGACTGTATCCTCAAATAGAATCAGGACCCCGAGCACTGGACTGTATCCTCAAATAGAAGCAGGACCCCCAGGCACAAAACTGTATCCTCGAATAGAGCCAGGACCCCTGGGCACTGGACTGTATCGTCAAATAGAATCAGGATCCCAGGGTACTGGGCTGTATCCTCGAATAGAATCAGGATCCCCTGAGCACTGGAATGTACCCTCAAATAGAATCAGGACCCCCAGGCACTGGACTGTATCTTCAAATAGAATCAGGACCCCCGGGGACTGGACTGTATCCTCGAATAGAATCAGGACCCCACAGCACTGGACTATATGCTGAAATAGAATCAGGCCCCCCGGGCACCGGATTATATGCACCAATAGCATCAGTACACACGGGCACTGGACTGTATCCTCAAAGAGAACCAGTACCCCCGGGCACTGGACTCTGTCCTCAAATAAGATGAGGACCCCCGGGCACTAGACTGTATCCTGGAATAGCATCAGGGCCCCGGGTACTGGACTGTATCCACAAATAGCATCAAGACCCCCGGGCACTGGAATATACCACCGAATAGCATCAGGACCCCCGGGCACTGGACTGTATCCTCAAATAGAATCAGGATCGCTTGGCATTGGACTGTATCCTCGAATAGAATCAGGACCCCACGGCACTGGACTGTATCCTCTAATAGAATTAGGACCCCCGGCACTGGCCTGTATCCTCGAATAGAATCAGGACCCCCGGGCACTGGACTGTATCCTCAAATAGAATCAGGACCCCCAGGCACTGGACTGTATCCTCGAATAGAATCAGGACCCCTGGGCACTGGACTGTTTCCTCAAATTGAATCAGGACGCCCGGGCACTGGACTGTATCCTCGAATAGAATCAGGACCCCACAGCACTGGACTATATCCTGAAATAGAATCAGGACCCCCGGGCACCGGACTATATCCACCAATAGCATCAGTACACCCGGGCACTGGACAGTATCCTCAAATACAATCAGGACCTCCGGGCACTGGACTTTATCCTCAAAGAGAACCAGGATCCCAGGGCACTGGGCTGTATCCTCGAATAGCATCAGGACCCCCGGGCACTGGACTGTATCCTCAAATAGAATGAGGACACCGGGCACCAAACTCTATGCTCGAATAAAATCAGGACCCCTGGGCACTGGACTGTATTCTCAAATAGCATCAGGACCCCCGGGAACTGGACTGTATCCTGAAATAGCATCAGGGCCCCCGGGCACTGGACTGTATCCTCAAATAGAATCAGGATCGCTGGGCATTGGACTGTATCCTCGAATAGAATCAGGACCCCACGGCACTGGACTGTATCCTCTAATAGAATTAGGACCCCCGGCACTGGCCTGTATCCTCGAATAGAATCAGGACCCCCGGGCACTGGACTGTATCCTCAAATAGAATCAGGACCCCAGGCACTGGACTGTATCCTCGAATAGAATCAGGACCCCTGGGCACTGGACTGTTTCCTCAAATTGAATCAGGACGCCCGGGCACTGGACTGTATGCTCGAATAGCATCAGGACCCCCGGGCACTGGACTGTATCCTCAAATAGAATGAGGACACCGGGCACCAAACTCTATGCTCGAATAAAATCAGGACCCCTGGGCACTGGACTGTATTCTCAAATAGAATCAGGACCCCCGGGCACTGGACTGTATCCTCGAATAGCATCAGGACCCCCGGGCACTGGACTGTATCCTCAAATAGAATCAGGACCCCCGGGCACTGGACTGTATCCTCAAATAGAATCAGGACCCCCGGGCACTGGACTGTATCCTCAAAAAGAATCGGGACCCCCGGGAACCAAACAGTATCCTCGAATAGAGCCAGGACCCCTGGGCACTGGACTGTATCGTCAAATACAATCAGGATCCCAGGGCACTGGACTGTATCCTCGAATAGAATCAGGTTCCCCTGAGCACTGGACTGTACCCTCAAATAGAATTAGGACCCCCGGGCACTGGACTGTATCCTCGAATAGAATCAGGACCCCACAGCACTGGACTATATCCTAAAATAGAATCAGGACCCCCGGGCACTGGTCTGTATCCTCAAATAGAATCAGGACCCCAAGGCACTGGACTGTATCCTTGAATAGAATCAGGACCCCTGGGCACTGGACTGTTTCCTCAAATTGAATCAGGACGTCCGGGCACTGGACTGTATGCTCGAATAGCATCAGGACCCCCGGGCACTGGACTGTATCCTCAAATAGAATGAGGACACCGGGCACCAAACTCTATCCTCGAATAAAATCAGGACCCCTGGGCACTGGACTGTATTCTCAAATAGAATCAGGACGTCCGGGCACTCGACTGTACCCTCGAATAGCATCAGGACCCCCGGGCACTGGACTGTATCCTCAAATAGAATCAGGACCCCGGTCCCTGGACTGTATCCTCAAATAGAATCAGGACCACCGGGCACCAATCTGTATCCTCGAATAGAGCCAGGACCCCTGGGCACTGGACTGTATCGTCAAATAGAATCAGGATCCCAGGGTACTGGGTTGTATCCTCGAATAGAATCAGGATCCCCTGAGCACTGGAATGTATCCTCGAATAGCATCAGGACCCCCGGGCACTGGACTGTATCCTCAAATAGAATCAGGATCCCGAGCACTGGACTGTATCCTCAAATAGAATCAGGACCCCCAGGCACAAAACTGTATCCTCGAATAGAGCCAGGACCCCTGGGCACTGGACTGTATCGTCAAATAGAATCAGGATCCCAGTGTACTGGGCTGTATCCTCGAATAGAATCAGGATCCCCTGAGCACTGGAATGTACCCTCAAATAGAATCAGGACCCCCAGGCACTGGACTGTATCTTCAAATAGAATCAGGACCCCCGGGGACTGGACTGTATCCTCGAATAGAATCAGGACCCCACAGCACTGGACTATATGCTGAAATAGAATCAGGCCCCCCGGGCACCGGATTATATGCACCAATAGCATCAGTACACACGGGCACTGGACTGTATCCTCAAAGAGAATCAGGACCCCCAGGCACAAAACTGTATCCTCGAATAGAGCCAGGACCCCTGGGCACTGGACTGTATCCTCAAATGTAATCAGGATCCCAGGGCACTGGGCTGTATCCTCGAATAGAATCAGGATCCCCTGAGCACTGGAATGTATCCTCGAATAGCATCAGGACCCCCGGGCACTGGACTGTATCCTCAAATAGAATCAGGACCCCGAGCACTGGACTGTATCCTCAAATAGAATCAGGACCACCAGGCACAAAACTGTATCCTCGAATAGAGCCAGGACCCCTGGGCACTGGACTGTATCGTCAAATAGAATCAGGATCCCAGGGTACTGGGCTGTATCCTCGAATAGAATCAGGATCCCCTGAGCACTGGAATGTACCCTCAAATAGAATCAGGACCCCCAGGCACTGGACTGTATCTTCAAATAGAATCAGGACCCCCGGGGACTGGACTGTATCCTCGAATAGAATCAGAACCCCACAGCACTGGACTATATGCTGAAATAGAATCATGCCCCCCGGGCACCGGATTATATGCACCAATAGCATCAGTACACACGGGCACTGGACTGTATCCTCAAAGAGAACCAGTACCCCCGGGCACTGGACTCTGTCCTCAAATAAGATGAGGACCCCCGGGCACTAGACTGTATCCTGGAATAGCATCAGGGCCCCCGGGTACTGGACTGTATCCACAAATAGCATCAAGACCCCCGGGCACTGGAATATACCACCGAATAGCATCAGGACCCCCGGGCACTGGACTGTATCCTCAAATAGAATCAGGATCGCTTGGCATTGGACTGTATCCTCGAATAGAATCAGGACCCCACGGCACTGGACTGTATCCTCTAATAGAATTAGGACCCCCGGCACTGGCCTGTATCCTCGAATAGAATCAGGACCCCCGGGCACTGGACTGTATCCTCAAATAGAATCAGGACCCCCAGGCACTGGACTGTATCCTCGAATAGAATCAGGACCCCTGGGCACTGGACTGTTTCCTCAAATTGAATCAGGACGCCCGGGCACTGGACTGTATGCTCGAATAGCATCAGGACCCCCGGGCACTGGACTGTATCCTCAAATAGAATGAGGACACCGGGCACCAAACTCTATGCTCGAATAAAATCAGGACCCCTGGGCACTGGACTGTATTCTCAAATAGAATCAGGACCCCCGGGCACTGGACTGTATCCTCGAATAGCATCAGGACCCCCGGGCACTGGACTGTATCCTCAAATAGAATCAGGACCCCCGGGCACTGGACTGTATCCTCAAATAGAATCAGGACCCCCGGGCACTGGACTGTATCCTCAAAAAGAATCGGGACCCCCGGGAACCAAACAGTATCCTCGAATAGAGCCAGGACCCCTGGGCACTGGACTGTATCGTCAAATACAATCAGGATCCCAGGGCACTGGGCTGTATCCTCGAATAGAATCAGGTTCCCCTGAGCACTGGAGTGTACCCTCAAATAGAATTAGGACCCCCGGGCACTGGACTGTATCCTCGAATAGAATCAGGACCCCACAGCACTGGACTATATCCTGAAATAGAATCAGGACCCCCGGGCACCGGACTATATCCACCAATAGCATCAGTACACCCGGGCACTGGACAGTATCCTCAAATACATTCAGGACCTCCGGGCACTGGACTTTATCTTCAAAGAGAACCAGGATCCCAGGGCACTGGGCTGTATCCTCGAATAGCATCAGGACCCCCGGGCACTGGACTGTATCCTCAAATAGAATGAGGACACCGTGCACCAAACTCTATGCTCGAATAAAATCAGGACCCCTGGGCACTGGACTGTATTCTCAAATAGCATCAGGACCCCCGGGCACTGGACTGTATCCTGAAAAAGCATCAGGGCCCCCGGGCACTGGACTGTATCCTCAAATAGAATCAGGATCGCTGGGCATTGGACTGTATCCTCGAATAGAATCAGGACCCCACGGCACTGGACTGTATCCTCTAATAGAATTATGACCTCCGGCACTGGCCTGTATCCTCGAATAGAATCAGGACCCCCGGGCACTGGACTGTATCCTCAAATAGAATCAGGACCCCCAGGCACTGGACTGTATCCTCGAATAGAATCAGGACCCCTGGGCACTGGACTGTTTCCTCAAATTGAATCAGGACGGCCGGGCACTGAACTGTATGCTCGAATAGCATCAGGACCCCCGGGCACTGGACTGTATCCTCAAATAGAATGAGGACACCGGGCACCGAACTCTATGCTCGAATAAAATCAGGACCCCTGGGCACTGGACTGTATTCTCAAATAGAATCAGGACCCCCGGGCACTGGACTGTATCCTCGAATAGCATCAGGACGCCCGGGCACTGGACTGTATCCTCAAAAAGAATCAGGACCCCCGGGCACTGGACTGTATCCTCAAATAGAATCAGGACCCCCGGGCACTGGACTGTATCCTCAAAAAGAATCGGGACCCCCGGGAACCAAACAGTATCCTCGAATAGAGCCAGGACCCCTGGGCACTGGACTGTATCGTCAAATACAATCAGGATCCCAGGGCACTGGGCTGTATCCTCGAATAGAATCAGGTTCCCCTGAGCACTGGAGTGTACCCTCAAATAGAATTAGGACCCCCGGGCACTGGACTGTATCCTCGAATAGAATCAGGACCCCACAGCACTGGACTATATCCTAAAATAGAATCAGGACCCCCGGGCACTGGACTGTATCCTCAAATAGAATCAGGACCCCAAGGCACTGGACTGTATCCTCGAATAGAATCAGGACCCCTGGGCACTGGACTGTTTCCTCAAATTGTATCAGGACGTCCGGGCACTGGACTGTATGCTCGAATAGCATCAGGACCCCCGGGCACTGGACTGTATCCTCAAATAGAATGAGGACACCGGGCACCAAACTCTATCCTCGAATAAAATCAGGACCCCTGGGCACTGGACTGTATTCTCAAATAGAATCAGGACGTCCGGGCACTGGACTGTATCCTCGAATAGCATCAGGACCCCCGGGCACTGGACTGTATCCTCAAATAGAATCAGGACCCCGGTCCCTGGACTGTATCCTCAAATAGAATCAAGACCACCGGGCACCAATCTGTATCCTCGAATAGAGCAAGGACCCCTGGGCACTGGACTGTATCCTCAAATGTAATCAGGATCCCAGGGCACTGGGCTGAATCCTCGAATAGAATCAGGATCCCCTGAGCACTGGAATGTATCCTCGAATAGCATCAGGACCCCCGGGCACTGGACTGTATCCTCAAATAGAATCAGGACCCCGAGCACTGGACTGTATCCTCAAATAGAATCAGGACCCCCAGGCACAAAACTGTATCCTCGAATAGAGCCAGGACCCCTGGGCACTGGACTGTATCGTCAAATAGAATCAGGATCCCAGGGTACTGGGCTGTATCCTCGAATAGAATCAGGATCCCCTGAGCACTGGAATGTACCCTCAAATAGAATCAGGACCCCCAGGCACTGGACTGTATCTTCAAATAGAATCAGGACCCCCGGGACTGGACTGTATCCTCGAATAGAATCAGGACCCCACAGCACTGGACTATATGCTGAAATAGAATCAGGCCCCCCGGGCACCTGATTATATCCACCAATACCATCAGTACACACGGGCACTGGACTGTATCCTCAAAGAGAACCAGTACCCCCGGGCACTGGACTCTGTCCTCAAATGAGATGAGGACCCCCGGGCACTAGACTGTATCCTGGAATAGCATCATGGCCCCCGGGTACTGGACTGTATCCACAAATAGCATCAAGACCCCCGGGCACTGGAATATACCACCGAATAGCATCAGGACCCCCGGGCACTGGACTGTATCCTCAAATAGAATCAGGATCGCTTGGCATTGGACTGTATCCTCGAATAGAATCAGGACCCCACGGCACTGGACTGTATCCTCTAATAGAATTAGGACCCCCGGCACTGGCCTGTATCCTCGAATAGAATCAGGACCCCCGGGCACTGGACTGTATCCTCAAATAGAATCAGGACCCCCAGGCACTGGACTGTATCCTCGAATAGAATCAGGACCCCTGGGCACTGGACTGTTTCCTCAAATTGAATCAGGACGCCCAGGCACTGGACTGTATGCTCGAATAGCATCAGGACCCCCGGGCACTGGACTGTATCCTCAAATAGAATGAGGACACCGGGCACCAAACTCTATCCTCGAATAAAATCAGGACCCCTGGGCACTGGACTGTATTCTCAAATAGAATCAGGACCCCCGGGCACTGGACTGTATCCTCGAATAGAATCAGGACCCCACAGCACTGGACTATATCCTGAAATAGAATCAGGACCCCCGGGCACCGGACTATATCCACCAATAGCATCAGTACACCCGGGCACTGGACAGTATCCTCAAATACAATCAGGACCTCCGGGCACTGGACTTTATCCTCAAAGAGAACCAGGATCCCAGGGCACTGGGCTGTATCCTCGAATAGAATCAGGATCCCCTGAGCACTGGAATGTATCCTCAAATAGAATCAGGACCCCCAGGCCCTGGACTGTATCTTCAAAAAGAATCAAGACCCCCGGCACTGGACTGTATCCTCGAATAGAATCAGGACCCCACAGCACTGGACTATATCCTGAAATAGAATCAGGCCCCCCGGACACCGGAGTATATCCACCAATAGCATCAGTACACCCGGGCACTGGACTGTATCCTCAAAGAGAACCATTACCCTCGGGCACTGGACTCTGTCCTCAAATAAGATCAGGACCCCCGGGCACCGGACTGTATCCTGGAATAGCATCAGGGCCCCACAGCACTGGGCTATATCCTGAAATAGAATCAGGACCCCCGGGCACCGGACTATATCCACCAATAGCATCAGTACACCCGGGCACTGGACTGTATCCTCAAATACAATCAGGACCTCCGGGCACTGGACTTTATCCTCCAAGAGAACCAGGATCGCCGGGCACTGTACTACACCTTCGAATAGATTCAGGACACCCGGGCACCGGACTGTATCCTCAAATAGAATGAGGACACCGGGCACCAGCCTCTATCCTCGAATAGAATCAGGACCCCACAGCACTGGACTATATCCTAAAATAGAATCAGGACCCCCGGGCACTGGTCTGTATCCTCAAATAGAATCAGGACCCCAAGGCACTGGACTGTATCCTTGAATAGAATCAGGACCCCTGGGCACTGGACTGTTTCCTCAAATTGAATCAGGACGTCCGGGCACTGGACTGTATGCTCGAATAGCATCAGGACCCCCGGGCACTGGACTGTATCCTCAAATAGAATGAGGACACCGGGCACCAAACTCTATCCTCGAATAAAATCAGGACCCCTGGGCACTGGACTGTATTCTCAAATAGAATCAGGACGTCCGGGCACTGGACTGTACCCTCGAATAGCATCAGGACCCCCGGGCACTGGACTGTATCCTCAAATAGAATCAGGACCCCGGTCCCTGGACTGTATCCTCAAATAGAATCAGGACCACCGGGCACGAATCTGTATCCTCGAATAGAGCTAGGACCCCTGGGCACTGGACTGTATCCTCAAATGTAATCAGGATCCCAGGGCACTGGGCTGTATCCTCGAATAGAATCAGGATCCCCTGAGCACTGGAATGTATCCTCGAATAGCATCAGGACCCCCGGGCACTGGACTGTATCCTCAAATAGAATCAGGACCCCGAGCACTGGACTGTATCCTCAAATAGAATCAGGACCCCCAGGCACAAAACTGTATCCTCGAATAGAGCCAGGACCCCTGGGCACTGGACTGTATCGTCAAATAGAATCAGGATCCCAGGGTACTGGGCTGTATCCTCGAATAGAATCAGGATCCCCTGAGCACTGGAATGTACCCTCAAATAGAATCAGGACCCCCAGGCACTGGACTGTATCTTCAAATAGAATCAGGACCCCCAGGCACTGGACTGTATCTTCAAATAGAATCAGGACCCCCGGGGACTGGACTGTATCCTCGAATAGAATCAGGACCCCACAGCACTGGACTATATGCTGAAATAGAATCAGGCCCCCCGGGCACCGGATTATATGCACCAATAGCATCAGTACACACGGGCACTGGACTGTATCCTCAAAGAGAACCAGTACCCCCGGGCACTGGACTCTGTCCTCAAATAAGATGAGGACCCCCGGGCACTAGACTGTGTCCTGGAATAGCATCAGGGCCCCCGGGTACTGGACTGTATCCACAAATAGCATCAAGACCCCCGGGCACTGGAATATACCACCGAATAGCATCAGGACCCCCGGGCACTGGACTGTATCCTCAAATAGAATCAGGATCGCTTGGCATTGGACTGTATCCTCGAATAGAATCAGGACCCCACGGCACTGGACTGTATCCTCTAATAGAATTAGGACCCCCGGCACTGGCCTGTATCCTCGAATAGAATCAGGACCCCCGGGCACTGGACTGTATCCTCAAATAGAATCAGGACCCCCAGGCACTGGACTGTATCCTCGAATAGAATCAGGACCCCTGGGCACTGGACTGTTTCCTCAAATTGAATCAGGACGCCCGGGCACTGGACTGTATCCTCGAATAGAATCAGGACCCCACAGCACTGGACTATATCCTGAAATAGAATCAGGACCCCCGGGCACCGGACTATATCCACCAATAGCATCAGTACACCCGGGCACTGGACAGTATCCTCAAATACAATCAGGACCTCCGGGCACTGGACTTTATCCTCAAAGAGAACCAGGATCCCAGGGCACTGGGCTGTATCCTCGAATAGCATCAGGACCCCCGGGCACTGGACTGTATCCTCAAATAGAATGAGGACACCGGGCACCAAACTCTATGCTCGAATAAAATCAGGACCCCTGAGCACTGGAGTGTACCCTCAAATAGAATTAGGACCCCCGGGCACTGGACTGTATCCTCGAATAGAATCAGGACCCCACAGCACTGGACTATATCCTAAAATAGAATCAGGACCCCCGGGCACTGGACTGTATCCTCAAATAGAATCAGGACCCCAAGGCACTGGACTGTATCCTCGAATAGAATCAGGACCCCTGGGCACTGGACTGTTTCCTCAAATTGTATCAGGACGTCCGGGCACTGGACTGTATGCTCGAATAGCATCAGGACCCCCGGGCACTGGACTGTATCCTCAAATAGAATGAGGACACCGGGCACCAAACTCTATCCTCGAATAAAATCAGGACCCCTGGGCACTGGACTGTATTCTCAAATAGAATCAGGACGTCCGGGCACTGGACTGTATCCTCGAATAGCATCAGGACCCCCGGGCACTGGACTGTATCCTCAAATAGAATCAGGACCCCGGTCCCTGGACTGTATCCTCAAATAGAATCAGGACCACCGGGCACCAATCTGTATCCTCGAATAGAGCAAGGACCCCTGGGCACTGGACTGTATCCTCAAATGTAATCAGGATCCCAGGGCACTGGGCTGAATCCTCGAATAGAATCAGGATCCCCTGAGCACTGGAATGTATCCTCGAATAGCATCAGGACCCCCGGGCACTGGACTGTATCCTCAAATAGAATCAGGACCCCGAGCACTGGACTGTATCCTCAAATAGAATCAGGACCCCCAGGCACAAAACTGTATCCTCGAATAGAGCCAGGACCCCTGGGCACTGGACTGTATCGTCAAATAGAATCAGGATCCCAGGGTACTGGGCTGTATCCTCGAATAGAATCAGGATCCCCTGAGCACTGGAATGTACCCTCAAATAGAATCAGGACCCCCAGGCACTGGACTGTATCTTCAAATAGAATCAGGACCCCCGGGACTGGACTGTATCCTCGAATAGAATCAGGACCCCACAGCACTGGACTATATGCTGAAATAGAATCAGGCCCCCCGGGCACCGGATTATATCCACCAATAGCATCAGTACACACGGGCACTGGACTGTATCCTCAAAGAGAACCAGTACCCCCGGGCACTGGACTCTGTCCTCAAATGAGATGAGGACCCCCGGGCACTAGACTGTATCCTGGAATAGCATCATGGCCCCCGGGTACTGGACTGTATCCACAAATAGCATCAAGACCCCCGGGCACTGGAATATACCACCGAATAGCATCAGGACCCCCGGGCACTGGACTGTATCCTCAAATAGAATCAGGATCGCTTGGCATTGGACTGTATCCTCGAATAGAATCAGGACCCCACGGCACTGGACTGTATCCTCTAATAGAATTAGGACCCCCGGCACTGGCCTGTATCCTCGAATAGAATCAGGACCCCCGGGCACTGGACTGTATCCTCAAATAGAATCAGGACCCCCAGGCACTGGACTGTATCCTCGAATAGAATCAGGACCCCTGGGCACTGGACTGTTTCCTCAAATTGAATCAGGACGCCCAGGCACTGGACTGTATGCTCGAATAGCATCAGGACCCCCGGGCACTGGACTGTATCCTCAAATAGAATGAGGACACCGGGCACCAAACTCTATCCTCGAATACAATCAGGACCCCTGGGCACTGGACTGTATTCTCAAATAGAATCAGGACCCCCGGGCACTGGACTGTATCCTCGAATAGAATCAGGACCCCACAGCACTGGACTATATCCTGAAATAGAATCAGGACCCCCGGGCACCGGACTATATCCACCAATAGCATCAGTACACCCGGGCACTGGACAGTATCCTCAAATACAATCAGGACCTCCGGGCACTGGACTTTATCCTCAAAGAGAACCAGGATCCCAGGGCACTGGGCTGTATCCTCGAATAGAATCAGGATCCCCTGAGCACTGGAATGTATCCTCAAATAGAATCAGGACCCCCAGGCCCTGGACTGTATCTTCAAAAAGAATCAAGACCCCCGGCACTGGACTGTATCCTCGAATAGAATCAGGACCCCACAGCACTGGACTATATCCTGAAATAGAATCAGGCCCCCCGGACACCGGAGTATATCCACCAATAGCATCAGTACACCCGGGCACTGGACTGTATCCTCAAAGAGAACCATTACCCCCGGGCACTGGACTCTGTCCTCAAATAAGATCAGGACCCCCGGGCACTGGACTGTATCCTGGAATAGCATCAGGGCCCCACAGCACTGGGCTATATCCTGAAATAGAATCAGGACCCCCGGGCACCGGACTATATCCACCAATAGCATCAGTACACCCGGGCACTGGACTGTATCCTCAAATACAATCAGGACCTCCGGGCACTGGACTTTATCCTCCAAGAGAACCAGGATCGCCGGGCACTGTACTACACCTTCGAATAGATTCAGGACACCCGGGCACCGGACTGTATCCTCAAATAGAATGAGGACACCGGGCACCAGCCTCTATCCTCGAATAGAATCAGGACCCCACAGCACTGGACTATATCCTAAAATAGAATCAGGACCCCCGGGCACTGGTCTGTATCCTCAAATAGAATCAGGACCCCAAGGCACTGGACTGTATCCTTGAATAGAATCAGGACCCCTGGGCACTGGACTGTTTCCTCAAATTGAATCAGGACGTCCGGGCACTGGACTGTATGCTCGAATAGCATCAGGACCCCCGGGCACTGGACTGTATCCTCAAATAGAATGAGGACACCGGGCACCAAACTCTATCCTCGAATAAAATCAGGACCCCTGGGCACTGGACTGTACCCTCGAATAGCATCAGGACCCCCGGGCACTGGACTGTATCCTCAAATAGAATCAGGACCCCGGTCCCTGGACTGTATCCTCAAATAGAATCAGGACCACCGGGCACGAATCTGTATCCTCGAATAGAGCCAGGACCCCTGGGCACTGGACTGTATCCTCAAATGTAATCAGGATCCCAGGGCACTGGGCTGTATCCTCGAATAGAATCAGGATCCCCTGAGCACTGGAATGTATCCTCGAATAGCATCAGGACCCCCGGGCACTGGACTGTATCCTCAAATAGAATCAGGACCCCGAGCACTGGACTGTATCCTCAAATAGAATCAGGACCCCCAGGCACAAAACTGTATCCTCGAATAGAGCCAGGACCCCTGGGCACTGGACTGTATCGTCAAATAGAATCAGGATCCCAGGGTACTGGGCTGTATCCTCGAATAGAATCAGGATCCCCTGAGCACTGGAATGTACCCTCAAATAGAATCAGGACCCCCAGGCACTGGACTGTATCTTCAAATAGAATCAGGACCCCCAGGCACTGGACTGTATCTTCAAATAGAATCAGGACCCCCGGGGACTGGACTGTATCCTCGAATAGAATCAGGACCCCACTGCACTGGACTATATGCTGAAATAGAATCAGGCCCCCCGGGCACCGGATTATATGCACCAATAGCATCAGTACACACGGGCACTGGACTGTATCCTCAAAGAGAACCAGTACCCCCGGGCACTGGACTCTGTCCTCAAATAAGATGAGGACCCCCGGGCACTAGACTGTATCCTGGAATAGCATCAGGGCCCCCGGGTACTGGACTGTATCCACAAATAGCATCAAGACCCCCGGGCACTGGAATATACCACCGAATAGCATCAGGACCCCCGGGCACTGGACTGTATCCTCAAATAGAATCAGGATCGCTTGGCATTGTACTGTATCCTCGAATAGAATCAGGACCCCACGGCACTGGACTGTATCCTCTAATAGAATTAGGACCCCCGGCACTGGCCTGTATCCTCGAATAGAATCAGGACCCCCGGGCACTGGACTGTATCCTCAAATAGAATCAGGACCCCCAGGCACTGGACTGTATCCTCGAATAGAATCAGGACCCCTGGGCACTGGACTGTTTCCTCAAATTGAATCAGGACGCCCGGGCACTGGACTGTATCCTCGAATAGAATCAGGACCCCACAGCACTGGACTATATCCTGAAATAGAATCAGGACCCCCGGGCACCGGACTATATCCACCAATAGCATCAGTACACCCGGGCACTGGACAGTATCCTCAAATACAATCAGGACCTCCGGGCACTGGACTTTATCCTCAAAGAGAACCAGGATCCCAGGGCACTGGGCTGTATCCTCGAATAGCATCAGGACCCCCGGGCACTGGACTGTATCCTCAAATAGAATGAGGACACCGGGCACCAAACTCTATGCTCGAATAAAATCAGGACCCCTGGGCACTGGACTGTATTCTCAAATAGCATCAGGACCCCCGGGAACTGGACTGTATCCTGAAATAGCATCAGGGCCCCCGGGCACTGGACTGTATCCTCAAATAGAATCAGGATCGCTGGGCATTGGACTGTATCCTCGAATAGAATCAGGACCCCACGGCACTGGACTGTATACTCTAATAGAATTAGGACCCCCGGCACTGGCCTGTATCCTCGAATAGAATCAGGACCCCCGGGCACTGGACTGTATCCTCAAATAGAATCAGGACCCCAGGCACTGGACTGTATCCTCGAATAGAATCAGGACCCCTGGGCACTGGACTGTTTCCTCAAATTGAATCAGGACGCCCGGGCACTGGACTGTATGCTCGAATAGCATCAGGACCCCCGGGCACTGGACTGTATCCTCAAATAGAATGAGGACACCGGGCACCAAACTCTATGCTCGAATAAAATCAGGACCCCTGGGCACTGGACTGTATTCTCAAATAGAATCAGGACCCCCGGGCACTGGACTGTATCCTCGAATAGCATCAGGACCCCCGGGCACTGGACTGTATCCTCAAATAGAATCAGGACCCCCGGGCACTGGACTGTATCCTCAAATAGAATCAGGACCCCCGGGCACTGGACTGTATCCTCAAAAAGAATCGGGACCCCCGGGAACCAAACAGTATCCTCGAATAGAGCCAGGACCCCTGGGCACTGGACTGTATCGTCAAATACAATCAGGATCCCAGGGCACTGGGCTGTATCCTCGAATAGAATCAGGTTCCCCTGAGCACTGGACTGTACCCTCAAATAGAATTAGGACCCCCGGGCACTGGACTGTATCCTCGAATAGAATCAGGACCCCACAGCACTGGACTATATCCTAAAATAGAATCAGGACCCCAAGGCACTGGACTGTATCCTTGAATAGAATCAGGACCCCTGGGCACTGGACTGTTTCCTCAAATTGAATCAGGACGTCCGGGCACTGGACTGTATGCTCGAATAGCATCAGGACCCCCGGGCACTGGACTGTATCCTCAAATAGAATGAGGACACCGGGCACCAAACTCTATCCTCGAATAAAATCAGGACCCCTGGGCACTGGACTGTATTCTCAAATAGAATCAGGACGTCCGGGCACTCGACTGTACCCTCGAATAGCATCAGGACCCCCGGGCACTGGACTGTATCCTCAAATAGAATCAGGACCCCGGTCCCTGGACTGTATCCTCAAATAGAATCAGGACCACCGGGCACCAATCTGTATCCTCGAATAGAGCCAGGACCCCTGGGCACTGGACTGTATCCTCAAATGTAATCAGGATCCCAGGGCACTGGGCTGTATCCTCGAATAGAATCAGGATCCCCTGAGCACTGGAATGTATCCTCGAATAGCATCAGGACCCCCGGGCACTGGACTGTATCCTCAAATAGAATCAGGATCCCGAGCACTGGACTGTATCCTCAAATAGAATCAGGACCCCCAGGCACAAAACTGTATCCTCGAATAGAGCCAGGACCCCTGGGCACTGGACTGTATCGTCAAATAGAATCAGGATCCCAGGGTACTGGGCTGTATCCTCGAATAGAATCAGGATCCCCTGAGCACTGGAATGTACCCTCAAATAGAATCAGGACCCCCAGGCACTGGACTGTATCTTCAAATAGAATCAGGACCCCCAGGGACTGGACTGTATCCTCGAATAGAATCAGGACCCCACAGCACTGGACTATATGCTGAAATAGAATCAGGCCCCCCGGGCACCGGATTATATGCACCAATAGCATCAGTACACACGGGCACTGGACTGTATCCTCAAAGAGAATCAGGACCCCCAGGCACAAAACTGTATCCTCGAATAGAGCCAGGACCCCTGGGCACTGGACTGTATCCTCAAATGTAATCAGGATCCCAGGGCACTGGGCTGTATCCTCGAATAGAATCAGGATCCCCTGAGCACTGGAATGTATCCTCGAATAGCATCAGGACCCCCGGGCACTGGACTGTATCCTCAAATAGAATCAGGACCCCGAGCACTGGACTGTATCCTCAAATAGAAGCAGGACCCCCAGGCACAAAACTGTATCCTCGAATAGAGCCAGGACCCCTGGGCACTGGACTGTATCGTCAAATAGAATCAGGATCCCAGGGTACTGGGCTGTATCCTCGAATAGAATCAGGATCCCCTGAGCACTGGAATGTACCCTCAAATAGAATCAGGACCCCCAGGCACTGGACTGTATCTTCAAATAGAATCAGGACCCCCGGGGACTGGACTGTATCCTCGAATAGAATCAGGACCCCACAGCACTGGACTATATGCTGAAATAGAATCATGCCCCCCGGGCACCGGATTATATGCACCAATAGCATCAGTACACACGGGCACTGGACTGTATCCTCAAAGAGAACCAGTACCCCCGGGCACTGGACTCTGTCCTCAAATAAGATGAGGACCCCCGGGCACTAGACTGTATCCTGGAATAGCATCAGGGCCCCCGGGTACTGGACTGTATCCACAAATAGCATCAAGACCCCCGGGCACTGGAATATACCACCGAATAGCATCAGGACCCCCGGGCACTGGACTGTATCCTCAAATAGAATCAGGATCGCTTGGCATTGGACTGTATCCTCGAATAGAATCAGGACCCCACGGCACTGGACTGTATCCTCTAATAGAATTAGGACCCCCGGCACTGGCCTGTATCCTCGAATAGAATCAGGACCCCCGGGCACTGGACTGTATCCTCAAATAGAATCAGGACCCCCAGGCACTGGACTGTATCCTCGAATAGAATCAGGACCCCTGGGCACTGGACTGTTTCCTCAAATTGAATCAGGACGCCCGGGCACTGGACTGTATGCTCGAATAGCATCAGGACCCCCGGGCACTGGACTGTATCCTCAAATAGAATGAGGACACCGGGCACCAAACTCTATCCTCGAATAAAATCAGGACCCCTGGGCACTGGACTGTATTCTCAAATAGAATCAGGACCCCCGGGCACTGGACTGTATCCTCGAATAGCATCAGGACCCCCGGGCACTGGACTGTATCCTCAAATAGAATCAGGACCCCCGGGCACTGGACTGTATCCTCAAATAGAATCAGGACGCCCGGGCACTGGACTGTATCCTCAAATAGAATTAGGACCCCCGGCACTGGCCTGTATCCTCGAATAGAATCAGGACCCCCGGGCACTGGACTGTATCCTCAAATAGAATCAGGACCCCCAGGCACTGGACTGTATCCTCGAATAGAGCCAGGACCCCTGGGCACTGGACTGTATCGTCAAATACATTCAGGATCCCAGGGCACTGGGCTGTATCCTCGAATAGAATCAGGTTCCCCTGAGCACTGGAGTGTACCCTCAAATAGAATTAGGACCCCCGGTCACTGGACTGTATCCTCGAATAGAATCAGGACCCCACAGCACTGGACTATATCCTGAAATAGAATCAGGACCCCCGGGCACCGGACTATATCCACCAATAGCATCAGTACACCCGGGCACTGGACAGTATCCTCAAATACAATCAGGACCTCCGGGCACTGGACTTTATCTTCAAAGAGAACCAGGATCCCAGGGCACTGGGCTGTATCCTCGAATAGCATCAGGACCCCCGGGCACTGGACTGTATCCTCAAATAGAATGAGGACACCGGGCACCAAACTCTATGCTCGAATAAAATCAGGACCCCTGGGCACTGGACTGTATTCTCAAATAGCATCAGGACCCCCGGGAACAGGACTGTATCCTGAAATAGCATCAGGGCCCCCGGGCACTGGACTGTATCCTCAAATAGAATCAGGATCGCTGGGCATTGGACTGTATCCTCGAATAGAATCAGGACCCCACGGCACTGGACTGTATCCTCTAATAGAATTAGGACCCCCGGCACTGGCCTGTATCCTCGAATAGAATCAGGACCCCCGGGCACTGGACTGTATCCTCAAATAGAATCAGGACCCCAGGCACTGGACTGTATCCTCGAATAGAATCAGGACCCCTGGGCACTGGACTGTTTCCTCAAATTGAATCAGGACGCCCGGGCACTGGACTGTATGCTCGAATAGCATCAGGACCCCCGGGCACTGGACTGTATCCTCAAATAGAATGAGGACACCGGGCACCAAACTCTATGCTCGAATAAAATCAGGACCCCTGGGCACTGGACTGTATTCTCAAATAGAATCAGGACCCCCGGGCACTGGACTGTATCCTCGAATAGCATCAGGACCCCCGGGCACTGGACTGTATCCTCAAATAGAATCAGGACACCCGGGCACTGGACTGTATCCTCAAATAGAATCAGGACCCCCGGGCACTGGACTGTATCCTCAAAAAGAATCGGGACCCCCGGGAACCAAACAGTATCCTCGAATAGAGCCAGGACCCCTGGGCACTGGACTGTATCGTCAAATACAATCAGGATCCCAGGGCACTGGGCTGTATCCTCGAATAGAATCAGGTTCCCCTGAGCACTGGACTGTACCCTCAAATAGAATTAGGACCCCCGGGCACTGGACTGTATCCTCGAATAGAATCAGGACCCCACAGCACTGGACTATATCCTAAAATAGAATCAGGACCCCCGGGCACTGGTCTGTATCCTCAAATAGAATCAGGACCCCAAGGCACTGGACTGTATCCTTGAATAGAATCAGGACCCCTGGGCACTGGACTGTTTCCTCAAATTGAATCAGGACGTCCGGGCACTGGACTGTATGCTCGAATAGCATCAGGACCCCCGGGCACTGGACTGTATCCTCAAATAGAATGAGGACACCGGGCACCAAACTCTATCCTCGAATAAAATCAGGACCCCTGGGCACTGGACTGTATTCTCAAATAGAATCAGGACGTCCGGGCACTCGACTGTACCCTCGAATAGCATCAGGACCCCCGGGCACTGGACTGTATCCTCAAATAGAATCAGGACCCCGGTCCCTGGACTGTATCCTCAAATAGAATCAGGACCACCGGGCACCAATCTGTATCCTCGAATAGAGCCAGGACCCCTGGGCACTGGACTGTATCCTCAAATGTAATCAGGATCCCAGGTCACTGGGCTGTATCCTCGAATAGAATCAGGATCCCCTGAGCACTGGAATGTATCCTCGAATAGCATCAGGACCCCCGGGCACTGGACTGTATCCTCAAATAGAATCAGGATCCCGAGCACTGGACTGTATCCTCAAATAGAATCAGGACCCCCAGGCACAAAACTGTATCCTCGAATAGAGCCAGGACCCCTGGGCACTGGACTGTATCGTCAAATAGAATCAGGATCCCAGGGTACTGGGCTGTATCCTCGAATAGAATCAGGATCCCCTGAGCACTGGAATGTACCCTCAAATAGAATCAGGACCCCCAGGCACTGGACTGTATCTTCAAATAGAATCAGGACCCCCGGGGACTGGACTGTATCCTCGAATAGAATCAGGACCCCACAGCACTGGACTATATGCTGAAATAGAATCAGGCCCCCCGGGCACCGGATTATATGCACCAATAGCATCAGTACACACGGGCACTGGACTGTATCCTCAAAGAGAATCAGGACCCCCAGGCACAAAACTGTATCCTCGAATAGAGCCAGGACCCCTGGGCACTGGACTGTATCCTCAAATGTAATCAGGATCCCAGGGCACTGGGCTGTATCCTCGAATAGAATCAGGATCCCCTGAGCACTGGAATGTATCCTCGAATAGCATCAGGACCCCCGGGCACTGGACTGTATCCTCAAATAGAATCAGGACCCCGAGCACTGGACTGTATCCTCAAATAGAATCAGGACCCCCAGGCACAAAACTGTATCCTCGAATAGAGCCAGGACCCCTGGGCACTGGACTGTATCGTCAAATAGAATCAGGATCCCAGGGTACTGGGCTGTATCCTCGAATAGAATCAGGATCCCCTGAGCACTGGAATGTACCCTCAAATAGAATCAGGACCCCCAGGCACTGGACTGTATCTTCAAATAGAATCAGGACCCCCGGGGACTGGACTGTATCCTCGAATAGAATCAGGACCCCACAGCACTGGACTATATGCTGAAATAGAATCATGCCCCCCGGGCACCGGATTATATGCACCAATAGCATCAGTACACACGGGCACTGGACTGTATCCTCAAAGAGAACCAGTACCCCCGGGCACTGGACTCTGTCCTCAAATAAGATGAGGACCCCCGGGCACTAGACTGTATCCTGGAATAGCATCAGGGCCCCCGGGTACTGGACTGTATCCACAAATAGCATCAAGACCCCCGGGCACTGGAATATACCACCGAATAGCATCAGGACCCCCGGGCACTGGACTGTATCCTCAAATAGAATCAGGATCGCTTGGCATTGGACTGTATCCTCGAATAGAATCAGGACCCCACGGCACTGGACTGTATCCTCTAATAGAATTAGGACCCCCGGCACTGGCCTGTATCCTCGAATAGAATCAGGACCCCCGGGCACTGGACTGTATCCTCAAATAGAATCAGGACCCCCAGGCACTGGACTGTATCCTCGAATAGAATCAGGACCCCTGGGCACTGGACTGTTTCCTCAAATTGAATCAGGACGCCCGGGCACTGGACTGTATGCTCGAATAGCATCAGGACCCCCGGGCACTGGACTGTATCCTCAAATAGAATGAGGACACCGGGCACCAAACTCTATCCTCGAATAAAATCAGGACCCCTGGGCACTGGACTGTATTCTCAAAAAGAATCAGGACCCCCGGGCACTGGACTGTATCCTCGAATAGCATCAGGACCCCCGGGCACTGGACTGTATCCTCAAATAGAATCAGGACCCCCGGGCACTGGACTGTATCCTCAAATAGAATCAGGACGCCCGGGCACTGGACTGTATCCTCAAATAGAATTAGGACCCCCGGCACTGGCCTGTATCCTCGAATAGAATCAGGACCCCCGGGCACTGGACTGTATCCTCAAATAGAATCAGGACCCCCAGGCACTGGACTGTATCCTCGAATAGAGCCAGGACCCCTGGGCACTGGACTGTATCGTCAAATACAATCAGGATCCCAGGGCACTGGGCTGTATCCTCGAATAGATTCAGGTTCCCCTGAGCACTGGAGTGTACCCTCAAATAGAATTAGGACCCCCGGTCACTGGACTGTATCCTCGAATAGAATCAGGACCCCACAGCACTGGACTATATCCTGAAATAGAATCAGGACCCCCGGGCACCGGACTATATCCACCAATAGCATCAGTACACCCGGGCACTGGACAGTATCCTCAAATACAATCAGGACCTCCGGGCACTGGACTTTATCTTCAAAGAGAACCAGGATCCCAGGGCACTGGGCTGTATCCTCGAATAGCATCAGGACCCCCGGGCACTGGACTGTATCCTCAAATAGAATGAGGACACCGGGCACCAAACTCTATGCTCGAATAAAATCAGGACCCCTGGGCACTGGACTGTATTCTCAAATAGCATCAGGACCCCCGGGCACTGGACTGTATCCTGAAAAAGCATCAGGGCCCCCGGGCACTGGACTGTATCCTCAAATAGAATCAGGATCGCTGGGCATTGGACTGTATCCTCGAATAGAATCAGGACCCCACGGCACTGGACTGTATCCTCTAATAGAATTAGGACCCCCGGCACTGGCCTGTATCCTCGAATAGAATCAGGACCCCCGGGCACTGGACTGTATCCTCAAATAGAATCAGGACCCCCAGGCACTGGACTGTATCCTCGAATAGAATCAGGACCCCTGGGCACTGGACTGTTTCCTCAAATTGAATCAGGACGCCCGGGCACTGAACTGTATGCTCGAATAGCATCAGGACCCCCGGGCACTGGATTGTATCCTCAAATAGAATGAGGACACCGGGCACCGAACTCTATGCTCGAATAAAATCAGGACCCCTGGGCACTGGACTGTATTCTCAAATAGAATCAGGACCCCCGGGCACTGGACTGTATCCTCGAATAGCATCAGGACGCCCGGGCACTGGACTGTATCCGCAAAAAGAATCAGGACCCCCGGGCACTGGACTGTATCCTCAAATAGAATCAGGACCCCCGGGCACTGGACTGTATCCTCAAAAAGAATCGGGACCCCCGGGAACCAAACAGTATCCTCGAATAGAGCCAGGACCCCGGGGAACTGGACTGTATCGTCAAATACAATCAGGATCCCAGGGCACTGGGCTGTATCCTCGAATAGAATCAGGTTCCCCTGAGCACTGGAGTGTACCCTCAAATAGAATTAGGACCCCCGGGCACTGGACTGTATCCTCGAATAGAATCAGGACCCCACAGCACTGGACTATATCCTAAAATAGAATCAGGACCCCCGGGCACTGGACTGTATCCTCAAATAGAATCAGGACCCCAAGGCACTGGACTGTATCCTCGAATAGAATCAGGACCCCTGGGCACTGGACTGTTTCCTCAAATTGTATCAGGACGTCCGGGCACTGGACTGTATGCTCGAATAGCATCAGGACCCCCGGGCACTGGACTGTATCCTCAAATAGAATGAGGACACCGGGCACCAAACTCTATCCTCGAATAAAATCAGGACCCCTGGGCACTGGACTGTATTCTCAAATAGAATCAGGACGTCCGGGCACTGGACTGTATCCTCGAATAGCATCAGGACCCCCGGGCACTGGACTGTATCCTCAAATAGAATCAGGACCCCGGTCCCTGGACTGTATCCTCAAATAGAATCAGGACCACCGGGCACCAATCTGTATCCTCGAATAGAGCAAGGACCCCTGGGCACTGGACTGTATCCTCAAATGTAATCAGGATCCCAGGGCACTGGGCTGAATCCTCGAATAGAATCAGGATCCCCTGAGCACTGGAATGTATCCTCGAATAGCATCAGGACCCCCGGGCACTGGACTGTATCCTCAAATAGAATCAGGACCCCGAGCACTGGACTGTATCCTCAAATAGAATCAGGACCCCCAGGCACAAAACTGTATCCTCGAATAGAGCCAGGACCCCTGGGCACTGGACTGTATCGTCAAATAGAATCAGGATCCCAGGGTACTGGGCTGTATCCTCGAATAGAATCAGGATCCCCTGAGCACTGGAATGTACCCTCAAATAGAATCAGGACCCCCAGGCACTGGACTGTATCTTCAAATAGAATCAGGACCCCCGGGACTGGACTGTATCCTCGAATAGAATCAGGACCCCACAGCACTGGACTATATGCTGAAATAGAATCAGGCCCCCCGGGCACCGGATTATATCCACCAATAGCATCAGTACACACGGGCACTGGACTGTATCCTCAAAGAGAACCAGTACCCCCGGGCACTGGACTCTGTCCTCAAATGAGATGAGGACCCCCGGGCACTAGACTGTATCCTGGAATAGCATCATGGCCCCCGGGTACTGGACTGTATCCACAAATAGCATCAAGACCCCCGGGCACTGGAATATACCACCGAATAGCATCAGGACCCCCGGGCACTGGACTGTATCCTCAAATAGAATCAGGATCGCTTGGCATTGGACTGTATCCTCGAATAGAATCAGGACCCCACGGCACTGGACTGTATCCTCTAATAGAATTAGGACCCCCGGCACTGGCCTGTATCCTCGAATAGAATCAGGACCCCCGGGCACTGGACTGTATCCTCAAATAGAATCAGGACCCCCAGGCACTGGACTGTATCCTCGAATAGAATCAGGACCCCTGGGCACTGGACTGTTTCCTCAAATTGAATCAGGACGCCCAGGCACTGGACTGTATGCTCGAATAGCATCAGGACCCCCGGGCACTGGACTGTATCCTCAAATAGAATGAGGACACCGGGCACCAAACTCTATCCTCGAATAAAATCAGGACCCCTGGGCACTGGACTGTATTCTCAAATAGAATCAGGACCCCCGGGCACTGGACTGTATCCTCGAATAGAATCAGGACCCCACAGCACTGGACTATATCCTGAAATAGAATCAGGACCCCCGGGCACCGGACTATATCCACCAATAGCATCAGTACACCCGGGCACTGGACAGTATCCTCAAATACAATCAGGACCTCCGGGCACTGGACTTTATCCTCAAAGAGAACCAGGATCCCAGGGCACTGGGCTGTATCCTCGAATAGAATCAGGATCCCCTGAGCACTGGAATGTATCCTCAAATAGAATCAGGACCCCCAGGCCCTGGACTGTATCTTCAAAAAGAATCAAGACCCCCGGCACTGGACTGTATCCTCGAATAGAATCAGGACCCCACAGCACTGGACTATATCCTGAAATAGAATCAGGCCCCCCGGACACCGGAGTATATCCACCAATAGCATCAGTACACCCGGGCACTGGACTGTATCCTCAAAGAGAACCATTACCCCCGGGCACTGGACTCTGTCCTCAAATAAGATCAGGACCCCCGGGCACTGGACTGTATCCTGGAATAGCATCAGGGCCCCACAGCACTGGGCTATATCCTGAAATAGAATCAGGACCCCCGGGCACCGGACTATATCCACCAATAGCATCAGTACACCCGGGCACTGGACTGTATCCTCAAATACAATCAGGACCTCCGGGCACTGGACTTTATCCTCCAAGAGAACCAGGATCGCCGGGCACTGTACTACACCTTCGAATAGATTCAGGACACCCGGGCACCGGACTGTATCCTCAAATAGAATGAGGACACCGGGCACCAGCCTCTATCCTCGAATAAAATCAGGACCCCTGGGCACTGGACTATATCCTGAAATAGAATCAGGATCCCCGGGCACCGGACTATATCCACCAATAGCATCAGTACACCCGGGCACTGGACAGTATCCTCAAATACAATCAGGAACTCCGGGCACTGGACTTTATCCTCAAAGAGAACCAGGATCCCAGGGCACTGGGCTGTATCCTCGAATAGAATCAGGATCCCCTGAGCACTGGAATGTATCCTCAAATAGAATCAGGACCCCCAGGCACTGGACTGTATCTTCAAAAAGAATCAAGACCCCCGGCACTGGACTGTATCCTCGAATAGAATCAGGACCCCACAGCACTGGATTATATCCTGAAATAGAATCAGGCCCCCCGGACACCGGAGTATATCTACCAATAGCATCAGTACACCCGGGCACTGGACTGTATCCTCAAAGAGAACCAGTACCCCCGGGCACTGGACTCTGTCCTCAAATAAGATCAGGACCCCCGGGCACTGGACTGTATCCTGGAATAGCATCAGGGCCCCCGGGTACTGGACTGTATCCACAAATAGCATCAAGAGCCCCGGGCACTGGAATATACCACCAAATAGCATCAGGACCCCCGGGCACTGGATTGTATCCTCAAATAGAATCAGGATCGCTGGGTACTGGACTGTATCCTCGAATAGAATCAGGACCCCACGGCACTGGAATGTATCCTCTAATAGAATTAGGACCCCCGGCACTGGACTGTATCCTCGAATATAATCAGGACCGCACAGCACTGGACTGTATCCTCGAATAGAATTAGAACCCCCGGCACTGGCCTGTATCCTCGAATAGAATCAGGACCCCCGGGCACTGGACGGTATCCTCAAATAGAATCAGGACCCCCAGGCACTGGACTGTATCCTCGAATAGAATCAGGACCCCTGGGCACTGGACTGTTTCCTCAAATTGAATCAGGACGCCCGGGCACTGGACTGTATGCTCGAATAGCATCAGGACCCCCGGGCACTGGACTGTATCCTCAAATAGAATGAGGACACCGGGCACCAAACTCTATGCTCGAATAAAATCAGGACCCCTGGGCACTGGACTGTATTCTCAAATAGAATCAGGACCCCCGGGCACTGGACTGTATCCTCGAATAGCATCAGGACCCCCGGGCACTGGACTGTATCCTCAAATAGAATCAGGACCCCCGGGCACTGGACTGTATCCTCAAATAGAATCAGGACCCCCGGGCACTGGACTGTATCCTCAAAAAGAATCGGGACCCCCGGGAACCAAACAGTATCCTCGAATAGAGCCAGGACCCCTGGGCACTGGACTGTATCGTCAAATACAATCAGGATCCCAGGGCACTGGGCTGTATCCTCGAATAGAATCAGGTTCCCCTGAGCACTGGACTGTACCCTCAAATAGAATTAGGACCCCCGGGCACTGGACTGTATCCTCGAATAGAATCAGGATCCCACAGCACTGGACTTTATCCTGAAATAGAATCAGGACCCCCGGGCACCGGACTATATCCACCAATAGCATCAGTACACCCGGGCACTGGACAGTATCCTCAAATACACTCAGGACCTCCGGGCACTGGACTTTATCCTCAAAGAGAACCAGGATCCCAGGGCACTGGGCTGTATCCTCGAATAGCATCAGGACACCCGGGCACTGGACTGTATCCTCAAATAGAATGAGGACACCGGGCACCAAACTCTATGCTCGAATAAAATCAGGACCCCTGGGCACTGGACTGTATTCTCAAATAGCATCAGGACCCCCGGGCACTGGACTGTATTCTGAAATAGCATCAGGGCCCCCGGGCACTGGACTGTATCCTCAAATAGAATCAGGATCGCTGGGCATTGGACTGTATCCTCGAATAGAATCAGGACCCCACGGCACTGGACTGTATCCTCTAATAGAATTAGGAGCCCCGGAACTGGCCTGTATCCTCGAATAGAATCAGGACCCCCGGGCACTGGACTGTATCCTCAAATAGAATCAGGACCCCCAGGCACTGGACTGTATCCTCGAATAGAATCAGGACCCCTGGGCACTGGACTGTTTCCTCAAATTGAATCAGGACGCCCGGGCACTGAACTGTATGCTCGAATAGCATCAGGACCCCCGGGCACTGGACTGTATCCTCAAATAGAATGAGGACACCGGGCACCAAACTCTATGCTCGAATAAAATCAGGACCCCTGGGCACTGGACTGTATTCTCAAATAGAATCAGGACCCCCGGGCACTGGACTGTATCCTCGAATAGCATCAGGACCCCCGGGCACTGGACTGTATCCTCAAAAAGAATCAGGACCCCCGGGCACTGGACTGTATCCTCAAATAGAATCAGGACCCCCGGGCACTGGACTGTATCCTCAAAAAGAATCGGGACCCCCGGGAACCAAACAGTATCCTCGAATAGAGCCAGGACCCCTGGGCACTGGACTGTATCGTCAAATACAATCAGGATCCAAGGGCACTGGGCTGTATCCTCGAATAGAATCAGGTTCCCCTGAGCACTGGACTGTACCCTCAAATAGAAGTAGGACCCCCGGGCACTGGACTGTATCCTCGAATAGAATCAGGACCCCACAGCACTGGACTATATGCTAAAATAGAATCAGGACCCCCGGGCACTGGACTGTATCCTCGAATAGCATCAGTACACCCGGGCACTGGACAGTATCCTCAAATAGAATCAGGACCCCTGGGCACTGGACTGTTTCCTCAAAGAGAACCAGGATCCCAGGGCACTGGGCTGTATCCTCGAATAGAATCAGGATCCCCTGAGCACTGGAATGTATCCTCAAATAGAATCAGGACCCCCAGGCACTGGACTGTATCTTCAAAAAGAATCAAGACCCCCGGCACTGGACTGTATCCTCGAATAGAATCAGGACCCCACCGCACTGGACTATATCCTGAAATAGAATCAGGCCCCCCGGACACCGGAGTATATCTACCAATTGCATCAGTACACCCGGGCACTGGACTGTATCCTCAAAGAGAACCAGTACCCCCGGGCACTGGACTCTGTCCTCAAATAAGATCAGGACCCCGGGCACTGGACTGTATCCTGGAATAGCATCAGGGCCCCCGGGTACTGCACTGTATCCACAAATAGCATCAAGAGCCCCGGGCACTGGAATATACCACCAAATAGCATCAGGACCCCCGGGCACTGGATTGTATCCTCAAATAGAATCAGGATCGCTGGGCACTGGACTGTATCCTCGAATAGAATCAGGACCCCACGGCACTGGACTGTATCCTCTAATAGAATTAGGACCCCCGGCACTGGACTGTATCCTCGAATATAATCAGGACCGCACGGCACTGGACTGTATCCTCGAATAGAATTAGAACCCCCGGCACTGGACTGTATCCTCGAATAGAATCAGGACCGCCGTGCACTGGACTGTATCCTCAAATAGCATCAGGATCAGCAGGCACTGGACTGTATCCTCAAATAGAATCAGGATCCCCGGGCACTGCATTGTATCCTCAAATTAAATCAGGATTCCCGGGCACTGGACTATTCCCTCGAATAGAATCAGGACACCGGGGGCCCCGGACTGTATCCTCAAATAGAATCAGGACCCCCGGGCACTGGACTGCATCCTCAAATAGAATCAGGATCCCCGGGCCCTGGACTGTATCCTCGAATAGAATCAGGACCCCCGTGCACTGGACTGTATCCTCAAATAGCATCAGGATCAGCAGGCACTGGACTGTATCCTCAAATAGAATCAGGATCCCCGGGCACTGCATTGTATCCTCAAATAGAATCAGGATTCCCGGGCACTGGACTATTCCCTCGAATAGAATCAGGACACCGGGGGCCCCGGACTGTATCCTCAAATAGAATCAGGACCCCTGGGCACTGGACTGTATCCTCGAATAGCTTCAGGACCCCCGGGCACTGGACTATACCCTCGAATAGCATCAGGACCCCGGGTACTGGACTGTATCCTCGAATAGAATCAGGACCCCACAGCACTGGGCTATATCCTGAAATAGAATCAGGACCCCCGGGCACCGGACTATATCCACCAATAGCATCAGTACACCCGGGCACTGGACTGTATCCTCAAATACAATCTGGACCTCCGGGCACTGGACTTTATCCTCAAGGAGAACCAGGATCGCCGGGCACTGTACTACACCTTCGAATAGATTCAGGACACCCGGGCACCGGACTGTATCCTCAAATAGAATGAGGACACCGGGCACCAAACTCTATCCTCGAATAAAATCAGGACCCCTGGGCACTGGACTGTATTCTCAAATAGAATCAGGACGTCCGGGCACTGGTGTGTATCCTCGAATAGCATCAGGACCCCCGTGCACTGGACTGTATCCTCAAATAGAATCAGGACCCCGGGCACTGGACTGTATCCTCAAATAGAATCAGGACCCCCGGGCACCAAACTGTATCCTCGAATACAGCCAGGACCCCTGGGGACTGGACTGTATCCTCAAATAGAATCAGGATCCCAGGGCACTGAGCTGTATCCTCGAATAGAATCAGGATCCCCTGAGTACTGGAATGTATCCTCAAATAGAATCAGGACCCCCAGGCACTGGACTGTATCTTCAAATAGAATCAGGACCCCCGGGGACTGGACTGTATCCTCGAATAGAATCAGGACCCCACAGCACTGGACTATATCCTGAAATAGAATCAGGCCCCCCGGGCACCGGATTATATCCACCAATAGCATCAGTACACCCGGGCACTGGACTGTATCCTCAAAGAGAACCAGTACCCCCGGGCACCGGACTGTATCCTCAAATAGAATCAGGATCCCCGGGCACTGGACTGTATCCTCAAATAGAATCAGGACCCCCGGGCACTGGACTGTATCGTACAATAGAATCAGGACCCCACGGCACTGGACTATATCCTAAAATAGAATCAGGACCCCCGTGCACCGGACCATATCCACAAATAGCATCAGGACACCCGGGCACTGGACTGTATCCTCGAATAGAATCAGGAACCCCCTGCACTGGACTGTATCCTGAAATAGCATCAGGAGCCCCGGGCACTGGACAGTATCCTCAAATAGAATCAGGACCCACAGGCACTGGACTGTATCCTCAAATAGCATCAGGACCCCCACGCACTGGACTGTATCCTCGAATAGAATCAGGACCCCCGTGCACTGGACTGTATCCTCAAATAACATCAGGATCAGCAGGCACTGGACTGTATCCTCAAATAGAATCAGGATCCCCGGGCACTGCATTGTATCCTCAAATAGAATCAGGATTCCCGGGCACTGGACTATTCCCTCGAATAGAATCAGGACACCGGGGGCCCCGGACTGTATCCTCAAATAGAATCAGGACCCCTGGGCACTGGACTGTATCCTCGAATAGCTTCAGGACCCCCGGGCACTGGACTATACCCTCGAATAGCATCAGGACCCCGGGTACTGGACTGTATCCTCGAATAGAATCAGGACCCCACAGCACTGGGCTATATCCTGAAATAGAATCAGGACCCCCGGGCACCGGACTATATCCACCAATAGCATCAGTACACCCGGGCACTGGACTGTATCCTCAAATACAATCTGGACCTCCGGGCACTGGACTTTATCCTCAAGGAGAACCAGGATCGCCGGGCACTGTACTACACCTTCGAATAGATTCAGGACACCCGGGCACCGGACTGTATCCTCAAATAGAATGAGGACACCGGGCACCAAACTCTATCCTCGAATAAAATCAGGACCCCTGGGCACTGGACTGTATTCTCAAATAGAATCAGGACGTCCGGGCACTGGTGTGTATCCTCGAATAGCATCAGGACCCCCGTGCACTGGACTGTATCCTCAAATAGAATCAGGACCCCGGGCACTGGACTGTATCCTCAAATAGAATCAGGACCCCCGGGCACCAAACTGTATCCTCGAATACAGCCAGGACCCCTGGGGACTGGACTGTATCCTCAAATAGAATCAGGATCCCAGGGCACTGAGCTGTATCCTCGAATAGAATCAGGATCCCCTGAGTACTGGAATGTATCCTCAAATAGAATCAGGACCCCCAGGCACTGGACTGTATCTTCAAATAGAATCAGGACCCCCGGGGACTGGACTGTATCCTCGAATAGAATCAGGACCCCACAGCACTGGACTATGTCCTGAAATAGAATCAGGCCCCCCGGGCACCGGATTATATCCACCAATAGCATCAGTACACCCGGGCACTGGACTGTATCCTCAAAGAGAACCAGTACCCCCGGGCACCGGACTGTATCCTCAAATAGAATCAGGATCCCCGGGCACTGGACTGTATCCTCAAATAGAATCAGGACCCCCGGGCACTGGACTGTATCGTACAATAGAATCAGGACCCCACGGCACTGGACTATATCCTAAAATAGAATCAGGACCCCCGTGCACCGGACCATATCCACAAATAGCATCAGGACACCCGGGCACTGGACTGTATCCTCGAATAGAATCAGGAACCCCCTGCACTGGACTGTATCCTGAAATAGCATCAGGAGCCCCGGGCACTGGACAGTATCCTCAAATAGAATCAGGACCCACAGGCACTGGACTGTATCCTCAAATAGCATCAGGACCCCCACGCACTGGACTGTATACTCAAATAGAATCAGGACCCCCGGGCACCGGAATATCTACTCAAATAGAATCAGCAAACTGTATACTCGAATAGAATCAGGACCCCCGGGCACCGGAATATCTACTCAAATAGAATCACCAAACTGTATACTCGAATAGAATCAGGACCCCTGGGCACTGGAATGTATTCTCGAATAGAATCAGGACCCCACGGCACTGGACTGTATCCTCGGATAGAATTAGGACCCCCGGCACTGGATTGTATCCTCAAATAACATCAGGAACCCCGGGCACTGGACTGTATCCTCAAATAGAATCAGGATCCCCGGGCCCTGCACTGTATCCTCGAATAGAATCAGGACCCCCGTGCAATGGACTGTATCCTCAAATAGCGTCAGGACTCCCGGGAACTGGATGTATCCTCGCATAGAATCAGGGCCCCCCGGCACTGGACGGTATCCCGAAATAGTATCAGGCCCCCGGGCACTGGACTGTATCCTCAAATAGCATCAGGACCCCCGGGCTCTGGACTGTATCCTCAAATAGCATCAGGACCCCCGGGCACAAAACTATATCCTCGAATATAGCCGGGACCCCTGGGCACTGGACTGTATCCTCAAATAGAATCAGGTTCCCGGGGCACTGGGATGTATCCTCGAATAGCATCAGGACCCCCGGGCACTGGACTGTATCCTCAAATAGAATCAGGACCCCCAGGCACTGGAAAGTATCTTCAAATAGAATCAGGACCCCCGGGGACTGGACTGTATCCTCGAATAGAATCAGGACCCCACAGCACTGGACTATATCCTGAAATAGAATCAGGCCCACCGGGCACCGGATTATATCCACCAATAGCATCAGTACACCCGGGCACTGGACTGTATCCTCAAATAGAATCAGGACCCCCGGGCACTGGACTGTATCCTCAAATAGAATCAGGACCCCCGGGCACTGGACTGTATCGTACAATAGAATCAGGACCCCACGGCACTGGACTATATCCTAAAATAGAATCAGGACCCCCGTGCACCGGACCATATCCACAAATAGCATCAGGACACCCGGGCACTGGACTGTATCCTCGAATAGAATCAGGAACCCCCTGCACTGGACTGTATCCTGAAATAGCATCAGGAGCCCCGGGCACTGGACAGTATCATCAAATAGAATCAGGACCCACAGGCACTGGACTGCATCCTCAAATAGCATCAGGACCCCCACGCACTGGACTGTATACTCAAATAGAATCAGGACCCCCGGGCACCGGAATATCTACTCAAATAGAATCAGCAAACTGTATACTCGAATAGAATCAGGACCCTCGGGCACCGGAATATCTACTCAAATAGAATCACCAAACTGTATACTCGAATAGAATCAGGACCCCTGGGCACTGGAATGTATTCTCGAATAGAATCAGGACCCCACGGCACTGGACTGTATCCTCGGATAGAATTAGGACCCCCGGCACTGGATTGTATCCTCAAATAGAATCAGGATTCCCGGGCACTGCATTGTATCCTCAAATAGAATCAGGATTCCCGGGCACTGGACTATTCCCTCGAATAGAATCAGGACCCCGGGCACTGGACTGTATCCTCAAATAGAATCAGGACCCCCGGGCACCAAACTGTATCCTCGAATACAGCCAGGACCCCTGGGGACTGGACTGTATCCTCAAATAGAATCAGGATCCCAGGGCACTGAGCTGTATCCTCGAATAGAATCAGGATCCCCTGAGTACTGGAATGTATCCTCAAATAGAATCAGGACCCCCAGGCACTGGACTGTATCTTCAAATAGAATCAGGACCCCCGGGGACTGGACTGTATCCTCGAATAGAATCAGGACCCCACAGCACTGGACTATATCCTGAAATAGAATCAGGCCCCCCGGGCACCGGATTATATCCACCAATAGCATCAGTACACCCGGGCACTGGACTGTATCCTCAAAGAGAACCAGTACCCCCGGGCACCGGACTGTATCCTCAAATAGAATCAGGATCCCCGGGCACTGGACTGTATCCTCAAATAGAATCAGGACCCCCGGGCACTGGACTGTATCGTACAATAGAATCAGGACCCCACGGCACTGGACTATATCCTAAAATAGAATCAGGACCCCCGTGCACCGGACCATATCCACAAATAGCATCAGGACACCCGGGCACTGGACTGTATCCTCGAATAGAATCAGGAACCCCCTGCACTGGACTGTATCCTGAAATAGCATCAGGAGCCCCGGGCACTGGACAGTATCCTCAAATAGAATCAGGACCCACAGGCACTGGACTGTATCCTCAAATAGCATCAGGACCCCCACGCACTGGACTGTATCCTCGAATAGAATCAGGACCCCCGTGCACTGAACTGTATCCTCAAATAGCATCAGGATCAGCAGGCACTGGACTGTATCCTCAAATAGAATCAGGATCCCCGGGCACTGCATTGTATCCTCAAATAGAATCAGGATTCCCGGGCACTGGACTATTCCCTCGAATAGAATCAGGACACCGGGGGCCCCGGACTGTATCCTCAAATAGAATCAGGACCCCTGGGCACTGGACTGTATCCTCGAATAGCTTCAGGACCCCCGGGCACTGGACTATACCCTCGAATAGCATCAGGACCCCGGGTACTGGACTGTATCCTCGAATAGAATCAGGACCCCACAGCACTGGGCTATATCCTGAAATAGAATCAGGACCCCCGGGCACCGGACTATATCCACCAATAGCATCAGTACACCCGGGCACTGGACTGTATCCTCAAATACAATCTGGACCTCCGGGCACTGGACTTTATCCTCAAGGAGAACCAGGATCGCCGGGCACTGTACTACACCTTCGAATAGATTCAGGACACCCGGGCACCGGACTGTATCCTCAAATAGAATGAGGACACCGGGCACCAAACTCTATCCTCGAATAAAATCAGGACCCCTGGGCACTGGACTGTATTCTCAAATAGAATCAGGACGTCCGGGCACTGGTGTGTATCCTCGAATAGCATCAGGACCCCCGTGCACTGGACTGTATCCTCAAATAGAATCAGGACCCCGGGCACTGGACTGTATCCTCAAATAGAATCAGGACCCCCGGGCACCAAACTGTATCCTCGAATACAGCCAGGACCCCTGGGGACTGGACTGTATCCTCAAATAGAATCAGGATCCCAGGGCACTGAGCTGTATCCTCGAATAGAATCAGGATCCCCTGAGTACTGGAATGTATCCTCAAATAGAATCAGGACCCCCAGGCACTGGACTGTATCTTCAAATAGAATCAGGACCCCCGGGGACTGGACTGTATCCTCGAATAGAATCAGGACCCCACAGCACTGGACTATGTCCTGAAATAGAATCAGGCCCCCCGGGCACCGGATTATATCCACCAATAGCATCAGTACACCCGGGCACTGGACTGTATCCTCAAAGAGAACCAGTACCCCCGGGCACCGGACTGTATCCTCAAATAGAATCAGGATCCCCGGGCACTGGACTGTATCCTCAAATAGAATCAGGACCCCCGGGCACTGGACTGTATCGTACAATAGAATCAGGACCCCACGGCACTGGACTATATCCTAAAATAGAATCAGGACCCCCGTGCACCGGACCATATCCACAAATAGCATCAGGACACCCGGGCACTGGACTGTATCCTCGAATAGAATCAGGAACCCCCTGCACTGGACTGTATCCTGAAATAGCATCAGGAGCCCCGGGCACTGGACAGTATCCTCAAATAGAATCAGGACCCACAGGCACTGGACTGTATCCTCAAATAGCATCAGGACCCCCACGCACTGGACTGTATACTCAAATAGAATCAGGACCCCCGGGCACCGGAATATCTACTCAAATAGAATCAGCAAACTGTATACTCGAATAGAATCAGGACCCCCGGGCACCGGAATATCTACTCAAATAGAATCACCAAACTGTATACTCGAATAGAATCAGGACCCCTGGGCACTGGAATGTATTCTCGAATAGAATCAGGACCCCACGGCACTGGACTGTATCCTCGGATAGAATTAGGACCCCCGGCACTGGATTGTATCCTCAAATAACATCAGGAACCCCGGGCACTGGACTGTATCCTCAAATAGAATCAGGATCCCCGGGCCCTGCACTGTATCCTCGAATAGAATCAGGACCCCCGTGCAATGGACTGTATCCTCAAATAGCGTCAGGACTCCCGGGAACTGGATGTATCCTCGCATAGAATCAGGGCCCCCCGGCACTGGACGGTATCCCGAAATAGTATCAGGCCCCCGGGCACTGGACTGTATCCTCAAATAGCATCAGGACCCCCGGGCTCTGGACTGTATCCTCAAATAGCATCAGGACCCCCGGGCACAAAACTATATCCTCGAATATAGCCGGGACCCCTGGGCACTGGACTGTATCCTCAAATAGAATCAGGTTCCCGGGGCACTGGGATGTATCCTCGAATAGCATCAGGACCCCCGGGCACTGGACTGTATCCTCAAATAGAATCAGGACCCCCAGGCACTGGAATGTATCTTCAAATAGAATCAGGACCCCCGGGGACTGGACTGTATCCTCGAATAGAATCAGGACCCCACAGCACTGGACTATATCCTGAAATAGAATCAGGCCCACCGGGCACCGGATTATATCCACCAATAGCATCAGTACACCCGGGCACTGGACTGTATCCTCAAATAGAATCAGGACCCCCGGGCACTGGACTGTATCCTCAAATAGAATCAGGACCCCCGGGCACTGGACTGTATCGTACAATAGAATCAGGACCCCACGGCACTGGACTATATCCTAAAATAGAATCAGGACCCCCGTGCACCGGACCATATCCACAAATAGCATCAGGACACCCGGGCACTGGACTGTATCCTCGAATAGAATCAGGAACCCCCTGCACTGGACTGTATCCTGAAATAGCATCAGGAGCCCCGGGCACTGGACAGTATCATCAAATAGAATCAGGACCCACAGGCACTGGACTGCATCCTCAAATAGCATCAGGACCCCCACGCACTGGACTGTATACTCAAATAGAATCAGGACCCCCGGGCACCGGAATATCTACTCAAATAGAATCTGCAAACTGTATACTCGAATAGAATCAGGACCCTCGGGCACCGGAATATCTACTCAAATAGAATCACCAAACTGTATACTCGAATAGAATCAGGACCCCTGGGCACTGGAATGTATTCTCGAATAGAATCAGGACCCCACGGCACTGGACTGTATCCTCGGATAGAATTAGGACCCCCGGCACTGGATTGTATCCTCAAATAACATCAGGAACCCCGGGCACTGGACTGTATCCTCAAATAGAATCAGGATCCCCGGGCCCTGCACTGTATCCTCGAATAGAATCAGGACCCCCGTGCAATGGACTGTATCCTCAAATAGCATCAGGACTCCCGGGAACTGGATGTATCCTCGCATAGAATCAGGGCCCCCCGGCACTGGACTGTATCCTGAAATAGTATCAGGCCCCCGGGCACTGGACTGTATCCTCAAATAGCATCAGGACCCCCGGGCTCTGGACTGTATCCTCAAATAGCATCAGGACCCCCGGGCAGAAAACTATATCCTCGAATATAGCCGGGACCCCTGGGCACTGGACTGTATCCTCAAATAGAATCAGGTTCCCGGGGCACTGGGATGTATCCTCGAATAGCATCAGGACCCCCGGGCACTGGACTGTATCCTCAAATAGAATCAGGACCCCCAGGCACTGGAATGTATCTTCAAATAGAATCAGGACCCCCGGGGACTGGACTGAATCCTCGGATAGAATCAGGACCCCACAGCACTGGACTATATCCTGAAATAGAATCAGGCCCCCCGGGCACCGGATTATATCCACCAATAGCATCAGTACACCCGGGCACTGGACTGTATCCTCAAACAGAACCAGTACCCCCGGGCACCGGAATATCTACTCAAATAGAATCACCAAACTGTATACTCGAATAGAATCAGGACCCCTGGGCACTGGAATGTATTCTCGAATAGAATCAGGACCCCACAGCACTGGACTGTATCCTCGGATAGAATTAGGACCCCCGGCACTGGATTGTATCCTCAAATAACATCAGGAACCCCGGGCACTGGACTGTATCCTCAAATAGAATCAGGATCCCCGGGCCCTGCACTGTATCCTCGAATAGAATCAGGACCCCCGTGCAATGGACTGTATCCTCAAATAGCATCAGGACTCCCGGGAACTGGATGTATCCTCGCATAGAATCAGGGCCCCCCGGCACTGGACTGTATCCTGAAATAGTATCAGGCCTCCGGGCACTGGACTGTATCCTCAAATAGCATCAGGACCCCCGGGCTCTGGACTGTATCCTCAAATAGCATCAGGACCCCCGGGCACAAAATTATATACTCGAATATAGCCGGGACCCCTGGGCACTGGACTGTATCCTCAAATAGAATCAGGTTCCCGGGGCACTGGGATGTATCCTCGAATAGCATCAGGACCCCCGGGCACTGGACTGTATCCTCAAATAGAATCAGGACCCCCAGGCACTGGAATGTATCTTCAAATAGAATCAGGACCCCCGGGGACTGGACTGTATCCTCGAATAGAATCAGGACCCCACAGCACTGGACTATATCCTGAAATAGAATCAGGCCACCCGGGCACCGGATTATATCCACCAATAGCATCAGTACACCCGGGCACTGGACTGTATCCTCAAAGAGAACCAGTACCCCCGGGCACCGGACTGTATCCTCAAATAGAATCAGGATCCCCGGGCACTGGACTGTATCCTCAAATAGAATCAGGACCCCCGGGCACTGGACTGTATCGTACAATAGAATCAGGACCCCACGGCACTGGACTATATCCTAAAATAGAATCAGGACCCCCGTGCACCGGACCATATCCACAAATAGCATCAGGACACCCGGGCACTGGACTGTATCCTCGAATAGAATCAGGAACCCCCTGCACTGGACTGTATCCTGAAATAGCATCAGGAGCCCCGGGCACTGGACAGTATCCTCAAATAGAATCAGGACCCACAGGCACTGGACTGTATCCTCAAATAGCATCAGGACCCCCACGCACTGGACTGTATACTCAAATAGAATCAGGACCCCCGGGCACCGGAATATCTACTCAAATAGAATCAGCAAACTGTATACTCGAATAGAATCAGGACCCCCGGGCACCGGAATATCTACTCAAATAGAATCACCAAACTGTATACTCGAATAGAATCAGGACCCCTGGGCACTGGAATGTATTCTCGAATAGAATCAGGACCCCACGGCACTGGACTGTATCCTCGGATAGAATTAGGACCCCCGGCACTGGATTGTATCCTCAAATAACATCAGGAACCCCGGGCACTGGACTGTATCCTCAAATAGAATCAGGATCCCCGGGCCCTGCACTGTATCCTCGAATAGAATCAGGACCCCCGTGCAATGGACTGTATCCTCAAATAGCATCAGGACTCCCGGGAACTGGATGTATCCTCGCATAGAATCAGGGCCCCCCGGCACTGGACTGTATCCTGAAATAGTATCAGGCCCCCGGGCACTGGACTGTATCCTCAAATAGCATCAGGACCCCCGGGCTCTGGACTGTATCCTCAAATAGCATCAGGACCCCCGGGCAGAAAACTATATCCTCGAATATAGCCGGGACCCCTGGGCACTGGACTGTATCCTCAAATAGAATCAGGTTCCCGGGGCACTGGGATGTATCCTCGAATAGCATCAGGACCCCCGGGCACTGGACTGTATCCTCAAATAGAATCAGGACCCCCAGGCACTGGAATGTATCTTCAAATAGAATCAGGACCCCCGGGGACTGGACTGAATCCTCGGATAGAATCAGGACCCCACAGCACTGGACTATATCCTGAAATAGAATCAGGCCCCCCGGGCACCGGATTATATCCACCAATAGCATCAGTACACCCGGGCACTGGACTGTATCCTCAAAGAGAACCAGTACCCCCGGGCACCGGAATATCTACTCAAATAGAATCACCAAACTGTATACTCGAATAGCATCAGGACCCCCGGGCACAAAATTATATACTCGAATATAGCCGGGACCCCTGGGCACTGGACTGTATCCTCAAATAGAATCAGGTTCCCGGGGCACTGGGATGTATCCTCGAATAGCATCAGGACCCCCGGGCACTGGACTGTATCCTCAAATAGAATCAGGACCCCCAGGCACTGGAATGTATCTTCAAATAGAATCAGGACCCCCGGGGACTGGACTGTATCCTCGAATAGAATCAGGACCCCACAGCACTGGACTATATCCTGAAATAGAATCAGGCCCCCCGGGCACCGGATTATATCCACCAATAGCATCAGTACACCCGGGCACTGGACTGTATCCTCAAAGAGAACCAGTACCCCCGGGCACCGGACTGTATCCTCAAATAGAATCAGGATCCCCGGGCACTGGACTGTATCCTCAAATAGAATCAGGACCCCCGGGCACTGGACTGTATCGTACAATAGAATCAGGACCCCACGGCACTGGACTATATCCTAAAATAGAATCAGGACCCCCGTGCACCGGACCATATCCACAAATAGCATCAGGACACCCGGGCACTGGACTGTATCCTCGAATAGAATCAGGAACCCCCTGCACTGGACTGTATCCTGAAATAGCATCAGGAGCCCCGGGCACTGGACAGTATCCTCAAATAGAATCAGGACCCACAGGCACTGGACTGTATCCTCAAATAGCATCAGGACCCCCACGCACTGGACTGTATACTCAAATAGAATCAGGACCCCCGGGCACCGGAATATCTACTCAAATAGAATCAGCAAACTGTATACTCGAATAGAATCAGGACCCCTGGGCACTGGAATGTATTCTCGAATAGAATCAGGACCCCACGGCACTGGACTGTATCCTCGGATAGAATTAGGACCCCCGGCACTGGATTGTATCCTCAAATAACATCAGGAACCCCGGGCACTGGACTGTATCCTCAAATAGAATCAGGATCCCCGGGCCCTGCACTGTATCCTCGAATAGAATCAGGACCCCCGTGCAATGGACTGTATCCTCAAATAGCATCAGGACTCCCGGGAACTGGATGTATCCTCGCATAGAATCAGGGCCCCCCGGCACTGGACTGTATCCTGAAATAGTATCAGGCCCCCGGGCACTGGACTGTATCCTCAAATAGCATCAGGACCCCCGGGCTCTGGACTGTATCCTCAAATAGCATCAGGACCCCCGGGCACAAAACTATATCCTCGAATATAGCCGGGACCCCTGGGCACTGGACTGTATCCTCAAATAGAATCAGGTTCCCGGGGCACTGGGATGTATCCTCGAATAGCATCAGGACCCCCGGGCACTGGACTGTATCCTCAAATAGAATCAGGACCCCCAGGCACTGGAATGTATCTTCAAATAGAATCAGGACCCCCGGGGACTGGACTGAATCCTCGGATAGAATCAGGACCCCACAGCACTGGACTATATCCTGAAATAGAATCAGGCCCCCCGGGCACCGGATTATATCCACCAATAGCATCAGTACACCCGGGCACTGGACTGTATCCTCAAAGAGAACCAGTACCCCCGGGCACCGGAATATCTACTCAAATAGAATCACCAAACTGTATACTCGAATAGCATCAGGACCCCCGGGCACAAAATTATATACTCGAATATAGCCGGGACCCCTGGGCACTGGACTGTATCCTCAAATAGAATCAGGTTCCCGGGGCACTGGGATGTATCCTCGAATAGCATCAGGACCCCCGGGCACTGGACTGTATCCTCAAATAGAATCAGGACCCCCAGGCACTGGAATGTATCTTCAAATAGAATCAGGACCCCCGGGGACTGGACTGTATCCTCGAATAGAATCAGGACCCCACAGCACTGGACTATATCCTGAAATAGAATCAGGCCCCCCGGGCACCGGATTATATCCACCAATAGCATCAGTACACCCGGGCACTGGACTGTATCCTCAAAGAGAACCAGTACCCCCGGGCACCGGACTGTATCCTCAAATAGAATCAGGATCCCCGGGCACTGGACTGTATCCTCAAATAGAATCAGGACCCCCGGGCACTGGACTGTATCGTACAATAGAATCAGGACCCCACGGCACTGGACTATATCCTAAAATAGAATCAGGACCCCCGTGCACCGGACCATATCCACAAATAGCATCAGGACACCCGGGCACTGGACTGTATCCTCGAATAGAATCAGGAACCCCCTGCACTGGACTGTATCCTGAAATAGCATCAGGAGCCCCGGGCACTGGACAGTATCCTCAAATAGAATCAGGACCCACAGGCACTGGACTGTATCCTCAAATAGCATCAGGACCCCCACGCACTGGACTGTATACTCAAATAGAATCAGGACCCCCGGGCACCGGAATATCTACTCAAATAGAATCAGCAAACTGTATACTCGAATAGAATCAGGACCCCTGGGCACTGGAATGTATTCTCGAATAGAATCAGGACCCCACGGCACTGGACTGTATCCTCGGATAGAATTAGGACCCCCGGCACTGGATTGTATCCTCAAATAACATCAGGAACCCCGGGCACTGGACTGTATCCTCAAATAGAATCAGGATCCCCGGGCCCTGCACTGTATCCTCGAATAGAATCAGGACCCCCGTGCAATGGACTGTATCCTCAAATAGCATCAGGACTCCCGGGAACTGGATGTATCCTCGCATAGAATCAGGGCCCCCCGGCACTGGACTGTATCCTGAAATAGTATCAGGCCCCCGGGCACTGGACTGTATCCTCAAATAGCATCAGGACCCCCGGGCTCTGGACTGTATCCTCAAATAGCATCAGGACCCCCGGGCACAAAACTATATCCTCGAATATAGCCGGGACCCCTGGGCACTGGACTGTATCCTCAAATAGAATCAGGTTCCCGGGGCACTGGGATGTATCCTCGAATAGCATCAGGACCCCCGGGCACTGGACTGTATCCTCAAATAGAATCAGGACCCCCAGGCACTGGAATGTATCTTCAAATAGAATCAGGACCCCCGGGGACTGGACTGAATCCTCGGATAGAATCAGGACCCCACAGCACTGGACTATATCCTGAAATAGAATCAGGCCCCCCGGGCACCGGATTATATCCACCAATAGCATCAGTACACCCGGGCACTGGACTGTATCCTCAAAGAGAACCAGTACCCCCGGGCACCGGAATATCTACTCAAATAGAATCACCAAACTGTATACTCGAATAGCATCAGGACCCCCGGGCACAAAATTATATACTCGAATATAGCCGGGACCCCTGGGCACTGGACTGTATCCTCAAATAGAATCAGGTTCCCGGGGCACTGGGATGTATCCTCGAATAGCATCAGGACCCCCGGGCACTGGACTGTATCCTCAAATAGAATCAGGACCCCCAGGCACTGGAATGTATCTTCAAATAGAATCAGGACCCCCGGGGACTGGACTGTATCCTCGAATAGAATCAGGACCCCACAGCACTGGACTATATCCTGAAATAGAATCAGGCCCCCCGGGCACCGGATTATATCCACCAATAGCATCAGTACACCCGGGCACTGGACTGTATCCTCAAAGAGAACCAGTACCCCCGGGCACCGGACTGTATCCTCAAATAGAATCAGGATCCCCGGGCACTGGACTGTATCCTCAAATAGAATCAGGACCCCCGGGCACTGGACTGTATCGTACAATAGAATCAGGACCCCACGGCACTGGACTATATCCTAAAATAGAATCAGGACCCCCGTGCACCGGACCATATCCACAAATAGCATCAGGACACCCGGGCACTGGACTGTATCCTCGAATAGAATCAGGAACCCCCTGCACTGGACTGTATCCTGAAATAGCATCAGGAGCCCCGGGCACTGGACAGTATCCTCAAATAGAATCAGGACCCACAGGCACTGGACTGTATCCTCAAATAGCATCAGGACCCCCACGCACTGGACTGTATACTCAAATAGAATCAGGACCCCCGGGCACCGGAATATCTACTCAAATAGAATCAGCAAACTGTATACTCGAATAGAATCAGGACCCCTGGGCACTGGAATGTATTCTCGAATAGAATCAGTACCCCACGGCACTGGACTGTATCCTCGGATAGAATTAGGACCCCCGGCACTGGATTGTATCCTCAAATAACATCAGGAACCCCGGGCACTGGACTGTATCCTCAAATAGAATCAGGATCCCCGGGCCCTGCACTGTATCCTCGAATAGAATCAGGACCCCCGTGCAATGGACTGTATCCTCAAATAGCATCAGGACTCCCGGGAACTGGATGTATCCTCGCATAGAATCAGGGCCCCCCGGCACTGGACTGTATCCTGAAATAGTATCAGGCCCCCGGGCACTGGACTGTATCCTCAAATAGCATCAGGACCCCCGGGCTCTGGACTGTATCCTCAAATAGCATCAGGACCCCCGGGCACAAAACTATATCCTCGAATATAGCCGGGACCCCTGGGCACTGGACTGTATCCTCAAATAGAATCAGGTTCCCGGGGCACTGGGATGTATCCTCGAATAGCATCAGGACCCCCGGGCACTGGACTGTATCCTCAAATAGAATCAGGACCCCCAGGCACTGGAATGTATCTTCAAATAGAATCAGGACCCCCGGGGACTGGACTGAATCCTCGGATAGAATCAGGACCCCACAGCACTGGACTATATCCTGAAATAGAATCAGGCCCCCCGGGCACCGGATTATATCCACCAATAGCATCAGTACACCCGGGCACTGGACTGTATCCTCAAAGAGAACCAGTACCCCCGGGCACCGGAATATCTACTCAAATAGAATCACCAAACTGTATACTCGAATAGAATCAGGACCCCTGGGCACTGGAATGTATTCTCGAATAGAATCAGGACCCCACGGCACTGGACTGTATCCTCGGATAGAATTAGGACCCCCGGCACTGGATTGTATCCTCAAATAACATCAGGAACCCCGGGCACTGGACTGTATCCTCAAATAGAATCAGGATCCCCGGGCCCTGCACTGTATCCTCGAATAGAATCAGGACCCCCGTGCAATGGACTGTATCCTCAAATAGCATCAGGACTCCCGGGAACTGGATGTATCCTCGCATAGAATCAAGGCCCCCCGGCACTGGACTGTATCCTGAAATAGTATCAGGCCCCCGGGCACTGGACTGTATCCTCAAATAGCATCAGGACCCCCGGGCTCTGGACTGTATCCTCAAATAGCATCAGGACCCCCGGGCACAAAACTATATCCTCGAATATAGCCGGGACCCCTGGGCACTGGACTGTATCCTCAAATAGAATCAGGTTCCCGGGGCACTGGGATGTATCCTCGAATAGCATCAGGACCCCCGGGCACTGGACTGTATCCTCAAATAGAATCAGGACCCCCAGGCACTGGAATGTATCTTCAAATAGAATCAGGACCCCCGGGGACTGGACTGAATCCTCGGATAGAATCAGGACCCCACAGCACTGGACTATATCCTGAAATAGAATCAGGCCCCCCGGGCACCGGATTATATCCACCAATAGCATCAGTACACCCGGGCACTGGACTGTATCCTCAAAGAGAACCAGTACCCCCGGGCAACGGACTGTATCCTCAAATAGAATCAGGATCCCCGGGCACTGGACTGTATCCTCAAATAGAATCAGGACCCCCGGGCTCTGGACTGTATCGTACAATAGAATCAGGACCCCACGGCACTGGACTATATCCTATAATAGAATCAGGACCCCCGGGCACCGGACCATATCCACAAATAGCATCAGGACACACGGGCACTGGACTGTATCCTCGAATAGAATCAACACCACCAGGCACTGGACTGTATCCTCAAATAGCATCAGGACCCCCACGCACTGGACTGTATACTCAAATAGAATCAGGACCCCCGGGCACCGGAATATCTACTCAAATAGAATCAGGACCTCTGGTCACCAAACTGTATACTCGAATAGAATCAGGACCCCTGGGCACTGGAATGTATTCTCGAAGAGAATCAGTACCCCACGGCATTGGACTGTATCCTCGGATAGAATTAGGACCCCCGGCACTGGATTGTATCCTCAAATAGCATCAGGAACCCCGGGCACTGGACTGTATCCTCAAATAGAATCAGGATCCCCGGGCCCTGCACTGTATCCTCGAATAGAATCAGGACCCCCGTGCAATGGACTGTATCCTCAAATAGCATCAGGACTCCCGGGGCACTGGGATGTATCCTCAAATAGAATCAGGTTCCCTGGGCACTGGGATGTATCCTCGAATAGCATCAGGACCCCCGGGCACTGGACTGTATCCTCAAATAGAATCAGGACAACTGGGCACTGGACTGTATCCTCAAATAGCAACAGGAACCCCGGACACTGGACTCTATCCTCGACTAGAATAAGGAACCCGGGCACTGGACTGTATCCTCGAATAGAATCAGGACCCCCAGGCACTGGACTGTATCCTGAAATAGTATCAGGCCCCCGGGCACTGGACTGTATCCTCAAATAGCATCAGGACCCCCGGGCTCTGGACTGTATCCTCAAATAGCATCAGGACCCCCGGGCACAAAACTATATCCTCGAATATAGCCGGGACCCCTGGGCACTGGACTGTATCCTCAAATAGAATCAGGTTCCCGGGGCACTGGGATGTATCCTCGAATAGCATCAGGACCCCCGGGCACTGGACTGTATCCTCAAATAGAATCAGGACAACTGGGCACTGGACTGTATCCTCAAATAGCAACAGGAACCCCGGACACTGGACTCTATCCTCGACTAGAATAAGGAACCCGGGCACTGGACTGTATCCTCGAATAGAATCAGGACCCCCAGGCACTGGACTGTATCCTCGAATAGAATCAGGACCCCCGGGCACTGGACTGTATCCTCGAATAGCATCAGGATCCCCGGGCACTGGACTGTATCCTCAAATAGAATGAGGACACCGGGCACCAAACTCTATCCACGAATAAAATAAGGACCCCTGGGCACTGGACTGTATCCTCAAATAGAATCAGGATCCCAGGGCACTGGACTGTATCCTGAAATAGTATCAGGCCCCCGGGCACTGGACTGCATCCTCAAATAGCATCAGGACCCCCGGGCACTGGACTGTATCCTCAAATAGAATCAGCATCCCCAAGCACTGGACTGTATCCTCGAATAGAATCAGGACCCCCGGGCACTGGACTGTATCCTCAAATACCATCAGGAACCCCGGGCACAAAACTATATCCTCGAATATAGCCGGGACACCTGGGCACTGGACTGTATCCTCAAATAGAATCAGGTTCCCCGGGCACTGGGATGTATCCTCGAGTAGCATCAGGACCCCCGGGCACTGGACTGTATCCTCAAATAGAATCAGGACAACTGGGCACTGGACTGTATCCTCAAATAGCAACAGGACCCCCGGGCACTGGACTGTATCCTCAAATAGAATCAGGACCCCCGGGCACTGGACTGTATCCTCAAATAGAATCAGGACAACTGGGCACTGGACTGTATCCTCAAATAGCAACAGGACCCCCGGGCACCTGACTGTATCCTCGACTAGAATAAGGAACCCCTTGCACTGGACTGTATCCTCGAATAGAATCAGGACCCCCGGGCACTGGACTGTATCCTCAAATAGAATCAGGACCCCCAGGCACAGGACTGTATCCTCGAATAGAATCCGGATTCCTGGGCACTGGACTGTATCCTCAAATAGAATCAGGACACCCGGGCACTGGACTGTATCCTCGAATAGCATCAGGATCCCCGGGCACTGGACTGTATCCTCAAATAGAATGAGGACACCGGGCACCAAACTCTATCCTCGAATAAAATCAGGACCACTGGGCACTGGACTGTATTCTCAAATATAATCAGGACGTCCGGGCACTGGACTGTATCCTCGAATAGCATCAGGACCCCCGGGCACTGGACTGTATCCTCAAATAGAATCAGGACCCCGGGCACTGGACTCTATCCTCAAATAGAATCAGGACCGCCGGGCACCAAACTGTATCCTCGAATAGAGCCAGGACCCCTGGGCACTGGACTGTATCCTCAAATAGAATCAGGATCCCAGGGCACTGGGCTGTATCCTCGAATAGAATCAGGATCCCCTGAGCACTGGAATGTATCCTGAAATAGAATCAGGACCCACAGGCACTGGACTGTATCTTGAAATAGAATCAGGACCCCCGGGCACTGGACTGTATCCTCGAATAGAATCAGGACCCCACAGCACTGGACTATATCCTGAAATAGAATCAGGCCCCCCGGGCACCGGATTATATCCACCAATAGCATCAGTACACCCGGGCACTGGACTGTATCCTCAAAGAGAACCAGTACCCACGGGCACTGGACTCTGTCCTCAAATAAGATCAGGACCCACGGGCACTGGACTGTATCCTCAAATAGAATCAGGATCGCTGGGCACTGGACTGTATCCTCGAATAGAATCAGGAACCCCCTGCACTGGATATATCCTAAAATAGAATCAGGACCCCCGTGCACCGGACCATATCCACAAATAGCATCAGGACACCCGGGCACTGGACTGTATCCTCGAATAGAATCAGGAACCCCCTGCACTGGACTGTATCCTGAAATAGCATCAGGAGCCCCGGGCACTGGACAGTATCCTCAAATAGAATCAGGACCCACAGGCACTGGACTGTATCCTCAAATAGAATCAACACCACCAGGCACTGGACTGTATCCTCAAATAGCATCAGGACCCCCACGCACTGGACTGTATACTCAAATAGAATCAGGACCCCCGGGCACCGGAATATCTACTCAAATAGAATCAGCAAACTGTATACTCGAATAGAATCAGGACCCCCGGGCACCGGAATATCTACTTAAATAGAATCACCAAACTGTATACTCGAATAGAATCAGGACCCCTGGGCACTGGAATGTATTCTCGAATAGAATCAGGACCCCACGGCACTGGACTGTATCCTCGGATAGAATTAGGACCCCCGGCACTGGATTGTATCCTCAAATAACATCAGGAAACCCGGGCACTGGACTGTATCCTCAAATAGAATCAGGATCCCCGGGCCCTGCACTGTATCCTCGAATAGAATCAGGACCCCCGTGCAATGGACTGTATCCTCAAATAGCATCAGGACTCCCGGGAACTGGATGTATCCTCGCATAGAATCAGGGCCCCCCGGCACTGGACTGTATCCTGATATAGTATCAGGCCCCCGGGCACTGGACTGTATCCTCAAATAGCATCAGGACCCCCGGGCTCTGGACTGTATCCTCAAATAGCATCAGGACCCCCGGGCAGAAAACTATATCCACGAATATAGCCGGGACCCCTGGGCACTGGACTGTATCCTCAAATAGAATCAGGTTCCCGGGGCACTGGGATGTATCCTCGAATAGCATCAGGACCCCCGGGCACTGGACTGTATCCTCAAATAGAATCAGGACCCCCAGGCACTGGAATGTATCTTCAAATAGAATCAGGACCCCCGGGGACTGGACTGTATCCTCGGATAGAATCAGGACCCCACAGCACTGGACTATATCCTGAAATAGAATCAGGCCCCCCGGCCACCGGATTATATCCACCAATAGCATCAGTACACCCGGGCACTGGACTGTATCCTCAAAGAGAACCAGTACCCCCGGGCACCGGACTGTATCCTCAAATAGAATCAGGATCCCCGGGCACTGGACTGTATCCTCAAATAGAATCAGGACCCCCGGGCACTGGACTGTATCGTACAATAGAATCAGGACCCCACGGCACTGGACTATATCCTATAATAGAATCAGGACCCCCGGGCACCGGACCATATCCACAAATAGCATCAGGACACCCGGGCACTGGACTGTATCCTCGAATAGAATCAGGAACCCCCTGCACTGGACTGTATCCTGAAATAGCATCAGGAGCCCCGGGCACTGGACAGTATCCTCAAATAGAATCAGGACCCACAGGCACTGGACTGTATCCTCAAATCGAATCAACACCACCAGGCACTGGACTGTATCCTCAAATAGCATCAGGACCCCCACGCACTGGACTGTATACTCAAATAGAATCAGGACCCCCGGGCACCGGAATATCTACTCAAGTAGAATCAGGACCTCTGGTCACCAAACTGTATACTCGAATAGAATCAGGACCCCTGGGCATTGGAATGTATTCTCGAATAGAATCAGGACCCCACGGCATTGGACTGTATCCTCGGATAGAATTAGGACCCCCGGCACTGGACTGTATCCTCAAATAGAATCAGGACCCCCGGGCACTGGACTGTATCCTCGAATAGCATCAGGATCCCCGGGCACTGGACTGTATCCTCAAATAGAATGAGGACACCGGGCACCAAACTCTATCCTCGAATAAAATCAGGACCACTGGGCACTGGACTGTATTCTCAAATATAATCAGGACGTCCGGGCACTGGACTGTATCCTCGAATAGCATCAGGACCCCCGGGCACTGGACTGTATCCTCAAATAGAATCAGGACCCCGGGCACTGGACTCTATCCTCAAATAGAATCAGGACCGCCGGGCACCAAACTGTATCCTCGAATAGAGCCAGGACCCCTGGGCACTGGACTGTATCCTCAAATAGAATCAGGATCCCAGGGCACTGGGCTGTATCCTCGAATAGAATCAGGATCCCCTGAGCACTGGAATGTATCCTGAAATAGAATCAGGACCCACAGGCACTGGACTGTATCTTGAAATAGAATCAGGACCCCCGGGCACTGGACTGTATCCTCGAATAGAATCAGGACCCCACAGCACTGGACTATATCCTGAAATAGAATCAGGCCCCCCGGGCACCGGATTATATCCACCAATAGCATCAGTACACCCGGGCACTGGACTGTATCCTCAAAGAGAACCAGTACCCACGGGCACTGGACTCTGTCCTCAAATAAGATCAGGACCCACGGGCACTGGACTGTATCCTCAAATAGAATCAGGATCGCTGGGCACTGGACTGTATCCTCGAATAGAATCAGGAACCCCCTGCACTGGACTATATCCTAAAATAGAATCAGGACCCCCGTGCACCGGACCATATCCACAAATAGCATCAGGACACGCGGGCACTGGACTGTATCCTCGAATAGAATCAGGAACCCCCTGCACTGGACTGTATCCTGAAATAGCATCAGGAGCCCCGGGCACTGGACAGTATCCTCAAATAGAATCAGGACCCACAGGCACTGGACTGTATCCTCAAATAGAATCAACACCACCAGGCACTGGACTGTATCCTCAAATAGCATCAGGACCCCCACGCACTGGACTGTATACTCAAATAGAATCAGGACCCCCGGGCACCGGAATATCTACTCAAATAGTATCAGCAAACTGTATACTCGAATAGAATCAGGACCCCCGGGCACCGGAATATCTACTCAAATAGAATCACCAAACTGTATACTCGAATAGAATCAGGACCCCTGGGCACTGGAATGTATTCTCGAATAGAATCAGGACCCCACGGCACTGGACTGTATCCTCGGATAGAATTAGGACCCCCGGCACTGGATTGTATCCTCAAATAACATCAGGAACCCCGGGCACTGGACTGTATCCTCAAATAGAATCAGGATCCCCGGGCCCTGCACTGTATCCTCGAATAGAATCAGGACCCCCGTGCAATGGACTGTATCCTCAAATAGCATCAGGACTCCCGGGAACTGGATGTATCCTCGCATAGAATCAGGGCCCCCCGGCACTGGACTGTATCCTGAAATAGTATCAGGCCCCCGGGCACTGGACTGTATCCTCAAATAGCATCAGGACCCCCGGGCTCTGGACTGTATCCTCAAATAGCATCAGGACCCCCGGGCAGAAAACTATATCCTCGAATATAGCCGGGACCCCTGGGCACTGGACTGTATCCTCAAATAGAATCAGGTTCCCGGGGCACTGGGATGTATCCTCGAATAGCATCAGGACCCCCGGGCACTGGACTGTATCCTCAAATAGAATCAGGACCCCCAGGCACTGGAATGTATCTTCAAATAGAATCAGGACCCCCGGGGACTGGACTGTATCCTCGGATAGAATCAGGACCCCACAGCACTGGACTATATCCTGAAATAGAATCAGGCCCCCCGGGCACCGGATTATATCCACCAATAGCATCAGTACACCCGGGCACTGGACTGTATCCTCAAAGAGAACCAGTACCCCCGGGCACCGGACTGTATCCTCAAATAGAATCAGGATCCCCGGGCACTGGACTGTATCCTCAAATAGAATCAGGACCCCCGGGCACTGGACTGTATCGTACAATAGAATCAGGACCCCACGGCACTGGACTATATCCTATAATAGAATCAGGACCCCCGGGCACCGGACCATATCCACAAATAGCATCAGGACACCCGGGCACTGGACTGTATCCTCGAATAGAATCAGGAACCCCCTGCACTGGGCTGTATCCTGAAATAGCATCAGGAGCCCCGGGCACTGGACAGTATCCTCAAATAGAATCAGGACCCACAGGCACTGGACTGTATCCTCAAATAGAATCAACACCACCAGGCACTGGACTGTATCCTCAAATAGCATCAGGACCCCCACGCACTGGACTGTATACTCAAATAGAATCAGGACCCCCGGGCACCGGAATATCTACTCAAGTAGAATCAGGACCTCTGGTCACCAAACTGTATACTCGAATAGAATCAGGACCCCTGGGCATTGGAATGTATTCTCGAATAGAATCAGGACCCCACGGCATTGGACTGTATCCTCGGATAGAATTAGGACCCCCGGCACTGGATTGTATCCACAAATAGCATCAGGAACCCCGGGCACTGGACTGTATCCTCAAATAGAATCAGGATCCCCGGGCCCTGCACTGTATCCTCGAATAGAATCAGGACCCCCGTGCAATGGACTGTATCCTCAAATAGCATCAGGACTCCCGGGAACTGGATGTATCCTCGCATAGAATCAGGGCCCCCCGGCACTGGACTGTATCCTGAAATAGTATCAGGCCCCCGGGCACAGGACTGTATCCTCAAATAGCATCAGGACCCCCGGGCTCTGGACTGTATCCTCAAATAGAATCAGGATCCCCGGGCACTGGACTGTATCCTCAAATAGAATCAGGTCCCCGGGCACTGGACTGTATCGTACAATAGAATCAGGACCCCACGGCACTGGACTATATCCTAAAATAGAATCAGGACCCCCGGGCACCGGACCATATCCACAAATAGCATCAGGACACCCGGGCACTGGACTGTATCCTCGAATAGAATCAGGAACCCCCTGCACTGGACTGTATCCTGAAATAGCATCAGGAGCCCCGGGCACTGGACAGTATCCTCAAATAGAATCAGGACCCACAGGCACTGGACTGTATCCTCAAATAGAATCAACACCACCAGGCACTGGACTGTATCCTCAAATAGCATCAGGACCCCCACGCACTGGACTGTATACTCAAATAGAATCAGGACCCCCGGGCACCGGAATATCTACTCAAGTAGAATCAGGACCTCTGGTCACCAAACTGTATACTCGAATAGAATCAGGACCCCTGGGCATTGGAATGTATTCTCGAATAGAATCAGGACCCCACGGCATTGGACTGTATCCTCGGATAGAATTAGGACCCCCGGCACTGGATTGTATCCACAAATAGCATCAGGAACCCCGGGCACTGGACTGTATCCTCAAATAGAATCAGGATCCCCGGGCCCTGCACTGTATCCTCGAATAGAATCAGGACCCCCGTGCAATGGACTGTATCCTCAAATAGCATCAGGACTCCCGGGAACTGGATGTATCCTCGCATAGAATCAGGGCCCCCCGGCACTGGACTGTATCCTGAAATAGTATCAGGCCCCCGGGCACAGGACTGTATCCTCAAATAGCATCAGGACCCCCGGGCTCTGGACTGTATCCTCAAATAGAATCAGGATCCCCGGGCACTGGACTGTATCCTCAAATAGAATCAGGTCCCCGGGCACTGGACTGTATCGTACAATAGAATCAGGACCCCACGGCACTGGACTATATCCTAAAATAGAATCAGGACCCCCGGGCACCGGACCATATCCACAAATAGCATCAGGACACCCGGGCACTGGACTGTATCCTCGAATAGAATCAGGAACCCCCTGCACTGGACTGTATCCTGAAATAGCATCAGGAGCCCCGGGCACTGGACAGTATCCTCAAATAGAATCAGGACCCACAGGCACTGGACTGTATCCTCAAATAGAATCAACACCACCAGGCACTGGACTGTATCCTCAAATAGCATCAGGACCCCCACGCACTGGACTGTATACTCAAATAGAATCAGGACCCCCGGGCACCGGAATATCTACTCAAATAGAATCAGGACCTCTGGTCACCAAACTGTATACTCGAATAGAATCAGGACCCCTGGGCACTGGAATGTATTCTCGAATAGAATCAGGACCCCACGGCATTGGACTGTATCCTCGGATAGAATTAGGACCCCCGGCACTGGATTGTATCCTCAAATCGCATCAGGAACCCCGGGCACTGGACTGTATCCTCAAATAGAATCAGGATCCCCGGGCCCTGCACTGTATCCTCGAATAGAATCAGGACCCCCGTGCAATGGACTGTATCCTCAAATAGCATCAGGACTCCCGGGAACTGGATGTATCCTCGCATAGAATCAGGGCCCCCCGGCACTGGACTGTATCCTGAAATAGTATCAGGCCCCCGGGCACTGGACTGTATCCTCAAATAGCATCAGGACCCCCGGGCTCTGGAATGTATCCTCAAATAGCATCAGGACCCCCGGGCACAAAACTATATCCTCGAATATAGCCGGGACCCCTGGGCACTGGACTGTATCCTCAAATAGAATCAGGTTTCCGGGGCACTGGGATGTATCCTCGAATAGCATCAGGACCCCCGGGCACTGGACTGTATCCTCAAATAGAATCAGGACCCACAGGCACTGGACTGTATCCTCAAATAGAATCAACACCACCAGGCACTGGACTGTATCCTCAAATAGCATCAGGACCCCCACGCACTGGACTGTATACTCAAATAGAATCAGGACCCCCGGGCACCGGAATATCTACTCAAGTAGAATCAGGACCTCTGGTCACCAAACTGTATACTCGAATAGAATCAGGACCCCTGGGCATTGGAATGTATTCTCGAATAGAATCAGGACCCCACGGCATTGGACTGTATCCTCGGATAGAATTAGGACCCCCGGCACTGGATTGTATCCACAAATAGCATCAGGAACCCCGGGCACTGGACTGTATCCTCAAATAGAATCAGGATCCCCGGGCCCTGCACTGTATCCTCGAATAGAATCAGGACCCCCGTGCAATGGACTGTATCCTCAAATAGCATCAGGACTCCCGGGAACTGGATGTATCCTCGCATAGAATCAGGGCCCCCCGGCACTGGACTGTATCCTGAAATAGTATCAGGCCCCCGGGCACAGGACTGTATCCTCAAATAGCATCAGGACCCCCGGGCTCTGGACTGTATCCTCAAATAGAATCAGGATCCCCGGGCACTGGACTGTATCCTCAAATAGAATCAGGTCCCCGGGCACTGGACTGTATCGTACAATAGAATCAGGACCCCACGGCACTGGACTATATCCTAAAATAGAATCAGGACCCCCGGGCACCGGACCATATCCACAAATAGCATCAGGACACCCGGGCACTGGACTGTATCCTCGAATAGAATCAGGAACCCCCTGCACTGGACTGTATCCTGAAATAGCATCAGGAGCCCCGGGCACTGGACAGTATCCTCAAATAGAATCAGGACCCACAGGCACTGGACTGTATCCTCAAATAGAATCAGGACAACTGGGCACTGGACTGTATCCTCAAATAGCAACAGGAACCCCGGACACTGGACTCTATCCTCGACTAGAATAAGGAACCCGGGCACTGGACTGTATCCTCGAATAGAATCAGGACCCCCAGGCACTGGACTGTATCCTCGAATAGAATCAGGACCCCCGGGCACTGGACTGTATCCTCGAATAGCATCAGGATCCCCGGGCACTGGACTGTATCCTCAAATAGAATGAGGACACCGGGCACCAAACTCTATCCACGAATAAAATAAGGACCCCTGGGCACTGGACTGTATTCTCAAATAGAATCAGGACGTCCGGGCACTGGACTGTATCCTCGAATAGCATCAGGACCCCCGGGCACTGGACTGTATCCTCAAATAGAATCAGGACCCCGGGCACTGGACTGTTTCCTCAAATAGAATCAGGACCCCCGGGCACCAAACTGTATCCTCGAATAGAGCCAGGACCCCTGGGCACTGGACTGTATCCTCAAATAGAATCAGGATCCCAGGGCACTGGACTGTGTCCTGAAATAGTATCAGGCCCCCGGGCACTTCTCTGCATCCTCAAATAGCATCAGGACCCCCGGGCACTGGACTGTATCCTCAAATAGAATCAGCATCCCCAAGCACTGGACTGTATCCTCGAATAGAATCAGGACCCCCGGGCACTGGACTGTATCCTCAATTACCATCAGGAACCCCGGGCACAAAACTATATCCTCGAATATAGCCGGGACACCTGGGCACTGGACTGTATCCTCAAATAGAATCAGGTTCCCCGGGCACTGGGATGTATCCTCGAGTAGCATCAGGACCCCCGGGCACAAAACTATATCCTCGAATATAGCCGGGACCCCTGGGCACTGGACTGTATCCTCAAATAGAATCAGGTTCCCGGGGCACTGGGATGTATCCTCGAATAGCATCAGGACCCCCGGGCACTGGACTGTATCCTCAAATAGAATCAGGACAACTGGGCACTGGACTGTATCCTCAAATAGCAACAGGAACCCCGGACACTGGACTCTATCCTCGACTAGAATAAGGAACCCGGGCACTGGACTGTATCCTCGAATAGAATCAGGACCCCCAGGCACTGGACTGTATCCTCGAATAGAATCAGGACCCCCGGGCACTGGACTGTATCCTCGAATAGCATCAGGATCCCCGGGCACTGGACTGTATCCTCATATAGAATGAGGACACCGGGCACCAAACTCTATCCACGAATAAAATAAGGACCCCTGGGCACTGGACTGTATTCTCAAATAGAATCAGGACGTCCGGGCACTGGACTGTATCCTCGAATAGCATCAGGACCCCCGGGCACTGGACTGTATCCTCAAATAGAATCAGGACCCCGGGCACTGGACTGTTTCCTCAAATAGAATCAGGACCCCCGGGCACCAAACTGTATCCTCGAATAGAGCCAGGACCCCTGGGCACTGGACTGTATACTCAAATAGAATCAGGATCCCAGGGCACTGGACTGTATCCTGAAATAGTATCAGGCCCCCGGGCACTGGACTGCATCCTCAAATAGCATCAGGACCCCCGGGCACTGGACTGTATCCTCAAATAGAATCAGCATCCCCAAGCACTGGACTGTATCCTCGAATAGAATCAGGACCCCCGGGCACTGGACTGTATCCTCAAATACCAACAGGAACCCCGGGCACAAAACTATATCCTCGAATATAGCCGGGACACCTGGGCACTGGACTGTATCCTCAAATAGAATCAGGTTCCCCGGGCACTGGGATGTATCCTCGATTAGCATCAGGACCCCCGGGCACTGGACTGTATCCTCAAATAGAATCAGGACAACTGGGCACTGGACTGTATCCTCAAATAGCAACAGGACCCCCGGGCACTGGACTGTATCCTCAAATAGAATCAGGACCCCCGGGCACAGGACTGTATCCTCAAATAGAATCAGGACAACTGGGCACTGGACTGTATCCTCAAATAGCAACAGGACCCCCGGGCACTGGACTGTATCCTCGACTAGAATAAGGAACCCCTTGCACTGGACTGTATCCTCGAATAGAATCAGGACCCCCGGGCACTGGACTGTATCCTCAAATAGAATCAGGACCCCCAGGCACTGGACTGTATCCTCGAATAGAATCCGGATTCCTGGGCACTGGACTGTATCCTCAAATAGAATCAGGACCCCCGGGCACTGGACTGTATCCTCGAATAGCATCAGGATCCCCGGGCACTGGACTGTATCCTCAAATAGAATGAGGACACCGGGCACCAAACTCTATCCACGAATAAAATAAGGACCCCTGGGCACTGGACTGTATTCTCAAATAGAATCAGGACGTCCGGGCACTGGACTGTATCCTCGAATAGCATCAGGATCCCCGGGCACTGGACTGTATCCTCAAATAGAATGAGGACACCGGGCACCAAACTCTATCCACGAATAAAATAAGGACCCCTGGGCACTGGACTGTATTCTCAAATAGAATCAGGACGTCCGGGCACTGGACTGTATCCTCGAATAGCATCAGGACCCCCGGGCACTGGACTGTATCCTCAAATAGAATCAGGACCCCGGGCACTGGACTGTTTCCTCAAATAGAATCAGGACCCCCGGGCACCAAACTGTATCCTCGAATAGAGCCAGGACCCCTGGGCACTGGACTGTATCCTCAAATAGAATCAGGATCCCAGGGCACTGGACTGTGTCCTGAAATAGTATCAGGCCCCCGGGCACTTCTCTGCATCCTCAAATAGCATCAGGACCCCCGGGCACTGGACTGTATCCTCAAATAGAATCAGCATCCCCAAGCACTGGACTGTATCCTCGAATAGAATCAGGACCCCCGGGCACTGGACTGTATCCTCAATTACCATCAGGAACCCCGGGCACAAAACTATATCCTCGAATATAGCCGGGACACCTGGGCACTGGACTGTATCCTCAAATAGAATCAGGTTCCCCGGGCACTGGGATGTATCCTCGAGTAGCATCAGGACCCCCGGGCACAAAACTATATCCTCGAATATAGCCGGGACCCCTGGGCACTGGACTGTATCCTCAAATAGAATCAGGTTCCCGGGGCACTGGGATGTATCCTCGAATAGCATCAGGACCCCCGGGCACTGGACTGTATCCTCAAATAGAATCAGGACAACTGGGCACTGGACTGTATCCTCAAATAGCAACAGGAACCCCGGACACTGGACTCTATCCTCGACTAGAATAAGGAACCCGGGCACTGGACTGTATCCTCGAATAGAATCAGGACCCCCAGGCACTGGACTGTATCCTCGAATAGAATCAGGACCCCCGGGCACTGGACTGTATCCTCGAATAGCATCAGGATCCCCGGGCACTGGACTGTATCCTCATATAGAATGAGGACACCGGGCACCAAACTCTATCCACGAATAAAATAAGGACCCCTGGGCACTGGACTGTATTCTCAAATAGAATCAGGACGTCCGGGCACTGGACTGTATCCTCGAATAGCATCAGGACCCCCGGGCACTGGACTGTATCCTCAAATAGAATCAGGACCCCGGGCACTGGACTGTTTCCTCAAATAGAATCAGGACCCCCGGGCACCAAACTGTATCCTCGAATAGAGCCAGGACCCCTGGGCACTGGACTGTATACTCAAATAGAATCAGGATCCCAGGGCACTGGACTGTATCCTGAAATAGTATCAGGCCCCCGGGCACTGGACTGCATCCTCAAATAGCATCAGGACCCCCGGGCACTGGACTGTATCCTCAAATAGAATCAGCATCCCCAAGCACTGGACTGTATCCTCGAATAGAATCAGGACCCCCGGGCACTGGACTGTATCCTCAAATACCAACAGGAACCCCGGGCACAAAACTATATCCTCGAATATAGCCGGGACACCTGGGCACTGGACTGTATCCTCAAATAGAATCAGGTTCCCCGGGCACTGGGATGTATCCTCGATTAGCATCAGGACCCCCGGGCACTGGACTGTATCCTCAAATAGAATCAGGACAACTGGGCACTGGACTGTATCCTCAAATAGCAACAGGACCCCCGGGCACTGGACTGTATCCTCAAATAGAATCAGGACCCCCGGGCACAGGACTGTATCCTCAAATAGAATCAGGACAACTGGGCACTGGACTGTATCCTCAAATAGCAACAGGACCCCCGGGCACTGGACTGTATCCTCGACTAGAATAAGGAACCCCTTGCACTGGACTGTATCCTCGAATAGAATCAGGACCCCCGGGCACTGGACTGTATCCTCAAATAGAATCAGGACCCCCAGGCACTGGACTGTATCCTCGAATAGAATCCGGATTCCTGGGCACTGGACTGTATCCTCAAATAGAATCAGGACCCCCGGGCACTGGACTGTATCCTCGAATAGCATCAGGATCCCCGGGCACTGGACTGTATCCTCAAATAGAATGAGGACACCGGGCACCAAACTCTATCCACGAATAAAATAAGGACCCCTGGGCACTGGACTGTATTCTCAAATAGAATCAGGACGTCCGGGCACTGGACTGTATCCTCGAATAGCATCAGGACCCCCGGGCACTGGACTGTATCCTCAAATAGAATCAGGACCCCGGGCACTGGACTGTATCCTCAAAGAGAACCAGTACCCCCGGGCACTGGACTCTGTCCTCAAATAAGATCAGGACCTACGGGCACTGGACTGTATCCTGGAATAGCATCAGGGCCCCCGGGTACAGGACTGTATCTACAAATAGCATCAAGACCCCTGGGCACTGGAATATACCACCGAATAGCATCAGGACCCCCGGGCACTGGACTGTATCCTCAAATAGAATCAGGATCGCTGGGCACTGGATTGTATTCTCGAATAGAATTAGGACCCCCGGCACTGGACTGTATCCTCGAATAGAATCAGGACCCCACGGCCCTGGACTGTATCCTCGAATAGAATTAGGACCCCCGGCACTGGACTGTATCCTCAAATAGCATCAGGACCCCCGGGCACTACATTGTATCCTCAAATAGAATCAGGATTCCCGGGCACTGGACTAATCCCTCGAATAGAATCAGGACACCGGGGGCCCCGGACTGTGTCCACAAATAGAATCAGGACCCCTGGGCACTGGACTGTATCCTCGAATAGCATCAGGACCCCAGGGTTCTGGACTGTATCCTCGAACAGAATCAGTATCCCTGGGCACTGGACTGTATCCTAAAATAGCATCAGGACCCCCGGTCACTGGATTGCATCCTCAAATAGAATCAGTACCCCCGGGCACTGGACTGTATCCTCAAATAGCATCAGGACCCCCGGGCACTGGCCTGTATCCTGAAATAGCATCAGGACCCCCGGGCACTGGACTGTATCCTCAAATAGAATCAGGATCGCTGGGCACTGGACTGTATCCTCGAATAGAATCAGGACCCCACGGCACTGGACCGTATCCTCAAATAGCATCAGGAACCCCGGGCACTGGACTATCCTCAAATAGAATCAGGATCCCCGGGACCTAGACTGTATCCTCGAATAGAATCAGGACCCCCGGGCACTGGACTGTTTCCTCAAATAGAATCCGTTCCCCCGGGCACTGGACTGTATCCTCAAATAGGGTCAGGACCCCCGGGCACTGGACTGTTTCCTCAAATAGAATCCGTTCCCCCGGGCACTGGACTGTATCCTCAAATAGGATCAGGACCCCTGGGCACTGGACGATATCCTCAAAAAGAATCAGGGCCCCCGTGCACTGGACTGTATCCTCGAATAGCATCAGGACCCCCGGGCACTGGACTGTTTCCTCAAATTGAATCAGGCCCCCTGGGCACTGGACTGTATTCTCTAATATCATCAGGACCCCCGGGCACTGGACTGTATCCTCAAATAGAATCAGGACCCCCGGGCACTGGACTGTATCCTCGAATGGCATCAGGACCCCGGGCACTGGACTGTATCCTCAAATAGAATGAGGACACCGGGCACCAAATTCTATCCTCGAATAAAATCAGGACCCCTGGGCACTGGACTGTATTCTCAAATAGAATCAGGACGTCCGGGCACTGGACTGTATCCTCAAATAGAATCAGGACCCCGGGCACTGGACTGTTTCCTCAAATAGAATCAGGACAACTGGGCACTGGACTGTATCCTCAAATAGCAACAGGACCCCCGGGCACTGGACTGTATCCTCAAATAGAATCAGGTTCCCCGGGCACTGGACTGTATCCTCAAATAGAATCAGGACCCCGGGCACTGGACTGTTTCCTCAAATAGAATCAGGACCCCCGGGCACCAAACTGTATCCTCGAATAGAGCCAGGACCCCTGGGCACTGGACTGTATCCTCAAATAGAATCAGGATCCCAGGGCACTGGACTGTGTCCTGAAATAGTATCAGGCCCCCCTGGCACTGGACTGCATCCTCAAATAGCATCAGGACCCCCGGGCACTGGACTGTATCCTCAAATAGAATCAGGTTCCCGGGGCACTGGGATGTATCCTCGAATAGCATCAGGACCCCCGGGCACTGGACTGTATCCTCAAATAGAATCAGGACAACTGGGCACTGGACTGTATCCTCAAATAGCAACAGGAACCCCGGACACTGGACTCTATCCTCGACTAGAATAAGGAACCCGGGCACTGGACTGTATCCTCGAATAGAATCAGGACCCCCAGGCACTGGACTGTATCCTCGAATAGAATCAGGACCCCCGGGCACTGGACTGTATCCTCGAATAGCATCAGGATCCCCGGGCACTGGACTGTATCCTCAAATAGAATGAGGACACCGGGCACCAAACTCTATCCACGAATAAAATAAGGACCCCTGGGCACTGGACTGTATTCTCAAATAGAATCAGGACGTCCGGGCACTGGACTGTATCCTCGAATAGCATCAGGACCCCCGGGCACTGGACTGTATCCTCAAATAGAATCAGGACACCGGGCACTGGACTGTTTCCTCAAATAGAATCAGGACCCCCGGGCACCAAACTGTATCCTCGAATAGAGCCAGGACCCCTGGGCACTGGACTGTATCCTCAAATAGAATCAGGATCCCAGGGCACTGGACTGTATCCTGAAATAGTATCAGGCCCCCGGGCACTGGACTGCATCCTCAAATAGCATCAGGACCCCCGGGCACTGGACTGTATCCTCAAATAGAATCAGGACCCCCGGGCACTGGACTGTATCCTCAAATAGAATCAGGACAACTGGGCACTGCACTGTATCCTCGACTAGAATAAGGAACCCCTTGCACTGGACTGTATCCTCGAATAGAATCAGGACCCCCGGGCACTGGACTGTATCCTCAAATAGAATCAGGACCCCCAGGCACTGGACTGTATCCTCGAATAGAATCCGGATTCCTGGGCACTGGACTGTATCCTCAAATAGAATCAGGACCCCCGGGCACTGGACTGTATCCTCGAATAGCATCAGGATCCCCGGGCACTGGACTGTATCCTCAAATAGAATGAGGACACCGGGCACCAAACTCTATCCACGAATAAAATAAGGACCCCTGGGCACTGGACTGTATTCTCAAATAGAATCAGGACGTCCGGGCACTGGACTGTATCCTCGAATAGCATCAGGACCCCCGGGCACTGGACTGTATCCTCAAATAGAATCAGGACCCCGGGCACTGGACTGTATCCTCAAAGAGAACCAGTACCCCCGGGCACTGGACTCTGTCCTCAAATAAGATCAGGACCCACGGGCACTGGACTGTATCCTGGAATAGCATCAGGGCCCCCGGGTACAGGACTGTATCTACAAATAGCATCAAGACCCCTGGGCACTGGAATATACCACCGAATAGCATCAGGACCCCCGGGCACTGGACTGTATCCTCAAATAGAATCAGGATCGCTGGGCACTGGATTGTATTCTCGAATAGAATTAGGACCCCCGGCACTGGACTGTATCCTCGAATAGAATCAGGACCCCACGGCCCTGGACTGTATCCTCGAATAGAATTAGGACCCCCGGCACTGGACTGTATCCTCAAATAGCATCAGGACCCCCGGGCACTACATTGTATCCTCAAATAGAATCAGGATTCCCGGGCACTGGACTAATCCCTCGAATAGAATCAGGACACCGGGGGCCCCGGACTGTGTCCACAAATAGAATCAGGACCCCTGGGCACTGGACTGTATCCTCGAATAGCATCAGGACCCCAGGGTTCTGGACTGTATCCTCGAACAGAATCAGTATCCCTGGGCACTGGACTGTATCCTAAAATAGCATCAGGACCCCCGGGCACTGGATTGCATCCTCAAATAGAATCAGTACCCCCGGGCACTGGACTGTATCCTCAAATAGCATCAGGACCCCCGGGCACTGGCCTGTATCCTGAAATAGCATCAGGACCCCCGGGCACTGGACTGTATCCTCAAATAGAATCAGGATCGCTGGGCACTGGACTGTATCCTCGAATAGAATCAGGACCCCACGGCACTGGACCGTATCCTCAAATAGCATCAGGAACCCCGGGCACTGGACTATCCTCAAATAGAATCAGGATCCCCGGGACCTAGACTGTATCCTCGAATAGAATCAGTACCCCCGGGCACTGGACTGTTTCCTCAAATAGAATCCGTTCCCCCGGGCACTGGACTGTATCCTCAAATAGGGTCAGGACCCCCGGGCACTGGACTGTTTCCTCAAATAGAATCCGTTCCCCCGGGCACTGGACTGTATCCTCAAATAGGATCAGGACCCCTGGGCACTGGACGATATCCTCAAAAAGAATCAGGGCCGCCGTGCACTGGACTGTATCCTCGAATAGCATCAGGACCCCCGGGCACTGGACTGTTTCCTCAAATTGAATCAGGCCCCCTGGGCACTGGACTGTATTCTCTAATAGCATCAGGACCCCCGGGCACTGGACTGTATCCTCAAATAGAATCAGGACAACTGGGCACTGGACTGTATCCTCAAATAGCAACAGGAACCCCGGACACTGGACTCTATCCTCGACTAGAATAAGGAACCCGGGCACTGGACTGTATCCTCGAATAGAATCAGGACCCCCAGGCACTGGACTGTATCCTCGAATAGAATCAGGACCCCCGGGCACTGGACTGTATCCTCGAATAGCATCAGGATCCCCGGGCACTGGACTGTATCCTCAAATAGAATGAGGACACCGGGCACCAAACTCTATCCACGAATAAAATAAGGACCCCTGGGCACTGGACTGTATTCTCAAATAGAATCAGGACGTCCGGGCACTGGACTGTATCCTCGAATAGCATCAGGACCCCCGGGCACTGGACTGTATCCTCAAATAGAATCAGGACACCGGGCACTGGACTGTTTCCTCAAATAGAATCAGGACCCCCGGGCACCAAACTGTATCCTCGAATAGAGCCAGGACCCCTGGGCACTGGACTGTATCCTCAAATAGAATCAGGATCCCAGGGCACTGGACTGTATCCTGAAATAGTATCAGGCCCCCGGGCACTGGACTGCATCCTCAAATAGCATCAGGACCCCCGGGCACTGGACTGTATCCTCAAATAGAATCAGGACCCCCGGGCACTGGACTGTATCCTCAAATAGAATCAGGACAACTGGGCACTGCACTGTATCCTCGACTAGAATAAGGAACCCCTTGCACTGGACTGTATCCTCGAATAGAATCAGGACCCCCGGGCACTGGACTGTATCCTCAAATAGAATCAGGACCCCCAGGCACTGGACTGTATCCTCGAATAGAATCCGGATTCCTGGGCACTGGACTGTATCCTCAAATAGAATCAGGACCCCCGGGCACTGGACTGTATCCTCGAATAGCATCAGGATCCCCGGGCACTGGACTGTATCCTCAAATAGAATGAGGACACCGGGCACCAAACTCTATCCACGAATAAAATAAGGACCCCTGGGCACTGGACTGTATTCTCAAATAGAATCAGGACGTCCGGGCACTGGACTGTATCCTCGAATAGCATCAGGACCCCCGGGCACTGGACTGTATCCTCAAATAGAATCAGGACCCCGGGCACTGGACTGTATCCTCAAAGAGAACCAGTACCCCCGGGCACTGGACTCTGTCCTCAAATAAGATCAGGACCCACGGGCACTGGACTGTATCCTGGAATAGCATCAGGGCCCCCGGGTACAGGACTGTATCTACAAATAGCATCAAGACCCCTGGGCACTGGAATATACCACCGAATAGCATCAGGACCCCCGGGCACTGGACTGTATCCTCAAATAGAATCAGGATCGCTGGGCACTGGATTGTATTCTCGAATAGAATTAGGACCCCCGGCACTGGACTGTATCCTCGAATAGAATCAGGACCCCACGGCCCTGGACTGTATCCTCGAATAGAATTAGGACCCCCGGCACTGGACTGTATCCTCAAATAGCATCAGGACCCCCGGGCACTACATTGTATCCTCAAATAGAATCAGGATTCCCGGGCACTGGACTAATCCCTCGAATAGAATCAGGACACCGGGGGCCCCGGACTGTGTCCACAAATAGAATCAGGACCCCTGGGCACTGGACTGTATCCTCGAATAGCATCAGGACCCCAGGGTTCTGGACTGTATCCTCGAACAGAATCAGTATCCCTGGGCACTGGACTGTATCCTAAAATAGCATCAGGACCCCCGGGCACTGGATTGCATCCTCAAATAGAATCAGTACCCCCGGGCACTGGACTGTATCCTCAAATAGCATCAGGACCCCCGGGCACTGGCCTGTATCCTGAAATAGCATCAGGACCCCCGGGCACTGGACTGTATCCTCAAATAGAATCAGGATCGCTGGGCACTGGACTGTATCCTCGAATAGAATCAGGACCCCACGGCACTGGACCGTATCCTCAAATAGCATCAGGAACCCCGGGCACTGGACTATCCTCAAATAGAATCAGGATCCCCGGGACCTAGACTGTATCCTCGAATAGAATCAGTACCCCCGGGCACTGGACTGTTTCCTCAAATAGAATCCGTTCCCCCGGGCACTGGACTGTATCCTCAAATAGGGTCAGGACCCCCGGGCACTGGACTGTTTCCTCAAATAGAATCCGTTCCCCCGGGCACTGGACTGTATCCTCAAATAGGATCAGGACCCCTGGGCACTGGACGATATCCTCAAAAAGAATCAGGGCCGCCGTGCACTGGACTGTATCCTCGAATAGCATCAGGACCCCCGGGCACTGGACTGTTTCCTCAAATTGAATCAGGCCCCCTGGGCACTGGACTGTATTCTCTAATAGCATCAGGACCCCCGGGCACTGGACTGTATCCTCAAATAGAATCAGGACCCCCGGGCACTGGACTGTATCCTCGAATGGCATCAAGACCCCGGGCACTGGACTGTATCCTCAAATAGAATGAGGACACCGGGCACCAAATTCTATTCTCGAATAAAATCAGGACCCCTGGGCACTGGACTGTATTCTCAAATAGAATCAGGACGTCCGGGCACTGGACTGTATCCTCAAATAGAATCAGGACCCCGGGCACTGGACTGTTTCCTCAAATAGAATCAGGACAACTGGGCACTGGACTGTATCCTCAAATAGCAACAGGACCCCCGGGCACTGGACTGTATCCTCAAATAGAATCAGGACCCACGGGCACCAAATTGTATCCTCGAATAGAGCCAGGACCCCTGGGCACTGGACTGTATCCTCAAATAGAATCAGGATCCCAGGGCACTGGACTGTATCCTGAAATAGTATCAGGCCCCCGGGCACTGGACTGCATCCTCAAATAGCATCAGGACCCCCGGGCACTGGACTGTATCCTCAAATAGAATCAGCATCCCCAAGCACTGGACTGTATCCTCGAATAGTATCAGGACCCCCGGGCACTGGACTGTACCCTCAAATACCATCAGGAACCCCGGGCACAAAACTATATCCTCGAATATAGCCGGGACACCTGGGCACTGGACTGTATCCTCAAATAGAATCAGGTTCCCCGGGCACTGGGATGTATCCTCGAGTAGCATCAGGACCCCCGGGCACTGGACTGTATCCTCAAATAGAATCAGGACAACTGGGCACTGGACTGTATCCTCAAATAGCAACAGGACCCCCGGGCAGTGGACTGTATCCTCAAATAGAATCAGGACCCCCGGGCACTGGACTGTATCCTCAAATAGAATCAGGACAACTGGGCACTGGACTGTATCCTCAAATAGCAACAGGACCCCCAGGCACTGGACTGTATCCTCGAATAGAATCCGGACCCCTGGGCACTGGACTGTATCCTCAAATAGAATCAGGACCCCGGGCACTGGACTCTATCCTCAAATAGAATCAGGACCGCCGGGCACCAAACTGTATCCTCGAATAGAGCCAGGACCCCTGGGCACTGGACTGTATCCTCAAATAGAATCAGGATCCCAGGGCACTGGGCTGTATCCTCGAATAGAATCAGGATCCCCTGAGCACTGGAATGTATCCTGAAATAGAATCAGGACCCACAGGCACTGGACTGTATCTTGAAATAGAATCAGGATCCCAGGGCACTGGGCTGTATCCTCGAATAGAATCAGGATCCCCTGAGCACTGGAATGTATCCTGAAATAGAATCAGGACCCACAGGCACTGGACTGTATCTTGAAATAGAATCAGGACCCCCGGGCACTGGACTGTATCCTCGAATAGAATCAGGACCCCACAGCACTGGACTATATCCTGAAATAGAATCAGGCCCCCCGGGCACCGGATTATATCCACCAATAGCATCAGTACACACGGGCACTGGACTGTATCCTCAAAGAGAACCAGTACCCCCGGGCACTGGACTCTGTCCTCAAATAAGATCAGGACCCACGGGCACTGGACTGTATCCTGGAATAGCATCAGGGCCCCCGGGTACAGGACTGTATCTACAAATAGCATCAAGACCCCTGGGCACTGGAATATACCACCGAATAGCATCAGGACCCCCGGGCACTGGACTGTATCCTCAAATAGAATCAGGATCGCTGGGCACTGGATTGTATTCTCGAATAGAATTAGGACCCCCGGCACTGGACTGTATCCTCGAATAGAATCAGGACCCCACGGCCCTGGACTGTATCCTCGAATAGAATTAGGACCCCCGGCACTGGACTGTATCCTCAAATAGCATCAGGACCCCCGGGCACTACATTGTATCCTCAAATAGAATCAGGATTCCCGGGCACTGGACTAATCCCTCGAATAGAATCAGGACACCGGGGGCCCCGGACTGTGTCCTCAAATAGAATCAGGACCCCTGGGCACTGGACTGTATCCTCTAATAGCATCAGGACCCCAGGGTTCTGGACTGTATCCTCGAACAGAATCAGTATCCCTGGGCACTGGACTGTATCCTAAAATAGCATCAGGACCCCCGGGCACTGGATTGCATCCTCAAATAGAATCAGTACCCCCGGGCACTGGACTGTATCCTCAAATAGCATCAGGACCCCCGGGCACTGGCCTGTATCCTGAAATAGCATCAGGACCCCCGGGCACTGCACTGTATCCTCAAATAGAATCAGGATCGCTGGGCACTGGATTGTATTCTCGAATAGAATTAGGACCCCCGGCACTGGACTGTATCCTCGAATAGAATCAGGACCCCACGGCCCTGGACTGTATCCTCGAATAGAATTAGGACCCCCGGCACTGGACTGTATCCTCAAATAGCATCAGGACCCCCGGGCACTACATTGTATCCTCAAATAGAATCAGGATTCCCGGGCACTGGACTAATCCCTCGAATAGAATCAGGACACCGGGGGCCCCGGACTGTGTCCTCAAATAGAATCAGGACCCCTGGGCACTGGACTGTATCCTCTAATAGCATCAGGACCCCAGGGTTCTGGACTGTATCCTCGAATAGAATCCGGATTCCTGGGCACTGGACTGTATCCTCAAATAGAATCAGGACCCCCGGGCACTGGACTGTATCCTCGAATAGCATCAGGATCCCCGGGCACTGGACTGTATCCTCAAATAGAATGAGGACACCGGGCACCAAACTCTATCCACGAATAAAATAAGGACCCCTGGGCACTGGACTGTATTCTCAAATAGAATCAGGACGTCCGGGCACTGGACTGTATCCTCGAATAGCATCAGGACCCCCGGGCACTGGACTGTATCCTCAAATAGAATCAGGACCCCGGGCACTGGACTGTATCCTCAAAGAGAACCAGTACCCCCGGGCACTGGACTCTGTCCTCAAATAAGATCAGGACCCACGGGCACTGGACTGTATCCTGGAATAGCATCAGGGCCCCCGGGTACAGGACTGTATCTACAAATAGCATCAAGACCCCTGGGCACTGGAATATACCACCGAATAGCATCAGGACCCCCGGGCACTGGACTGTATCCTCAAATAGAATCAGGATCGCTGGGCACTGGATTGTATTCTCGAATAGAATTAGGACCCCCGGCACTGGACTGTATCCTCGAATAGAATCAGGACCCCACGGCCCTGGACTGTATCCTCGAATAGAATTAGGACCCCCGGCACTGGACTGTATCCTCAAATAGAATTAGGACCCCCGGCACTGGACTGTATCCTCAAATAGCATCAGGACCCCCGGGCACTACATTGTATCCTCAAATAGAATCAGGATTCCCGGGCACTGGACTAATCCCTCGAATAGAATCAGGACACCGGGGGCCCCGGACTGTGTCCACAAATAGAATCAGGACCCCTGGGCACTGGACTGTATCCTCGAATAGCATCAGGACCCCAGGGTTCTGGACTGTATCCTCGAACAGAATCAGTATCCCTGGGCACTGGACTGTATCCTAAAATAGCATCAGGACCCCCGGGCACTGGATTGCATCCTCAAATAGAATCAGTACCCCCGGGCACTGGACTGTATCCTCAAATAGCATCAGGACCCCCGGGCACTGGCCTGTATCCTGAAATAGCATCAGGACCCCCGGGCACTGGACTGTATCCTCAAATAGAATCAGGATCGCTGGGCACTGGACTGTATCCTCGAATAGAATCAGGACCCCACGGCACTGGACCGTATCCTCAAATAGCATCAGGAACCCCGGGCACTGGACTATCCTCAAATAGAATCAGGATCCCCGGGACCTAGACTGTATCCTCGAATAGAATCAGTACCCCCGGGCACTGGACTGTTTCCTCAAATAGAATCCGTTCCCCCGGGCACTGGACTGTATCCTCAAATAGGGTCAGGACCCCCGGGCACTGGACTGTTTCCTCAAATAGAATCCGTTCCCCCGGGCACTGGACTGTATCCTCAAATAGGATCAGGACCCCTGGGCACTGGACGATATCCTCAAAAAGAATCAGGGCCGCCGTGCACTGGACTGTATCCTCGAATAGCATCAGGACCCCCGGGCACTGGACTGTTTCCTCAAATTGAATCAGGCCCCCTGGGCACTGGACTGTATTCTCTAATAGCATCAGGACCCCCGGGCACTGGACTGTATCCTCAAATAGAATCAGGACAACTGGGCACTGGACTGTATCCTCAAATAGCAACAGGAACCCCGGACACTGGACTCTATCCTCGACTAGAATAAGGAAACCGGGCACTGGACTGTATCCTCGAATAGAATCAGGACCCCCAGGCACTGGACTGTATCCTCGAATAGAATCAGGACCCCCGGGCACTGGACTGTATCCTCGAATAGCATCAGGATCCCCGGGCACTGGACTGTATCCTCAAATAGAATGAGGACACCGGGCACCAAACTCTATCCACGAATAAAATAAGGACCCCTGGGCACTGGACTGTATTCTCAAATAGAATCAGGACGTCCGGGCACTGGACTGTATCCTCGAATAGCATCAGGACCCCCGGGCACTGGACTGTATCCTCAAATAGAATCAGGACACCGGGCACTGGACTGTTTCCTCAAATAGAATCAGGACCCCCGGGCACCAAACTGTATCCTCGAATAGAGCCAGGACCCCTGGGCACTGGACTGTATCCTCAAATAGAATCAGGATCCCAGGGCACTGGACTGTATCCTGAAATAGTATCAGGCCCCCGGGCACTGGACTGCATCCTCAAATAGCATCAGGACCCCCGGGCACTGGACTGTATCCTCAAATAGAATCAGGACCCCCGGGCACTGGACTGTATCCTCAAATAGAATCAGGACAACTGGGCACTGCACTGTATCCTCGACTAGAATAAGGAACCCCTTGCACTGGACTGTATCCTCGAATAGAATCAGGACCCCCGGGCACTGGACTGTATCCTCAAATAGAATCAGGACCCCCAGGCACTGGACTGTATCCTCGAATAGAATCCGGATTCCTGGGCACTGGACTGTATCCTCAAATAGAATCAGGACCCCCGGGCACTGGACTGTATCCTCGAATAGCATCAGGATCCCCGGGCACTGGACTGTATCCTCAAATAGAATGAGGACACCGGGCACCAAACTCTATCCACGAATAAAATAAGGACCCCTGGGCACTGGACTGTATTCTCAAATAGAATCAGGACGTCCGGGCACTGGACTGTATCCTCGAATAGCATCAGGACCCCCGGGCACTGGACTGTATCCTCAAATAGAATCAGGACCCCGGGCACTGGACTGTATCCTCAAAGAGAACCAGTACCCCCGGGCACTGGACTCTGTCCTCAAATAAGATCAGGACCCACGGGCACTGGACTGTATCCTGGAATAGCATCAGGGCCCCCGGGTACAGGACTGTATCTACAAATAGCATCAAGACCCCTGGGCACTGGAATATACCACCGAATAGCATCAGGACCCCCGGGCACTGGACTGTATCCTCAAATAGAATCAGGATCGCTGGGCACTGGATTGTATTCTCGAATAGAATTAGGACCCCCGGCACTGGACTGTATCCTCGAATAGAATCAGGACCCCACGGCCCTGGACTGTATCCTCGAATAGAATTAGGACCCCCGGCACTGGACTGTATCCTCAAATAGCATCAGGACCCCCGGGCACTACATTGTATCCTCAAATAGAATCAGGATTCCCGGGCACTGGACTAATCCCTCGAATAGAATCAGGACACCGGGGGCCCCGGACTGTGTCCACAAATAGAATCAGGACCCCTGGGCACTGGACTGTATCCTCGAATAGCATCAGGACCCCAGGGTTCTGGACTGTATCCTCGAACAGAATCAGTATCCCTGGGCACTGGACTGTATCCTAAAATAGCATCAGGACCCCCGGGCACTGGATTGCATCCTCAAATAGAATCAGTACCCCCGGGCACTGGACTGTATCCTCAAATAGCATCAGGACCCCCGGGCACTGGCCTGTATCCTGAAATAGCATCAGGACCCCCGGGCACTGGACTGTATCCTCAAATAGAATCAGGATCGCTGGGCACTGGACTGTATCCTCGAATAGAATCAGGACCCCACGGCACTGGACCGTATCCTCAAATAGCATCAGGAACCCCGGGCACTGGACTATCCTCAAATAGAATCAGGATCCCCGGGACCTAGACTGTATCCTCGAATAGAATCAGTACCCCCGGGCACTGGACTGTTTCCTCAAATAGAATCCGTTCCCCCGGGCACTGGACTGTATCCTCAAATAGGGTCAGGACCCCCGGGCACTGGACTGTTTCCTCAAATAGAATCCGTTCCCCCGGGCACTGGACTGTATCCTCAAATAGGATCAGGACCCCTGGGCACTGGACGATATCCTCAAAAAGAATCAGGGCCGCCGTGCACTGGACTGTATCCTCGAATAGCATCAGGACCCCCGGGCACTGGACTGTTTCCTCAAATTGAATCAGGCCCCCTGGGCACTGGACTGTATTCTCTAATAGCATCAGGACCCCCGGGCACTGGACTGTATCCTCAAATAGAATCAGGACCCCCGGGCACTGGACTGTATCCTCGAATGGCATCAAGACCCCGGGCACTGGACTGTATCCTCAAATAGAATGAGGACACCGGGCACCAAATTCTATTCTCGAATAAAATCAGGACCCCTGGGCACTGGACTGTATTCTCAAATAGAATCAGGACGTCCGGGCACTGGACTGTATCCTCAAATAGAATCAGGACCCCGGGCACTGGACTGTTTCCTCAAATAGAATCAGGACAACTGGGCACTGGACTGTATCCTCAAATAGCAACAGGACCCCCGGGCACTGGACTGTATCCTCAAATAGAATCAGGACCCACGGGCACCAAATTGTATCCTCGAATAGAGCCAGGACCCCTGGGCACTGGACTGTATCCTCAAATAGAATCAGGATCCCAGGGCACTGGACTGTATCCTGAAATAGTATCAGGCCCCCGGGCACTGGACTGCATCCTCAAATAGCATCAGGACCCCCGGGCACTGGACTGTATCCTCAAATAGAATCAGCATCCCCAAGCACTGGACTGTATCCTCGAATAGTATCAGGACCCCCGGGCACTGGACTGTACCCTCAAATACCATCAGGAACCCCGGGCACAAAACTATATCCTCGAATATAGCCGGGACACCTGGGCACTGGACTGTATCCTCAAATAGAATCAGGTTCCCCGGGCACTGGGATGTATCCTCGAGTAGCATCAGGACCCCCGGGCACTGGACTGTATCCTCAAATAGAATCAGGACAACTGGGCACTGGACTGTATCCTCAAATAGCAACAGGACCCCCGGGCAGTGGACTGTATCCTCAAATAGAATCAGGACCCCCGGGCACTGGACTGTATCCTCAAATAGAATCAGGACAACTGGGCACTGGACTGTATCCTCAAATAGCAACAGGACCCCCAGGCACTGGACTGTATCCTCGAATAGAATCCGGACCCCTGGGCACTGGACTGTATCCTCAAATAGAATCAGGACCCCGGGCACTGGACTCTATCCTCAAATAGAATCAGGACCGCCGGGCACCAAACTGTATCCTCGAATAGAGCCAGGACCCCTGGGCACTGGACTGTATCCTCAAATAGAATCAGGATCCCAGGGCACTGGGCTGTATCCTCGAATAGAATCAGGATCCCCTGAGCACTGGAATGTATCCTGAAATAGAATCAGGACCCACAGGCACTGGACTGTATCTTGAAATAGAATCAGGACCCCCGGGCACTGGACTGTATCCTCGAATAGAATCAGGACCCCACAGCACTGGACTATATCCTGAAATAGAATCAGGCCCCCCGGGCACCGGATTATATCCACCAATAGCATCAGTACACACGGGCACTGGACTGTATCCTCAAAGAGAACCAGTACCCCCGGGCACTGGACTCTGTCCTCAAATAAGATCAGGACCCACGGGCACTGGACTGTATCCTGGAATAGCATCAGGGCCCCCGGGTACAGGACTGTATCTACAAATAGCATCAAGACCCCTGGGCACTGGAATATACCACCGAATAGCATCAGGACCCCCGGGCACTGGACTGTATCCTCAAATAGAATCAGGATCGCTGGGCACTGGATTGTATTCTCGAATAGAATTAGGACCCCCGGCACTGGACTGTATCCTCGAATAGAATCAGGACCCCACGGCCCTGGACTGTATCCTCGAATAGAATTAGGACCCCCGGCACTGGACTGTATCCTCAAATAGCATCAGGACCCCCGGGCACTACATTGTATCCTCAAATAGAATCAGGATTCCCGGGCACTGGACTAATCCCTCGAATAGAATCAGGACACCGGGGGCCCCGGACTGTGTCCTCAAATAGAATCAGGACCCCTGGGCACTGGACTGTATCCTCTAATAGCATCAGGACCCCAGGGTTCTGGACTGTATCCTCGAACAGAATCAGTATCCCTGGGCACTGGACTGTATCCTAAAATAGCATCAGGACCCCCGGGCACTGGATTGCATCCTCAAATAGAATCAGTACCCCCGGGCACTGGACTGTATCCTCAAATAGCATCAGGACCCCCGGGCACTGGCCTGTATCCTGAAATAGCATCAGGACCCCCGGGCACTGCACTGTATCCTCAAATAGAATCAGGATCGCTGGGCACTGGATTGTATTCTCGAATAGAATTAGGACCCCCGGCACTGGACTGTATCCTCGAATAGAATCAGGACCCCACGGCCCTGGACTGTATCCTCGAATAGAATTAGGACCCCCGGCACTGGACTGTATCCTCAAATAGCATCAGGACCCCCGGGCACTACATTGTATCCTCAAATAGAATCAGGATTCCCGGGCACTGGACTAATCCCTCGAATAGAATCAGGACACCGGGGGCCCCGGACTGTGTCCTCAAATAGAATCAGGACCCCTGGGCACTGGACTGTATCCTCTAATAGCATCAGGACCCCAGGGTTCTGGACTGTATCCTCGAACAGAATCAGTATCCCTGGGCACTGGACTGTATCCTAAAATAGCATCAGGACCCCCGGGCACTGGATTGCATCCTCAAATAGAATCAGTACCCCCGGGCACTGGACTGTATCCTCAAATAGCATCAGGACCCCCGGGCACTGGCCTGTATCCTGAAATAGCATCAGGACCCCCGGGCACTGGACTGTATCCTCAAATAGAATCAGGATCCCTGGGCACTGGACTGTATCCTCGAATAGAATCAGGACCCCACGGCACTGGACCGTATCCTCAAATAGCATCAGGAACCCCGGGCACTGGACTATCCTCAAAAAAAATCAGGATCCCCGGGACCTGGACTGTATCCTCGAATAGAATCAGGACCCCCGGGCACTGGACTGTTTCCTCAAATAGAATCCGTTCCCCCGGGCACTGTACTGTATCCTCAAATAGGGTCAGGACCCCCGGGCACTGGACTGTTTCCTCAAATAGAATCCGTTCCCCCGGGCACTGGACTTTATCCTCAAATAGGATCAGGACCCCTGGGCACTGGACGATATCCTCAAAAAGAATCAGGGCCCCCGTGCACTGGACTGTATCCTCGAATAGCATCAGGACCCCCGGGCACTGGACTGTTTCCTCAAATTGAATCAGGCCCCCTGGGCACTGGACTGTATTCTCTAATAGCATCAGGACCCCCTGGCACTGGACTGTATCCTCAAATAGAATCAGGACACCCGGTCACTGGACTGTATCCTCGAATGGCATCAGGACCCCGGGCACTGGACTGTATCCTCAAATAGAATGAGGACACCGGGCACCAAATTCTATCCTCGAATAAAATCAGGACCCCTGGGCACTGGACTGTATTCTCAAATAGAATCAGGACGTCCGGGCACTGGACTGTATCCTCGAATAGCACCAGGACCCCCGGGCACTGAACTGTATCCTCAAATAGAATCAGGACCCCGGGCACTGGACTGTTTCCTCAAATAGAATCAGGACCCCCGGGCACCAAATTGTATCCTCGAATAGAGCCAGGACCCCTGGGCACTGGACTGTATCCTCAAATAGAATCAGGATCCCAGGGCACTGGACTGTATCCTGAAATAGTATCAGGCCCCCGGGCACTGGACTGTATCCTCAAATAGCATCAGGACCCCCGGGCACTGGACTGTATCCTCAAATAGAATCAGCATCCCTAAGCACTGGACTGTATCCTCGAATAGAATCAGGACCCCCGGGCACTGGACTGTATCCTCAAATACCATCAGGAACCCCGGGCACAAAACTATATCCTCGAATATAGCCGGGACACCTGGGCACTGGACTGTATCCTCAAATAGAATCAGGTTCCCCGGGCACTGGGATGTATCCTCGAGTAGCATCAGGACCCCCGGGCACTGGACTGTATCCTCAAATAGAATCAGGACAACTGGGCACTGGACTGTATCCTCAAATAGCAACAGGACCCCCGGGCACTGGACTGTATCCTCAAATAGAATCAGGACCCCCGGGCACTGGACTGTATCCTCAAATAGCAACAGGACTCCCGGGCACTGGACTGTATCCTCGACTAGAATAAGGAACCCCGGGCACTGGACTGTATCCTCGAATAGAATCAGGACCCCCTGGCACTGGACTGTATCCTCAAATAGAATCAGGACCCCCAGGCACTGGACTGTATATTCGAATAGAATCCGGACCCCTGGGCACTGGACTGTATCCTCAAATAGAATCAGGACCCCGGGCACTGGACTCTATCCTCAAATAGAATCAGGACCGCCGGGCACCAAACTGTATCCTCGAATAGAGCCAGGACCCCTGGGCACTGGACTGTATCCTCAAATAGAATCGGGATCCCAGGGCACTGGGCTGTTTCCTCGAATAGAATCAGTATCCCCTGAGCACTGGAATGTATCCTGAAATAGAATCAGGACCCACAGGCACTGGACTGTATCTTGAAATAGAATCAGGACCCCCGGGCACTGGACTGTATCCTCGAATAGAATCAGGACCCCACAGCACTGGACTATATCCTGAAATAGAATCAGGCCCCCCGGGCACCGGATTATATCCACCAATAGCATCAGTACACCCGGGCACTGGACTGTATCCTCAAAGAGAACCAGTACCCCCGGGCACTGGACTCTGTCCTCAAATAAGATCAGGACCCACGGGCACTGGACTGTATCCTGGAATAGCATCAGGGCCCCCGGGCACTACATTGTATCCTCAAATAGAATCAGGATCGCTGGGCACTGGATTGTATTCTCGAATAGAATTAGGACCCCCGGCACTGGACTGTATCCTCGAATAGAATCAGGACCCCACGGCCCTGGACTGTATCCTCGAATAGAATTAGGACCCCCGGCACTGGACTGTATCCTCAAATAGCATCAGGACCCCCGGGCACTACATTGTATCCTCAAATAGAATCAGGATTCCCGGGCACTGGACTAATCCCTCGAATAGAATCAGGACACCGGGGGCCCCGGACTGTGTCCTCAAATAGAATCAGGACCCCTGGGCACTGGACTGTATCCTCGAATAGCATCAGGACCCCAGGGTTCTGGACTGTATCCTCGAACAGAATCAGTATCCCTGGGCACTGGACTGTATCCTAAAATAGCATCAGGACCCCCGGGCACTGGATTGCATCCTCAAATAGAATCCGTTCCCCCGGGCACTGGACTGTATCCTCAAATAGGGTCAGGACCCCCGGGCACTGGACTGTTTCCTCAAATAGAATCCGTTCCCCCGGGCACTGGACTGTATCCTCAAATAGGATCAGGACCCCTGGGCACTGGACGATATCCTCAAAAAGAATCAGGGCCCCCGTGCACTGGACTGTATCCTCGAATAGCATCAGGACCCCCGGGCACTGGACTGTTTCCTCAAATTGAATCAGGCCCCCGGGGCACTGGACTGTATTCTCTAATAGCATCAGGACCCCCGGGCACTGGACTGTATCCTCAAATAGAATCAGGACCCCCGGTCACTGGACTGTATCCTCGAATGGCATCAGGACCCCGGGCACTGGACTGTATCCTCAAATAGAATGAGGACACCGGGCACCAAATTCTATCCTCGAATAAAATCAGGACCCCTGGGCACTGGACTGTATTCTCAAATAGAATCAGGACGTCCGGGCACTGGACTGTATCCTCGAATAGCACCAGGACCCCGGGCACTGAACTGTATCCTCAAATAGAATCAGGACCCCGGGCACTGGACTGTTTCCTCAAATAGAATCAGGACCCACGGGCACCAAATTGTATCCTCGAATAGAGCCAGGACCCCTGGGCACTGGACTGTATCCTCAAATAGAATCAGGACCCCGGGCACTGGACTGTATCCTCAAATGGAATCAGGACCGCCGGGCACTGGACTGTATCCTCAAATAGAATCAGGACCCCGGGCACTGGACTGTATCCTCAAATGGAATCAGGACCGCCGGGCACCAAACTGTATCCTCGAATTGAGCCAGGACCCCTGGGCACTGGACTGTATCCTCAAATAGAATCAGGTTCCCCGGGCACTGGGATGTATCCTCGAATAGCATCAGGACCCCCGGGCACTGGACTGTATCCTCAAATAGAATCAGGACCCCGGGCACTGGACTGTTTCCTCAAATAGAATCAGGACCCACGGGCACCAAATTGTATCCTCGAATAGAGCCAGGACCCCTGGGCACTGGACTGTATCCTCAAATAGAATCAGGATCCCAGGGCACTGGACTGTATCCTGAAATAGTATCAGGCCCCCGGGCACTGGACTGTATCCTCAAATAGCATCAGGACCCCCGGGCACTGGACTGTATCCTCAAATAGAATCAGCATCCCTAAGCACTGGACTGTATCCTCGAATAGAATCAGGACCCCCGGGCACTGGACTGTATCCTCAAATAGAATCAGGACCCCGGGCACTGGACTGTATCCTCAAATGGAATCAGGACCGCCGGGCACCAAACTGTATCCTCGAATATAGCCGGGACCCCTGGGCACTGGACTGTATCCTCAAATAGAATCAGGTTCCCCGGGCACTGGGATGTATCCTCGAATAGCATCAGGACCCCCGGGCACTGGACTGTATCCTCAAATAGAATCCGGACAACTGGGCACTGGACTGTATCCTCAAATAGCAACAGGACCCCCGGGCACTGGACTGTATCCTCAAATAGAATCAGGACCCCCGGGCACTGGACTGTATCCTCGAATAGAATCAGGACCCCCTGGCACTGGACTGTATCCTCAAATAGAATCAGGACCCCCAGGCACTGGACTGTATCCTCAAATAGAATCAGGACCCCCAGGCACTGGACTGTATCCTCGAATAGAATCCGGACCCCTGGGCACTGGACTGTATCCTCAAATAGAATCAGGACCCCCGGGCACTGGACTGTATCCTCGAATAGCATCAGGATCCCCGGGCACTGGACTGTATCCTCAAATAGAATGAGGACACCGGGCACCAAACTCTATCCTCGAATAAAATCAGGACCACTGGGCACTGGACTGTATTCTCAAATATAATCAGGACGTCCGGGCACTAGACTGTATCCTCGAATAGCATCAGGACCCCCGGGCACTGGACTGTATCCTCAAATAGAATCAGGACCCCGGGCACTGGACTGTATCCTCAAATGGAATCAGGACCGCCGGGCACCAAACTGTATCCTCGAATTGAGCCAGGACCCCTGGGCACTGGACTGTTTCCTCAAATAGAATCAGTATCCCAGGGCACTGGGCTGTATCCTCGAATAGAATCAGGATCCCCTGAGCACTGGAATGTATCCTCAAATAGAATCAGGACCCCCAGGCACTGGACTGTATCTTGAAATAGAATCAGGACCCCCGGGCACTGGACTGTATCCTCGAATAGAATCAGGACCCCACAGCACTGGACTATATCCTGAAATAGAATCAGGCCCCCCGGGCACCGGATTATATCCACCAATAGCATCAGTACACCCGGGCACTGGACTCTGTCCTCAAATATGATCAGGACCCCCGGGCACTGGACTGTATCCTGGAATAGCATCAGGGCCCCCGGGTACTGGACTGTATCTACAAATAGCATCACGACCCCGGGGCACTGGAATATACCACCGAATAGCATCAGGACCCCCGGGCACTGGACTGTATCCTCAAATAGAATCAGGATCGCTGGGCACTGGACTGTATTCTCGAATAGAATCAGAACCCCACGGCACTGGACTGTATCCTCAAATAGAATTAGGACCCCCGGGCACTGGACTGTATCCTCAAATGGAATCAGGACCGCCGGGCACCAAACTGTATCCTCGAATTGAGCCAGGACCCCTGGGCACTGGACTGTATCCTCAAATAGAATCAGTATCCCAGGGCACTGGGCTGTATCCTCGAATAGAATCAGGATCCCCTGAGCACTGGAATGTATCCTCAAATAGAATCATTACCCCCAGGCACTGGACTGTATCTTGAAATAGAATCAGGACCCCCGGGCACTGGACTGTATCCTCGAATAGAATCAGGATCCCACAGCACTGGACTATATCCTGAAATAGAATCAGGCCCCCCGGGCACCGGATTATATCCACCAATAGCATCAGTACACCCGGGCACTGGACTCTGTCCTCAAATATGATCAGGACCCCCGGGCACTGGACTGTATCTACAAATAGCATCACGACCCCCGGGCACTGGAATATACCACCGAATAGCATCAGGACCCCCGGGCACTGGACTGTATCCTCAAATAGAATCAGGATCGCTGGGCACTGGACTGTATTCTCGAATAGAATCAGAACCCCACGGCACTGGACTGTATCCTCAAATAGAATTAGGACCCCCGGGCACTGGACTGTATCCTGAAATAGCAGCAGGACCCCCGGGCTCTGGACTGTATCCTCAAATAGAATCAGGATCGCTGGGCACTGGACTGTATCCTCGAATAGAATCAGGTCCCCACGGCACTGGACTGTATCCTCAAATAGCATCAGGAACCCCGCACAGTGGACTATCCTCAAATAGAATCAGGATCCCCGGGACCTGGACTGTATCCTCGAATAGAATCAGGACACCCGGGCACTGGACTGTATCCTCAAATAGAATCAGCATCCCCAAGCACTGGACTGTATCCTCGAATAGAATCAGGACCCCTGGGCACTGGACTGTACCCTCAAATAGCATCAGGACCCCCGGGCACAAAACTATATCCTCGAATATAGCCGGGACCCCTGGGCACTGGACTGTATCCTCAAATAGAATCAGGTTCCCCGGGCACTGGGATGTATCCTCGAATAGCATCAGGACCCCCGGGCACTGGACTGTATCCTCAATTAGAATCAGGACAACTGTGCACTGGACTGTATCCTCAAATAGCAGCAGGACCCCCGGGCACTGGACTGTATCCTCGACTAGAATAAGGAACCCGGGGCACTGGACTGTATCCTCGAATAGAATCAGGACCCTCGGGCACTGGACTGTATCCTGAAATTGAATCAGGACCCCCAGGCACTGGACTGTATCCTCGAATAGAATCAGGACCCCTGGGCCCTGGACTGTATCCTCAAATAGAATCAGGACCCCCGGGCACTGGAATGTAACCTCGAATAGCATCAGGATCCCCGGGGACTGGACTGTATCCTCAAATAGAATGAGGACACCGGGCACCAAACTCTATTCTCGAATAAAATCAGGACCCCTGGGCACTGGACTGTATCCTCAAATAGAATCAGGACCCCCAGGCACTGGACTGTATCCTCGAATAGAATCCGGACCCCTGGGCACTGGACTGTATCCTCAAATAGAATCAGGACCCCGGGCACTGGACTCTATCCTCAAATAGAATCAGGACCGCCGGGCACCAAACTGTATCCTCGAATAGAGCCAGGACCCCTGGGCACTGGACTGTATCCTCAAATAGAATCGGGATCCCAGGGCACTGGGCTGTATCCTCGAATAGAATCAGTATCCCCTGAGCACTGGAATGTATCCTGAAATAGAATCAGGACCCACAGGCACTGGACTGTATCTTGAAATAGAATCAGGACCCCCGGGCACTGGACTGTATCCTCGAATAGAATCAGGACCCCACAGCACTGGACTATATCCTGAAATAGAATCAGGCCCCCCGGGCACCGGATTATATCCACCAATAGCATCAGTACACCCGGGCACTGGACTGTATCCTCAAAGAGAACCAGTACCCCCGGGCACTGGACTCTGTCCTCAAATAAGATCAGGACCCACGGGCACTGGACTGTATCCTGGAATAGCATCAGGGCCCCCGGGCACTACATTGTATCCTCAAATAGAATCAGGATCGCTGGGCACTGGATTGTATTCTCGAATAGAATTAGGACCCCCGGCACTGGACTGTATCCTCGAATAGAATCAGGACCCCACGGCCCTGGACTGTATCCTCGAATAGAATTAGGACCCCCGGCACTGGACTGTATCCTCAAATAGCATCAGGACCCCCGGGCACTACATTGTATCCTCAAATAGAATCAGGATTCCCGGGCACTGGACTAATCCCTCGAATAGAATCAGGACACCGGGGGCCCCGGACTGTGTCCTCAAATAGAATCAGGACCCCTGGGCACTGGACTGTATCCTCGAATAGCATCAGGACCCCAGGGTTCTGGACTGTATCCTCGAACAGAATCAGTATCCCTGGGCACTGGACTGTATCCTAAAATAGCATCAGGACCCCCGGGCACTGGATTGCATCCTCAAATAGAATCCGTTCCCCCGGGCACTGGACTGTATCCTCAAATAGGGTCAGGACCCCCGGGCACTGGACTGTTTCCTCAAATAGAATCCGTTCCCCCGGGCACTGGACTGTATCCTCAAATAGGATCAGGACCCCTGGGCACTGGACGATATCCTCAAAAAGAATCAGGGCCCCCGTGCACTGGACTGTATCCTCGAATAGCATCAGGACCCCCGGGCACTGGACTGTTTCCTCAAATTGAATCAGGCCCCCGGGGCACTGGACTGTATTCTCTAATAGCATCAGGACCCCCGGGCACTGGACTGTATCCTCAAATAGAATCAGGACCCCCGGTCACTGGACTGTATCCTCGAATGGCATCAGGACCCCGGGCACTGGACTGTATCCTCAAATAGAATGAGGACACCGGGCACCAAATTCTATCCTCGAATAAAATCAGGACCCCTGGGCACTGGACTGTATTCTCAAATAGAATCAGGACGTCCGGGCACTGGACTGTATCCTCGAATAGCACCAGGACCCCGGGCACTGAACTGTATCCTCAAATAGAATCAGGACCCCGGGCACTGGACTGTTTCCTCAAATAGAATCAGGACCCACGGGCACCAAATTGTATCCTCGAATAGAGCCAGGACCCCTGGGCACTGGACTGTATCCTCAAATAGAATCAGGACCCCGGGCACTGGACTGTATCCTCAAATGGAATCAGGACCGCCGGGCACTGGACTGTATCCTCAAATAGAATCAGGACCCCGGGCACTGGACTGTATCCTCAAATGGAATCAGGACCGCCGGGCACCAAACTGTATCCTCGAATTGAGCCAGGACCCCTGGGCACTGGACTGTATCCTCAAATAGAATCAGGTTCCCCGGGCACTGGGATGTATCCTCGAATAGCATCAGGACCCCCGGGCACTGGACTGTATCCTCAAATAGAATCAGGACCCCGGGCACTGGACTGTTTCCTCAAATAGAATCAGGACCCACGGGCACCAAATTGTATCCTCGAATAGAGCCAGGACCCCTGGGCACTGGACTGTATCCTCAAATAGAATCAGGATCCCAGGGCACTGGACTGTATCCTGAAATAGTATCAGGCCCCCGGGCACTGGACTGTATCCTCAAATAGCATCAGGACCCCCGGGCACTGGACTGTATCCTCAAATAGAATCAGCATCCCTAAGCACTGGACTGTATCCTCGAATAGAATCAGGACCCCCGGGCACTGGACTGTATCCTCAAATAGAATCAGGACCCCGGGCACTGGACTGTATCCTCAAATGGAATCAGGACCGCCGGGCACCAAACTGTATCCTCGAATATAGCCGGGACCCCTGGGCACTGGACTGTATCCTCAAATAGAATCAGGTTCCCCGGGCACTGGGATGTATCCTCGAATAGCATCAGGACCCCCGGGCACTGGACTGTATCCTCAAATAGAATCCGGACAACTGGGCACTGGACTGTATCCTCAAATAGCAACAGGACCCCCGGGCACTGGACTGTATCCTCAAATAGAATCAGGACCCCCGGGCACTGGACTGTATCCTCGAATAGAATCAGGACCCCCTGGCACTGGACTGTATCCTCAAATAGAATCAGGACCCCCAGGCACTGGACTGTATCCTCAAATAGAATCAGGACCCCCAGGCACTGGACTGTATCCTCGAATAGAATCCGGACCCCTGGGCACTGGACTGTATCCTCAAATAGAATCAGGACCCCCGGGCACTGGACTGTATCCTCGAATAGCATCAGGATCCCCGGGCACTGGACTGTATCCTCAAATAGAATGAGGACACCGGGCACCAAACTCTATCCTCGAATAAAATCAGGACCACTGGGCACTGGACTGTATTCTCAAATATAATCAGGACGTCCGGGCACTAGACTGTATCCTCGAATAGCATCAGGACCCCCGGGCACTGGACTGTATCCTCAAATAGAATCAGGACCCCGGGCACTGGACTGTATCCTCAAATGGAATCAGGACCGCCGGGCACCAAACTGTATCCTCGAATTGAGCCAGGACCCCTGGGCACTGGACTGTTTCCTCAAATAGAATCAGTATCCCAGGGCACTGGGCTGTATCCTCGAATAGAATCAGGATCCCCTGAGCACTGGAATGTATCCTCAAATAGAATCAGGACCCCCAGGCACTGGACTGTATCTTGAAATAGAATCAGGACCCCCGGGCACTGGACTGTATCCTCGAATAGAATCAGGACCCCACAGCACTGGACTATATCCTGAAATAGAATCAGGCCCCCCGGGCACCGGATTATATCCACCAATAGCATCAGTACACCCGGGCACTGGACTCTGTCCTCAAATATGATCAGGACCCCCGGGCACTGGACTGTATCCTGGAATAGCATCAGGGCCCCCGGGTACTGGACTGTATCTACAAATAGCATCACGACCCCGGGGCACTGGAATATACCACCGAATAGCATCAGGACCCCCGGGCACTGGACTGTATCCTCAAATAGAATCAGGATCGCTGGGCACTGGACTGTATTCTCGAATAGAATCAGAACCCCACGGCACTGGACTGTATCCTCAAATAGAATTAGGACCCCCGGGACTGGACTGTATCCTCAAATGGAATCAGGACCGCCGGGCACCAAACTGTATCCTCGAATTGAGCCAGGACCCCTGGGCACTGGACTGTATCCTCAAATAGAATCAGTATCCCAGGGCACTGGGCTGTATCCTCGAATAGAATCAGGATCCCCTGAGCACTGGAATGTATCCTCAAATAGAAACATTACCCCCAGGCACTGGACTGTATCTTGAAATAGAATCAGGACCCCCGGGCACTGGACTGTATCCTCGAATAGAATCAGGATCCCACAGCACTGGACTATATCCTGAAATAGAATCAGGCCCCCCGGGCACCGGATTATATCCACCAATAGCATCAGTACACCCGGGCACTGGACTCTGTCCTCAAATATGATCAGGACCCCCGGGCACTGGACTGTATCTACAAATAGCATCACGACCCCCGGGCACTGGAATATACCACCGAATAGCATCAGGACCCCCGGGCACTGGACTGTATCCTCAAATAGAATCAGGATCGCTGGGCACTGGACTGTATTCTCGAATAGAATCAGAACCCCACGGCACTGGACTGTATCCTCAAATAGAATTAGGACCCCCGGGCACTGGACTGTATCCTGAAATAGCAGCAGGACCCCCGGGCTCTGGACTGTATCCTCAAATAGAATCAGGATCGCTGGGCACTGGACTGTATCCTCGAATAGAATCAGGTCCCCACGGCACTGGACTGTATCCTCAAATAGCATCAGGAACCCCGCACAGTGGACTATCCTCAAATAGAATCAGGATCCCCGGGACCTGGACTGTATCCTCGAATAGAATCAGGACACCCGGGCACTGGACTGTATCCTCAAATAGAATCAGCATCCCCAAGCACTGGACTGTATCCTCGAATAGAATCAGGACCCCTGGGCACTGGACTGTACCCTCAAATAGCATCAGGACCCCCGGGCACAAAACTATATCCTCGAATATAGCCGGGACCCCTGGGCACTGGACTGTATCCTCAAATAGAATCAGGTTCCCCGGGCACTGGGATGTATCCTCGAATAGCATCAGGACCCCCGGGCACTGGACTGTATCCTCAATTAGAATCAGGACAACTGTGCACTGGACTGTATCCTCAAATAGCAGCAGGACCCCCGGGCACTGGACTGTATCCTCGACTAGAATAAGGAACCCGGGGCACTGGACTGTATCCTCGAATAGAATCAGGACCCTCGGGCACTGGACTGTATCCTGAAATTGAATCAGGACCCCCAGGCACTGGACTGTATCCTCGAATAGAATCAGGACCCCTGGGCCCTGGACTGTATCCTCAAATAGAATCAGGACCCCCGGGCACTGGAATGTAACCTCGAATAGCATCAGGATCCCCGGGGACTGGACTGTATCCTCAAATAGAATGAGGACACCGGGCACCAAACTCTATTCTCGAATAAAATCAGGACCCCTGGGCACTGGACTGTATTCTCAAGTAGAATCAGGACGTCCGGGCACTGGACTGTATCCTCGAATAGCATCAGGACCCCCGGGCACTGGACTGTATCCTCAAATAGAATCAGGACCCCGGGCACTGGACTGTATCCTCAAATAGAATCAGGACCCCCGGGCACCAAACTGTATCCTCGAATAAAATCAGGACCCCACAGCACTGGACTATATCCTGAAATAGAATCAGGCCCCCCGGGCACCGGATTATATCCACCAATAGCATCAGTACACCCGTGCACTGGACTGTATCCTCAAAGAGAACCAGTTCCCCCGGGCACTGGACTCTGTCCTCAAATAAGATCAGGACCCCCGGGCACTGGACTGTATCCTCAAATAGCATCAGGACCCCCGGGGACAAAACTATTTCCTCGAATATAGCCGGGACCGCTGGGCACTGGACTGTATCCTCAAATAGAATCAGGTTCCCCGGACACTGGGATGTATGGTCGAATAGCATCAGGACCCCCGGGCACTTGACTGTATCCTCAAATAGCAGCAGGAGCCCCGGGCACTGGACTGTATCCTCGACTAGAATAAGGATCCCCGGGCACTGGACTGTATCCTCAAACAGAATGAGGACACCGGGCACCAAACTCTATCCTCGAATAAAATCAGGACCCCTGGGCACTGGACTGTATTCTCAAGTAGAATCAGGACGTCCGGGCACTGGACTGTATCCTCGAATACCATCAGGACCCCCAAGCACTGGACTGTATCCTCGAATAGAATCAGGACCCCTGGGCCCAGGACTGTATCCTCAAATAGAATCAGGACCCCCGGGCACCAAACTGTATGCTCGAATAGAGCCAGGACCCCTGGGCACTGGACTGTATCCTCAAATAGAATCAGGATCCCAGGGTACTGGGCTGTATCCTCGAATAGAATCAGGATCCCCTGACACTGGAATGTATCCTCAAATACAATCAGGACCCCCGGGCACCAAACTGTATCCTCGAATAGAGCCAGGACCCCTGGGCACTGGACTTTATCTTCAAATAGAATCAGGACTCCCGGGCACTGGACTGTATCCTCGAATAGAATCAGGACCCCACAGCACTGGACTATATCCTGAAATAGAATCAGGCCACCCGGGCACCGGATTATATCCACCAATAGCATCAGTACACCCGGACACTGGACTGTATCCTCAAAGAGAACCAGTTCCCCCGGGCACTGGACTCTGTACTCAAATAAGATCAGGACCCCCGGGCACTGGACTGTATCCTCAAATAGCATCTGGACCCCCGGGCACAAAACTATATCCTCGAATATAGCCGGGACCCCTGGGCACTGGACTGTATCCTCAAATAGAATCAGGTTCCCCGGGCACTGGGATGTATGGTCGAATAGCATCAGGACCCCCGGGCACTGGACTGTATCCTCAAATAGAATCAGGACAACTGGGCACTGGACTGTATCCTCAAATAGCAGCAGGACCCCCGGGCACTGGACTGTATCCTCGACTAGAATAAGGAACACCGGGCACTGGACTGTATCCTCAAATAGAATCAGGACCCCCAGGCACTGGACTGTATCCTCGAATACAATCAGGACCACTGGGCCCTGGACTGTATCCTCAAATAGAATCAGGAGCCCCGGGCACTGGAATGTATCCTCGAATAGCATCAGGATCCCCGGGCACTGGACTGTATCCTCAAATAGAATGAGGACACCGGGCACCAAACTCTATCCTCGAATAAAATCAGGACCCCCTGGGCACTGGACTGTATTCTCAAGTAGAATCAGGACGTCCGGGCACTGGACTGTATCCTCGAATAGCATCAGGACCCCCGGGCACTGGACTGTATCCTCAAATAGAATCAGGACCCCGGGCACTGGACTTTATCCTCAAATAGAATCAGGACCCCCGGGCACCAAACTGTATCCTCGAATAGAGCCAGGACCCCTGGGCACTGGACTGTATCGTCAAATAGAATCAGGACTCCCGGGAACTGGATGTATCCTCGAATAGAATAAGGGCTCCCCGGAACTGGACTGTATCCTGAAGTAGGATCAGGCCCCCGGGCACTGGACTGTATCCTCAAATAGCATCAGCAACCCCGGGCACTGGACTGTATCCTCAAATAGAATCAGCATCCCCAAGCACTGGACTGTATCCTCGAATAGAATCAGGACCCCCGGGCACTGGACTGTATCCTCAAATAGCATCAGGACCCCCGGGCACAAAACTATTTCCTCGAATATTGCCGGGACCCCTGGGCACTGGACAGTATCCTCAAATAGAATCAGGACGACTGGGCACTGGACTGTATACTCAAATAGCAGCAGGACCCCCGGGCACTGGACTGTATCCTCGACTAGAATAAGGAACCCCGGGCACTGTACTGTATCCTCGAATAGAATCAGAACCCCCGGGCACTGGACTGTATCCTCAAATAGAATCAGGACCCCCAGGCACTGGACTGTTTCCTCGAATAGAATCAGGACCCCTGGGCCCCGGACTGTATCCTCAAATAGAATCAGGACCCCCGGGTACTGGAATGTATCCTCGAATAGCATCAGGATCCCCGGGCACTGGACTGTATCCTCAAATAGAATGAGGACACCGGGCACCAAACTCTCTCCTCGAATAAAATCAGGACCCCTGGGCACTGGACTGTATTCTCAAGTAGAATCAGGACATCCGGGCACTGGACTGTATCCTCGAATAGCATCAGGACCCCCGGGCACTGGACTGTATCCTCAAATAGAATCAGGACCCCGGGCACTGGACTGTATCCTCAAATAGAATCAGGACCCCCGGGCACCAAACTGTATCCTCGAATAGAGCCAGGACCCCCGGGCACTGGACTGTATCCTCGAATAGAGCCTGGACCCCTGGGCACTGGACTGTATCCTGAAATAGAATCAGGATCCCAGGGCACTGGGCAGTATCCTCGAATAGAATCAGGATCCCCTGACACTGGAATGTATCCTCAAATAGAATCAGGACCCCCAGGCACTGGACTTTATCTTCAAATAGAATCAGGACTCCCGGGCACTGGTCTGTATCCTCGAATAGAATCAGGACCCCACAGCACTGGACTATATCCTGAAATAGAATCAGGCCCCCCTGGCACCGGATTATATCCACCAATAGCATCAGTACACCCGGGCACTGGACTGTATCCTCAAAGAGAACCAGTTCCCACAGGCACTGGACTCTGTCCTCAAATAAGATCAGGACCCCCGGGCACTGGACAGTATCCTCAAATAGCATCAGGACCCCCGGGCACAAAACTATATCCTCGAATATAGCCGGGACCCCTGGGCACTGGACAGTATCCTCAAATAGAATCAGGACAACTGGGCACTGGACTGTATGCTCAAATAGCAGCAGGACCCCCGGGCACTGGACTGTATCCTCGACTAGAATAAGGAACCCCGGGCACTGGACTGTATCCTCGAATAGAATCAGGACCCCCAGGCACTGGACTGTATCCTCGAATACAATCAGGACCACTGGGCCCTGGACTGTATCCTCAAATAGAATCAGGAGCCCCGGGCACTGGAATGTATCCTCGAATAGCATCAGGATCCCCGGGCACTGGACTGTATCCTCAAATAGAATGAGGACACCGGGCACCAAACTCTATCCTCGAATAAAATCAGGACCTCCTGGGCACTGGACTGTATTCTCAAGTAGAATCAGGACGTCCGGGCACTGGACTGTATCCTCGAATAGCATCAGGACCCCCGGGCACTGGACTGTATCCTCAAATAGAATCAGGACCCCGGGCACTGGACTTTATCCTCAAATAGAATCAGGACCCCCGGGCACCAAACTGTATCCTCGAATAGAGCCAGGACCCCTGGGCACTGGACTGTATCGTCAAATAGAATCAGGACTTCCGGGAACTGGATGTATCCTCGAATAGAATAAGGGCCCCCCGGAACTGGACTGTATCCTGAAGTAGGATCAGGCCCCCGGGCACTGGACTGTGTACTCAAATAGAATCAGGACCCCCGGGCACCGGAATATCTACTCAAATAGTATCAGCAAACTGTATACTCGAATAGAATCAGGACCCCCGGGCACCGGAATATCTACTCAAATAGAATCACCAAACTGTATACTCGAATAGAATCAGGACCCCTGGGCACTGGAATGTATTCTCGAATAGAATCAGGACCCCACGGCACTGGACTGTATCCTCGGATAGAATTAGGACCCCCGGCACTGGATTGTATCCTCAAATAACATCAGGAACCCCGGGCACTGGACTGTATCCTCAAATAGAATCAGGATCCCCGGGCCCTGCACTGTATCCTCGAATAGAATCAGGACCCCCGTGCAATGGACTGTATCCTCAAATAGCATCAGGACTCCCGGGAACTGGATGTATCCTCGCATAGAATCAGGGCCCCCCGGCACTGGACTGTATCCTGAAATAGTATCAGGCCCCCGGGCACTGGACTGTATCCTCAAATAGCATCAGGACCCCCGGGCTCTGGACTGTATCCTCAAATAGCATCAGGACCCCCGGGCAGAAAACTATATACACGAATATAGCCGGGACCCCTGGGCACTGGACTGTATCCTCAAATAGAATCAGGTTCCCGGGGCACTGGGATGTATCCTCGAATAGCATCAGGACCCCCGGGCACTGGACTGTATCCTCAAATAGAATCAGGACCCCCAGGCACTGGAATGTATCTTCAAATAGAATCAGGACCCCCGGGGACTGGACTGTATCCTCGGATAGAATCAGGACCCCACAGCACTGGACTATATCCTGAAATAGAATCAGGCCCCCCGGGCACCGGATTATATCCACCAATAGCATCAGTACACCCGGGCACTGGACTGTATCCTCAAAGAGAACCAGTACCCCCGGGCACCGGACTGTATCCTCAAATAGAATCAGGATCCCCGGGCACTGGACTGTATCCTCAAATAGAATCAGGACCCCCGGGCACTGGACTGTATCGTACAATAGAATCAGGACCCCACGGCACTGGACTATATCCTATAATAGAATCAGGACCCCCGGGCACCGGACCATATCCACAAATAGCATCAGGACACCCGGGCACTGGACTGTATCCTCGAATAGAATCAGGAACCCCCTGCACTGGGCTGTATCCTGAAATAGCATCAGGAGCCCCGGGCACTGGACAGTATCCTCAAATAGAATCAGGACCCACAGGCACTGGACTGTATCCTCAAATAGAATCAACACCGCCAGGCACTGGACTGTATCCTCAAATAGCATCAGGACCCCCACGCACTGGACTGTATACTCAAATAGAATCAGGACCCCCGGGCACCGGAATATCTACTCAAGTAGAATCAGGACCTCTGGTCACCAAACTGTATACTCGAATAGAATCAGGACCCCTGGGCATTGGAATGTATTCTCGAATAGAATCAGGACCCCACGGCATTGGACTGTATCCTCGGATAGAATTAGGACCCCCGGCACTGGATTGTATCCACAAATAGCATCAGGAACCCCGGGCACTGGACTGTATCCTCAAATAGAATCAGGATCCCCGGGCCCTGCACTGTATCCTCGAATAGAATCAGGACCCCCGTGCAATGGACTGTATCCTCAAATAGCATCAGGACTCCCGGGAACTGGATGTATCCTCGCATAGAATCAGGGCCCCCCGGCACTGGACTGTATCCTGAAATAGTATCAGGCCCCCGGGCACAGGACTGTATCCTCAAATAGCATCAGGACCCCCGGGCTCTGGACTGTATCCTCAAATAGAATCAGGATCCCCGGGCACTGGACTGTATCCTCAAATAGAATCAGGTCCCCGGGCACTGGACTGTATCGTACAATAGAATCAGGACCCCACGGCACTGGACTATATCCTAAAATAGAATCAGGACCCCCGGGCACCGGACCATATCCACAAATAGCATCAGGACACCCGGGCACTGGACTGTATCCTCGAATAGAATCAGGAACCCCCTGCACTGGACTGTATCCTGAAATAGCATCAGGAGCCCCGGGCACTGGACAGTATCCTCAAATAGAATCAGGACCCACAGGCACTGGACTGTATCCTCAAATAGAATCAACACCACCAGGCACTGGACTGTATCCTCAAATAGCATCAGGACCCCCACGCACTGGACTGTATACTCAAATAGAATCAGGACCCCCGGGCACCGGAATATCTACTCAAGTAGAATCAGGACCTCTGGTCACCAAACTGTATACTCGAATAGAATCAGGACCCCTGGGCATTGGAATGTATTCTCGAATAGAATCAGGACCCCACGGCATTGGACTGTATCCTCGGATAGAATTAGGACCCCCGGCACTGGATTGTATCCACAAATAGCATCAGGAACCCCGGGCACTGGACTGTATCCTCAAATAGAATCAGGATCCCCGGGCCCTGCACTGTATCCTCGAATAGAATCAGGACCCCCGTGCAATGGACTGTATCCTCAAATAGCATCAGGACTCCCGGGAACTGGATGTATCCTCGCATAGAATCAGGGCCCCCCGGCACTGGACTGTATCCTGAAATAGTATCAGGCCCCCGGGCACAGGACTGTATCCTCAAATAGCATCAGGACCCCCGGGCTCTGGACTGTATCCTCAAATAGAATCAGGATCCCCGGGCACTGGACTGTATCCTCAAATAGAATCAGGTCCCCGGGCACTGGACTGTATCGTACAATAGAATCAGGACCCCACGGCACTGGACTATATCCTAAAATAGAATCAGGACCCCCGGGCACCGGACCATATCCACAAATAGCATCAGGACACCCGGGCACTGGACTGTATCCTCGAATAGAATCAGGAACCCCCTGCACTGGACTGTATCCTGAAATAGCATCAGGAGCCCCGGGCACTGGACAGTATCCTCAAATAGAATCAGGACCCACAGGCACTGGACTGTATCCTCAAATAGAATCAACACCACCAGGCACTGGACTGTATCCTCAAATAGCATCAGGACCTCCACGCACTGGACTGTATACTCAAATAGAATCAGGACCCCCGGGCACCGGAATATCTACTCAAATAGAATCAGGACCTCTGGTCACCAAACTGTATACTCGAATAGAATCAGGACCCCTGGGCACTGGAATGTATTCTCGAATAGAATCAGGACCCCACGGCATTGGACTGTATCCTCGGATAGAATTAGGACCCCCGGCACTGGATTGTATCCTCAAATCGCATCAGGAACCCCGGGCACTGGACTGTATCCTCAAATAGAATCAGGATCCCCGGGCCCTGCACTGTATCCTCGAATAGAATCAGGACCCCCGTGCAATGGACTGTATCCTCAAATAGCATCAGGACTCCCGGGAACTGGATGTATCCTCGCATAGAATCAGGGCCCCCCGGCACTGGACTGTATCCTGAAATAGTATCAGGCCCCCGGGCACTGGACTGTATCCTCAAATAGCATCAGGACCCCCGGGCTCTGGAATGTATCCTCAAATAGCATCAGGACCCCCGGGCACAAAACTATATCCTCGAATATAGCCGGGACCCCTGGGCACTGGACTGTATCCTCAAATAGAATCAGGTTTCCGGGGCACTGGGATGTATCCTCGAATAGCATCAGGACCCCCGGGCACTGGACTGTATCCTCAAATAGAATCAGGACAACTGGGCACTGGACTGTATCCTCAAATAGCAACAGGAACCCCGGACACTGGACTCTATCCTCGACTAGAATAAGGAACCCGGGCACTGGACTGTATCCTCGAATAGAATCAGGACCCCCAGGCACTGGACTGTATCCTCGAATAGAATCAGGACCCCCGGGCACTGGACTGTATCCTCGAATAGCATCAGGATCCCCGGGCACTGGACTGTATCCTCAAATAGAATGAGGACACCGGGCACCAAACTCTATCCACGAATAAAATAAGGACCCCTGGGCACTGGACTGTATTCTCAAATAGAATCAGGACGTCCGGGCACTGGACTGTATCCTCGAATAGCATCAGGACCCCCGGGCACTGGACTGTATCCTCAAATAGAATCAGGACCCCGGGCACTGGACTGTTTCCTCAAATAGAATCAGGACCCCCGGGCACCAAACTGTATCCTCGAATAGAGCCAGGACCCCTGGGCACTGGACTGTATCCTCAAATAGAATCAGGATCCCAGGGCACTGGACTGTGTCCTGAAATAGTATCAGGCCCCCGGGCACTTCTCTGCATCCTCAAATAGCATCAGGACCCCCGGGCACTGGACTGTATCCTCAAATAGAATCAGCATCCCCAAGCACTGGACTGTATCCTCGAATAGAATCAGGACCCCCGGGCACTGGACTGTATCCTCAATTACCATCAGGAACCGCGGGCACAAAACTATATCCTCGAATATAGCCGGGACACCTGGGCACTGGACTGTATCCTCAAATAGAATCAGGTTCCCCGGGCACTGGGATGTATCCTCGAGTAGCATCAGGACCCCCGGGCACAAAACTATATCCTCGAATATAGCCGGGACCCCTGGGCACTGGACTGTATCCTCAAATAGAATCAGGTTCCCGGGGCACTGGGATGTATCCTCGAATAGCATCAGGACCCCCGGGCACTGGACTGTATCCTCAAATAGAATCAGGACAACTGGGCACTGGACTGTATCCTCAAATAGCAACAGGAACCCCGGACACTGGACTCTATCCTCGACTAGAATAAGGAACCCGGGCACTGGACTGTATCCTCGAATAGAATCAGGACCCCCAGGCACTGGACTGTATCCTCGAATAGAATCAGGACCCCCGGGCACTGGACTGTATCCTCGAATAGCATCAGGATCCCCGGGCACTGGACTGTATCCTCATATAGAATGAGGACACCGGGCACCAAACTCTATCCACGAATAAAATAAGGACCCCTGGGCACTGGACTGTATTCTCAAATAGAATCAGGACGTCCGGGCACTGGACTGTATCCTCGAATAGCATCAGGACCCCCGGGCACTGGACTGTTTCCTCAAATAGAATCAGGACCCCCGGGCACCAAACTGTATCCTCGAATAGAGCCAGGACCCCTGGGCACTGGACTGTATACTCAAATAGAATCAGGATCCCAGGGCACTGGACTGTATCCTGAAATAGTATCAGGCCCCCGGGCACTGGACTGCATCCTCAAATAGCATCAGGACCCCCGGGCACTGGACTGTATCCTCAAATAGAATCAGCATCCCCAAGCACTGGACTGTATCCTCGAATAGAATCAGGACCCCCGGGCACTGGACTGTATCCTCAAATACCAACAGGAACCCCGGGCACAAAACTATATCCTCGAATATAGCCGGGACACCTGGGCACTGGACTGTATCCTCAAATAGAATCAGGTTCCCCGGGCACTGGGATGTATCCTCGATTAGCATCAGGACCCCCGGGCACTGGACTGTATCCTCAAATAGAATCAGGACAACTGGGCACTGGACTGTATCCTCAAATAGCAACAGGGCCCCCGGGCACTGGACTGTATCCTCAAATAGAATCAGGACCCCCGGGCACAGGACTGTATCCTCAAATAGAATCAGGACAACTGGGCACTGGACTGTATCCTCAAATAGCAACAGGACCCCCGGGCACTGGACTGTATCCTCGACTAGAATAAGGAACCCCTTGCACTGGACTGTATCCTCGAATAGAATCAGGACCCCCGGGCACTGGACTGTATCCTCAAATAGAATCAGGACCCCCAGGCACTGGACTGTATCCTCGAATAGAATCCGGATTCCTGGGCACTGGACTGTATCCTCAAATAGAATCAGGACCCCCGGGCACTGGACTGTATCCTCGAATAGCATCAGGATCCCCGGGCACTGGACTGTATCCTCAAATAGAATGAGGACACCGGGCACCAAACTCTATCCACGAATAAAATAAGGACCCCTGGGCACTGGACTGTATTCTCAAATAGAATCAGGACGTCCGGGCACTGGACTGTATCCTCGAATAGCATCAGGACCCCCGGGCACTGGACTGTATCCTCAAATAGAATCAGGACCCCGGGCACTGGACTGTATCCTCAAAGAGAACCAGTACCCCCGGGCACTGGACTCTGTCCTCAAATAAGATCAGGACCTACGGGCACTGGACTGTATCCTGGAATAGCATCAGGGCCCCCGGGTACAGGACTGTATCTACAAATAGCATCAAGACCCCTGGGCACTGGAATATACCACCGAATAGCATCAGGACCCCCGGGCACTGGACTGTATCCTCAAATAGAATCAGGATCGCTGGGCACTGGATTGTATTCTCGAATAGAATTAGGACCCCCGGCACTGGACTGTATCCTCGAATAGAATCAGGACCCCACGGCCCTGGACTGTATCCTCGAATAGAATTAGGACCCCCGGCACTGGACTGTATCCTCAAATAGCATCAGGACCCCCGGGCACTACATTGTATCCTCAAATAGAATCAGGATTCCCGGGCACTGGACTAATCCCTCGAATAGAATCAGGACACCGGGGGCCCCGGACTGTGTCCACAAATAGAATCAGGACCCCTGGGCACTGGACTGTATCCTCGAATAGCATCAGGACCCCAGGGTTCTGGACTGTATCCTCGAACAGAATCAGTATCCCTGGGCACTGGACTGTATCCTAAAATAGCATCAGGACCCCCGGGCACTGGATTGCATCCTCAAATAGAATCAGTACCCCCGGGCACTGGACTGTATCCTCAAATAGCATCAGGACCCCCGGGCACTGGCCTGTATCCTGAAATAGCATCAGGACCCCCGGGCACTGGACTGTATCCTCAAATAGAATCAGGATCGCTGGGCACTGGACTGTATCCTCGAATAGAATCAGGACCCCACGGCACTGGACCGTATCCTCAAATAGCATCAGGAACCCCGGGCACTGGACTATCCTCAAATAGAATCAGGATCCCCGGGACCTAGACTGTATCCTCGAATAGAATCAGGACCCCCGGGCACTGGACTGTTTCCTCAAATAGAATCCGTTCCCCCGGGCACTGGACTGTATCCTCAAATAGGGTCAGGACCCCCGGGCACTGGACTGTTTCCTCAAATAGAATCCGTTCCCCCGGGCACTGGACTGTATCCTCAAATAGGATCAGGACCCCTGGGCACTGGACGATATCCTCAAAAAGAATCAGGGCCCCCGTGCACTGGACTGTATCCTCGAATAGCATCAGGACCCCCGGGCACTGGACTGTTTCCTCAAATTGAATCAGGCCCCCTGGGCACTGGACTGTATTCTCTAATATCATCAGGACCCCCGGGCACTGGACTGTATCCTCAAATAGAATCAGGACCCCCGGGCACTGGACTGTATCCTCGAATGGCATCAGGACCCCGGGCACTGGACTGTATCCTCAAATAGAATGAGGACACCGGGCACCAAATTCTATCCTCGAATAAAATCAGGACCCCTGGGCACTGGACTGTATTCTCAAATAGAATCAGGACGTCCGGGCACTGGACTGTATCCTCAAATAGAATCAGGACCCCGGGCACTGGACTGTTTCCTCAAATAGAATCAGGACAACTGGGCACTGGACTGTATCCTCAAATAGCAACAGGACCCCCGGGCACTGGACTGTATCCTCAAATAGAATCAGGTTCCCCGGGCACTGGACTGTATCCTCAAATAGAATCAGGACCCCGGGCACTGGACTGTTTCCTCAAATAGAATCAGGACCCCCGGGCACCAAACTGTATCCTCGAATAGAGCCAGGACCCCTGGGCACTGGACTGTATCCTCAAATAGAATCAGGATCCCAGGGCACTGGACTGTGTCCTGAAATAGTATCAGGCCCCCCTGGCACTGGACTGCATCCTCAAATAGCATCAGGACCCCCGGGCACTGGACTGTATCCTCAAATAGAATCAGGTTCCCGGGGCACTGGGATGTATCCTCGAATAGCATCAGGACCCCCGGGCACTGGACTGTATCCTCAAATAGAATCAGGACAACTGGGCACTGGACTGTATCCTCAAATAGCAACAGGAACCCCGGACACTGGACTCTATCCTCGACTAGAATAAGGAACCCGGGCACTGGACTGTATCCTCGAATAGAATCAGGACCCCCAGGCACTGGACTGTATCCTCGAATAGAATCAGGACCCCCGGGCACTGGACTGTATCCTCGAATAGCATCAGGATCCCCGGGCACTGGACTGTATCCTCAAATAGAATGAGGACACCGGGCACCAAACTCTATCCACGAATAAAATAAGGACCCCTGGGCACTGGACTGTATTCTCAAATAGAATCAGGACGTCCGGGCACTGGACTGTATCCTCGAATAGCATCAGGACCCCCGGGCACTGGACTGTATCCTCAAATAGAATCAGGACACCGGGCACTGGACTGTTTCCTCAAATAGAATCAGGACCCCCGGGCACCAAACTGTATCCTCGAATAGAGCCAGGACCCCTGGGCACTGGACTGTATCCTCAAATAGAATCAGGATCCCAGGGCACTGGACTGTATCCTGAAATAGTATCAGGCCCCCGGGCACTGGACTGCATCCTCAAATAGCATCAGGACCCCCGGGCACTGGACTGTATCCTCAAATAGAATCAGGACCCCCGGGCACTGGACTGTATCCTCAAATAGAATCAGGACAACTGGGCACTGCACTGTATCCTCGACTAGAATAAGGAACCCCTTGCACTGGACTGTATCCTCGAATAGAATCAGGACCCCCGGGCACTGGACTGTATCCTCAAATAGAATCAGGACCCCCAGGCACTGGACTGTATCCTCGAATAGAATCCGGATTCCTGGGCACTGGACTGTATCCTCAAATAGAATCAGGACCCCCGGGCACTGGACTGTATCCTCGAATAGCATCAGGATCCCCGGGCACTGGACTGTATCCTCAAATAGAATGAGGACACCGGGCACCAAACTCTATCCACGAATAAAATAAGGACCCCTGGGCACTGGACTGTATTCTCAAATAGAATCAGGACGTCCGGGCACTGGACTGTATCCTCGAATAGCATCAGGACCCCCGGGCACTGGACTGTATCCTCAAATAGAATCAGGACCCCGGGCACTGGACTGTATCCTCAAAGAGAACCAGTACCCCCGGGCACTGGACTCTGTCCTCAAATAAGATCAGGACCCACGGGCACTGGACTGTATCCTGGAATAGCATCAGGGCCCCCGGGTACAGGACTGTATCTACAAATAGCATCAAGACCCCTGGGCACTGGAATATACCACCGAATAGCATCAGGACCCCCGGGCACTGGACTGTATCCTCAAATAGAATCAGGATCGCTGGGCACTGGATTGTATTCTCGAATAGAATTAGGACCCCCGGCACTGGACTGTATCCTCGAATAGAATCAGGACCCCACGGCCCTGGACTGTATCCTCGAATAGAATTAGGACCCCCGGCACTGGACTGTATCCTCAAATAGCATCAGGACCCCCGGGCACTACATTGTATCCTCAAATAGAATCAGGATTCCCGGGCACTGGACTAATCCCTCGAATAGAATCAGGACACCGGGGGCCCCGGACTGTGTCCACAAATAGAATCAGGACCCCTGGGCACTGGACTGTATCCTCGAATAGCATCAGGACCCCAGGGTTCTGGACTGTATCCTCGAACAGAATCAGTATCCCTGGGCACTGGACTGTATCCTAAAATAGCATCAGGACCCCCGGGCACTGGATTGCATCCTCAAATAGAATCAGTACCCCCGGGCACTGGACTGTATCCTCAAATAGCATCAGGACCCCCGGGCACTGGCCTGTATCCTGAAATAGCATCAGGACCCCCGGGCACTGGACTGTATCCTCAAATAGAATCAGGATCGCTGGGCACTGGACTGTATCCTCGAATAGAATCAGGACCCCACGGCACTGGACCGTATCCTCAAATAGCATCAGGAACCCCGGGCACTGGACTATCCTCAAATAGAATCAGGATCCCCGGGACCTAGACTGTATCCTCGAATAGAATCAGTACCCCCGGGCACTGGACTGTTTCCTCAAATAGAATCCGTTCCCCCGGGCACTGGACTGTATCCTCAAATAGGGTCAGGACCCCCGGGCACTGGACTGTTTCCTCAAATAGAATCCGTTCCCCCGGGCACTGGACTGTATCGTCAAATAGGATCAGGACCCCTGGGCACTGGACGATATCCTCAAAAAGAATCAGGGCCGCCGTGCACTGGACTGTATCCTCGAATAGCATCAGGACCCCCGGGCACTGGACTGTTTCCTCAAATTGAATCAGGCCCCCTGGGCACTGGACTGTATTCTCTAATAGCATCAGGACCCCCGGGCACTGGACTGTATCCTCAAATAGAATCAGGACCCCCGGGCACTGGACTGTATCCTCGAATGGCATCAAGACCCCGGGCACTGGACTGTATCCTCAAATAGAATGAGGACACCGGGCACCAAATTCTATTCTCGAATAAAATCAGGACCCCTGGGCACTGGACTGTATTCTCAAATAGAATCAGGACGTCCGGGCACTGGACTGTATCCTCAAATAGAATCAGGACCCCGGGCACTGGACTGTTTCCTCAAATAGAATCAGGACAACTGGGCACTGGACTGTATCCTCAAATAGCAACAGGACCCCCGGGCACTGGACTGTATCCTCAAATAGAATCAGGTTCCCCGGGCACTGGGATGTATCCTCTAATAGCATCAGGACCCCCGGGCACTGGACTGTATCCTCAAATAGAATCAGGACAACTGGGCACTGGACTGTATCCTCAAATAGCAACAGGACCCCCGGGCACTGGACTGTATCCTCAAATAGAATCAGGACCCACGGGCACCAAATTGTATCCTCGAATAGAGCCAGGACCCCTGGGCACTGGACTGTATCCTCAAATAGAATCAGGATCCCAGGGCACTGGACTGTATCCTGAAATAGTATCAGGCCCCCGGGCACTGGACTGCATCCTCAAATAGCATCAGGACCCCCGGGCACTGGACTGTATCCTCAAATAGAATCAGCATCCCCAAGCACTGGACTGTATCCTCGAATAGTATCAGGACCCCCGGGCACTGGACTGTACCCTCAAATACCATCAGGAACCCCGGGCACAAAACTATATCCTCGAATATAGCCGGGACACCTGGGCACTGGACTGTATCCTCAAATAGAATCAGGTTCCCCGGGCACTGGTATGTATCCTCGAGTAGCATCAGGACCCCCGGGCACTGGACTGTATCCTCAAATAGAATCAGGACAACTGGGCACTGGACTGTATCCTCAAATAGCAACAGGACCCCCGGGCAGTGGACTGTATCCTCAAATAGAATCAGGACCCCCGGGCACTGGACTGTATCCTCAAATAGAATCAGGACAACTGGGCACTGGACTGTATCCTCAAATAGCAACAGGACCCCCAGGCACTGGACTGTATCCTCGAATAGAATCCGGACCCCTGGGCACTGGACTGTATCCTCAAATAGAATCAGGACCCCGGGCACTGGACTCTATCCTCAAATAGAATCAGGACCGCCGGGCACCAAACTGTATCCTCGAATAGAGCCAGGACCCCTGGGCACTGGACTGTATCCTCAAATAGAATCAGGATCCCAGGGCACTGGGCTGTATCCTCGAATAGAATCAGGATCCCCTGAGCACTGGAATGTATCCTGAAATAGAATCAGGACCCACAGGCACTGGACTGTATCTTGAAATAGAATCAGGACCCCCGGGCACTGGACTGTATCCTCGAATAGAATCAGGACCCCACAGCACTGGACTATATCCTGAAATAGAATCAGGCCCCCCGGGCACCGGATTATATCCACCAATAGCATCAGTACACACGGGCACTGGACTGTATCCTCAAAGAGAACCAGTACCCCCGGGCACTGGACTCTGTCCTCAAATAAGATCAGGACCCACGGGCACTGGACTGTATCCTGGAATAGCATCAGGGCCCCCGGGTACAGGACTGTATCTACAAATAGCATCAAGACCCCTGGGCACTGGAATATACCACCGAATAGCATCAGGACCCCCGGGCACTGGACTGTATCCTCAAATAGAATCAGGATCGCTGGGCACTGGATTGTATTCTCGAATAGAATTAGGACCCCCGGCACTGGACTGTATCCTCGAATAGAATCAGGACCCCACGGCCCTGGACTGTATCCTCGAATAGAATTAGGACCCCCGGCACTGGACTGTATCCTCAAATAGCATCAGGACCCCCGGGCACTACATTGTATCCTCAAATAGAATCAGGATTCCCGGGCACTGGACTAATCCCTCGAATAGAATCAGGACACCGGGGGCCCCGGACTGTGTCCTCAAATAGAATCAGGACCCCTGGGCACTGGACTGTATCCTCTAATAGCATCAGGATCCCAGGGTTCTGGACTGTATCCTCGAACAGAATCAGTATCCCTGGGCACTGGACTGTATCCTAAAATAGCATCAGGACCCCCGGGCACTGGATTGCATCCTCAAATAGAATCAGTACCCCCGGGCACTGGACTGTATCCTCAAATAGCATCAGGACCCCCGGGCACTGGCCTGTATCCTGAAATAGCATCAGGACCCCCGGGCACTGGACTGTATCCTCAAATAGAATCAGGATCGCTGGGCACTGGACTGTATCCTCGAATAGAATCAGGACCCCACGGCACTGGACCGTATCCTCAAATAGCATCAGGAACCCCGGGCACTGGACTATCCTCAAATAGAATCAGGATCCCCGGGACCTGGACTGTATCCTCGAATAGAATCAGGACCCCCGGGCACTGGACTGTTTCCTCAAATAGAATCCGTTCCCCCGGGCACTGTACTGTATCCTCAAATAGGGTCAGGACCCCCGGGCACTGGACTGTTTCCTCAAATAGAATCCGTTCCCCCGGGCACTGGACTTTATCCTCAAATAGGATCAGGACCCCTGGGCACTGGACGATATCCTCAAAAAGAATCAGGGCCCCCGTGCACTGGACTGTATCCTCGAATAGCATCAGGACCCCCGGGCACTGGACTGTTTCCTCAAATTGAATCAGGCCCCCTGGGCACTGGACTGTATTCTCTAATAGCATCAGGACCCCCGGGCACTGGACTGTATCCTCAAATAGAATCAGGACCCCCGGTCACTGGACTGTATCCTCGAATGGCATCAGGACCCCGGGCACTGGACTGTATCCTCAAATAGAATGAGGACACCGGGCACCAAATTCTATCCTCGAATAAAATCAGGACCCCTGGGCACTGGACTGTATTCTCAAATAGAATCAGGACGTCCGGGCACTGGACTGTATCCTCGAATAGCACCAGGACCCCCGGGCACTGAACTGTATCCTCAAATAGAATCAGGACCCCGGGCACTGGACTGTTTCCTCAAATAGAATCAGGACCCCCGGGCACCAAATTGTATCCTCGAATAGAGCCAGGACCCCTGGGGACTGGACTGTATCCTCAAATAGAATCAGGAACCCCCTGCACTGGACTGTATCCTGAAATAGCATCAGGAGCCCCGGGCACTGGACTGTATCCTCAAATAGAATCAGGATCCCAGGGCACTGGACTGTATCCTGAAATAGTATCAGGCCCCCGGGCACTGGACTGTATCCTCAAATAGCATCAGGACCCCCGGGCACTGGACTGTATCCTCAAATAGAATCAGCATCCCTAAGCACTGGACTGTATCCTCGAATAGAATCAGGACCCCCGGGCACTGGACTGTATCCTCAAATACCATCAGGAACCCCGGGCACAAAACTATATCCTCGAATATAGCCGGGACACCTTGGCACTGGACTGTATCCTCAAATAGAATCAGGTTCCCCGGGCACTGGGATGTATCCTCGAGTAGCATCAGGACCCCCGGGCACTGGACTGTATCCTCAAATAGAATCAGGACAACTGGGCACTGGACTGTATCCTCAAATAGCAACAGGACCCCCGGGCACTGGACTGTATCCTCAAATAGAATCAGGACCCCCGGGCACTGGACTGTATCCTCAAATAGCAACAGGACTCCCGGGCACTGGACTGTACCCTCGACTAGAATAAGGAACCCCGGGCACTGGACTGTATCCTCGAATAGAATCAGGACCCCCTGGCACTGGACTGTATCCTCAAATAGAATCAGGACCCCCAGGCACTGGACTGTATCCTCGAATAGAATCCGGACCCCTGGGCACTGGACTGTATCCTCAAATAGAATCAGGACCCCGGGCACTGGACTCTATCCTCAAATAGAATCAGGACCGCCGGGCACCAAACTGTATCCTCGAATAGAGCCAGGACCCCTGGGCACTGGACTGTATCCTCAAATAGAATCAGGATCCCAAGGGCACTGGGCTGTATCCTCGAATAGAATCAGTATCCCCTGAGCACTGGAATGTATCCTGAAATAGAATCAGGACCCACAGGCACTGGACTGTATCTTGAAATAGAATCAGGACCCCCGGGCACTGGACTGTATCCTCGAATAGAATCAGGACCCCACAGCACTGGACTATATCCTGAAATAGAATCAGGCCCCCCGGGCACCGGATTATATCCACCAATAGCATCAGTACACCCGGGCACTGGACTGTATCCTCAAAGAGAACCAGTACCCCCGGGCACTGGACTCTGTCCTCAAATAAGATCAGGACCCACGGGCACTGGACTGTATCCTGGAATAGCATCAGGGCCCCCGGGTACAGGACTGTATCTACAAATAGCATCAAGACCCATGGGCACTGGAATATACCACCGAATAGCATCAGGACCCCCGGGCACTGGAGTGTATCCTCAAATAGAATCAGGATCGCTGGGCACTGGATTGTATTCTCGAATAGAATTAGGACCCCCGGCACTGGACTGTATCCTCGAATAGAATCAGGACCCCACGGCCCTGGACTGTATCCTCGAATAGAATTAGGACCCCCGGCACTGGACTGTATCCTCAAATAGCATCAGGACCCCCGGGCACTACATTGTATCCTCAAATAGAATCAGGATTCCCGGGCACTGGACTAATCCCTCGAATAGAATCAGGACACCGGGGGCCCCGGACTGTGTCCTCAAATAGAATCAGGACCCCTGGGCACTGGACTGTATCCTCGAATAGCATCAGGACCCCAGGGTTCTGGACTGTATCCTCGAACAGAATCAGTATCCCTGGGCACTGGACTGTATCCTAAAATAGCATCAGGACCCCCGGGCACTGGATTGCATCCTCAAATAGAATCCGTTCCCCCGGGCACTGGACTGTATCCTCAAATAGGGTCAGGACCCCCGGGCACTGGACTGTTTCCTCAAATAGAATCCGTTCCCCCGGGCACTGGACTGTATCCTCAAATAGGATCAGGACCCCTGGGCACTGGACGATATCCTCAAAAAGAATCAGGGCCCCCGTGCACTGGACTGTATCCTCGAATAGCATCAGGACCCCCGGGCACTGGACTGTTTCCTCAAATTGAATCAGGCCCCCTGGGCACTGGACTGTATTCTCTAATAGCATCAGGACCCCCGGGCACTGGACTGTATCCTCAAATAGAATCAGGACCCCCGGTCACTGGACTGTATCCTCGAATGGCATCAGGACCCCGGGCACTGGACTGTATCCTCAAATAGAATGAGGACACCGGGCACCAAATTCTATCCTCGAATAAAATCAGGACCCCTGGGCACTGGACTGTATTCTCAAATAGAATCAGGACGTCCGGGCACTGGACTGTATCCTCGAATAGCACCAGGACCCCGGGCACTGAACTGTATCCTCAAATAGAATCAGGACCCCGGGCACTGGACTGTTTCCTCAAATAGAATCAGGACCAACGGGCACCAAATTGTATCCTCGAATAGAGCCAGGACCCCTGGGCACTGGACTGTATCCTCAAATAGAATCAGGACCCCGGGCACTGGACTGTATCCTCAAATGGAATCAGGACCGCCGGGCACTGGACTGTATCCTCAAATAGAATCAGGACCCCGGGCACTGGACTGTATCCTCAAATGGAATCAGGACCGCCGGGCACCAAACTGTATCCTCGAATTGAGCCAGGACCCCTGGGCACTGGACTGTATCCTCAAATAGAATCAGGTTCCCCGGGCACTGGGATGTATCCTCGAATAGCATCAGGACCCCCGGGCACTGGACTGTATCCTCAAATAGAATCAGGACCCCGGGCACTGGACTGTTTCCTCAAATAGAATCAGGACCCACGGGCACCAAATTGTATCCTCGAATAGAGCCAGGACCCCTGGGCACTGGACTGTATCCTCAAATAGAATCAGGATCCCAGGGCACTGGACTGTATCCTGAAATAGTATCAGGCCCCCGGGCACTGGACTGTATCCTCAAATAGCATCAGGACCCCCGGGCACTGGACTGTATCCTCAAATAGAATCAGCATCCCTAAGCACTGGACTGTATCCTCGAATAGAATCAGGACCCCCGGGCACTGGACTGTATCCTCAAATAGAATCAGGACCCCGGGCACTGGACTGTATCCTCAAATGGAATCAGGACCGCCGGGCACCAAACTGTATCCTCGAATATAGCCGGGACCCCTGGGCACTGGACTGTATCCTCAAATAGAATCAGGTTCCTCGGGCACTGGGATGTATCCTCGAATAGCATCAGGACCCCCGGGCACTGGACTGTATCCTCAAATAGAATCCGGACAACTGGGCACTGGACTGTATCCTCAAATAGCAACAGGACCCCCGGGCACTGGACTGTATCCTCAAATAGAATCAGGACCCCCGGGCACTGGACTGTATCCTCGAATAGAATCAGGACCCCCTGGCACTGGACTGTATCCTCAAATAGAATCAGGACCCCCAGGCACTGGACTGTATCCTCAAATAGAATCAGGACCCCCAGGCACTGGACTGTATCCTCGAATAGAATCCGGACCCCTGGGCACTGGACTGTATCCTCAAATAGAATCAGGACCCCCGGGCACTGGACTGTATCCTCGAATAGCATCAGGATCCCCGGGCACTGGACTGTATCCTCAAATAGAATGAGGACACCGGGCACCAAACTCTATCCTCGAATAAAATCAGGACCACTGGGCACTGGACTGTATTCTCAAATATAATCAGGACGTCCGGGCACTAGACTGTATCCTCGAATAGCATCAGGACCCCCGGGCACTGGACTGTATCCTCAAATAGAATCAGGACCCCGGGCACTGGACTGTATCCTCAAATGGAATCAGGACCGCCGGGCACCAAACTGTATCCTCGAATTGAGCCAGGACCCCTGGGCACTGGACTGTTTCCTCAAATAGAATCAGTATCCCAGGGCACTGGGCTGTATCCTCGAATAGAATCAGGATCCCCTGAGCACTGGAATGTATCCTCAAATAGAATCAGGACCCCCAGGCACTGGACTGTATCTTGAAATAGAATCAGGACCCCCGGGCACTGGACTGTATCCTCGAATAGCATCAGGATCCCCGGGCACTGGACTGTATCCTCAAATAGAATGAGGACACCGGGCACCAAACTCTATCCACGAATAAAATAAGGACCCCTGGGCACTGGACTGTATTCTCAAATAGAATCAGGATCGCTGGGCACTGGACTGTATTCTCGAATAGAATCAGAACCCCACGGCACTGGACTGTATCCTCAAATAGAATTAGGACCCCCGGGCACTGGACTGTATCCTCAAATGGAATCAGGACCGCCGGGCACCAAACTGTATCCTCGAATTGAGCCAGGACCCCACAGCACTGGACTATATCCTGAAATAGAATCAGGCCCCCCGGGCACCGGATTATATCCACCAATAGCATCAGTACACCCGGGCACTGGACTCTGTCCTCAAATATGATCAGGACCCCCGGGCACTGGACTGTATCCTGGAATAGCATCAGGGCCCCCGGGTACTGGACTGTATCTACAAATAGCATCACGACCCCGGGGCACTGGAATATACCACCGAATAGCATCAGGACCCCCGGGCACTGGACTGTATCCTCAAATAGAATCAGGATCGCTGGGCACTGGACTGTATTCTCGAATAGAATCAGAACCCCACGGCACTGGACTGTATCCTCAAATAGAATTAGGACCCCCGGGCACTGGACTGTATCCTCAAATGGAATCAGGACCGCCGGGCACCAAACTGTATCCTCGAATTGAGCCAGGACCCCTGGGCACTGGACTGTATCCTCAAATAGAATCAGTATCCCAGGGCACTGGGCTGTATCCTCGAATAGAATCAGGATCCCCTGAGCACTGGAATGTATCCTCAAATAGAGTCATTACCCCCAGGCACTGGACTGTATCTTGAAATAGAATCAGGACCCCCGGGCACTGGACTGTATCCTCGAATAGAATCAGGATCCCACAGCACTGGACTATATCCTGAAATAGAATCAGGCCCCCCGGGCACCGGATTATATCCACCAATAGCATCAGTACACCCGGGCACTGGACTCTGTCCTCAAATATGATCAGGACCCCCGGGCACTGGACTGTATCTACAAATAGCATCACGACCCCCGGGCACTGGAATATACCACCGAATAGCATCAGGACCCCCGGGCACTGGACTGTATCCTCAAATAGAATCAGGATCGCTGGGCACTGGACTGTATTCTCGAATAGAATCAGAACCCCACGGCACTGGACTGTATCCTCAAATAGAATTAGGACCCCCGGGCACTGGACTGTATCCTGAAATAGCAGCAGGACCCCCGGGCTCTGGACTGTATCCTCAAATAGAATCAGGATCGCTGGGCACTGGACTGTATCCTCGAATAGAATCAGGTCCCCACGGCACTGGACTGTATCCTCAAATAGCATCAGGAACCCCGCACAGTGGACTATCCTCAAATAGAATCAGGATCCCCGGGACCTGGACTGTATCCTCGAATAGAATCAGGACCCCCGGGCACTGGACTGTATCCTCAAATAGAATCAGCATCCCCAAGCACTGGACTGTATCCTCGAATAGAATCAGGACCCCTGGGCACTGGACTGTACCCTCAAATAGCATCAGGACCCCCGGGCACAAAACTATATCCTCGAATATAGCCGGGACCCCTGGGCACTGGACTGTATCCTCAAATAGAATCAGGTTCCCCGGGCACTGGGATGTATCCTCGAATAGCATCAGGACCCCCGGGCACTGGACTGTATCCTCAATTAGAATCAGGACAACTGTGCACTGGACTGTATCCTCAAATAGCAGCAGGACCCCCGGGCACTGGACTGTATCCTCGACTAGAATAAGGAACCCGGGGCACTGGACTGTATCCTCGAATAGAATCAGGACCCTCGGGCACTGGACTGTATCCTGAAATTGAATCAGGACCCCCAGGCACTGGACTGTATCCTCGAATAGCATCAGGATCCCCGGGGACTGGACTGTATCCTCAAATAGAATGAGGACACCGGGCACCAAACTCTATTCTCGAATAAAATCAGGACCCCTGGGCACTGGACTGTATTCTCAAGTAGAATCAGGACGTCCGGGCACTGGACTGTATCCTCGAATAGCATCAGGACCCCCGGGCACTGGACTGTATCCTCAAATAGAATCAGGACCCCGGGCACTGGACTGTATCCTCAAATAGAATCAGGACCCCCGGGCACCAAACTGTATCCTCGAATAAAATCAGGACCCCACAGCACTGGACTATATCCTGAAATAGAATCAGGCCCCCCGGGCACCGGATTATATCCACCAATAGCATCAGTACACCCGTGCACTGGACTGTATCCTCAAAGAGAACCAGTTCCCCCGGGCACTGGACTCTGTCCTCAAATAAGATCAGGACCCCCGGGCACTGGACTGTATCCTCAAATAGCATCAGGACCCCCGGGGACAAAACTATTTCCTCGAATATAGCCGGGACCGCTGGGCACTGGACTGTATCCTCAAATAGAATCAGGTTCCCCGGACACTGGGATGTATGGTCGAATAGCATCAGGACCCCCGGGCACTTGACTGTATCCTCAAATAGCAGCAGGAGCCCCGGGCACTGGACTGTATCCTCGACTAGAATAAGGATCCCCGGGCACTGGACTGTATCCTCAAACAGAATGAGGACACCGGGCACCAAACTCTATCCTCGAATAAAATCAGGACCCCTGGGCACTGGACTGTATTCTCAAGTAGAATCAGGACGTCCGGGCACTGGACTGTATCCTCGAATACCATCAGGACCCCCAAGCACTGGACTGTATCCTCGAATAGAATCAGGACCCCTGGGCCCAGGACTGTATCCTCAAATAGAATCAGGACCCCCGGGCACCAAACTGTATGCTCGAATAGAGCCAGGACCCCTGGGCACTGGACTGTATCCTCAAATAGAATCAGGATCCCAGGGTACTGGGCTGTATCCTCGAATAGAATCAGGATCCCCTGACACTGGAATGTATCCTCAAATACAATCAGGACCCCCGGGCACCAAACTGTATCCTCGAATAGAGCCAGGACCCCTGGGCACTGGACTTTATCTTCAAATAGAATCAGGACTCCCGGGCACTGGACTGTATCCTCGAATAGAATCAGGACCCCACAGCACTGGACTATATCCTGAAATAGAATCAGGCCCCCCGGGCACCGGATTATATCCACCAATAGCATCAGTACACCCGGACACTGGACTGTATCCTCAAAGAGAACCAGTTCCCCCGGGCACTGGACTCTGTACTCAAATAAGATCAGGACCCCCGGGCACTGGACTGTATCCTCAAATAGCATCTGGACCCCCGGGCACAAAACTATATCCTCGAATATAGCCGGGACCCCTGGGCACTGGACTGTATCCTCAAATAGAATCAGGTTCCCCGGGCACTGGGATGTATGGTCGAATAGCATCAGGACCCCCGGGCACTGAACTGTATCCTCAAATAGAATCAGGACAACTGGGCACTGGACTGTATCCTCAAATAGCAGCAGGACCCCCGGGCACTGGACTGTATCCTCGACTAGAATAAGGAACACCGGGCACTGGACTGTATCCTCAAATAGAATCAGGACCCCCAGGCACTGGACTGTATCCTCGAATACAATCAGGACCACTGGGCCCTGGACTGTATCCTCAAATAGAATCAGGAGCCCCGGGCACTGGAATGTATCCTCGAATAGCATCAGGATCCCCGGGCACTGGACTGTATCCTCAAATAGAATGAGGACACCGGGCACCAAACTCTATCCTCGAATAAAATCAGGACCCCCTGGGCACTGGACTGTATTCTCAAGTAGAATCAGGACGTCCGGGCACTGGACTGTATCCTCGAATAGCATCAGGACCCCCGGGCACTGGACTGTATCCTCAAATAGAATCAGGACCCCGGGCACTGGACTTTATCCTCAAATAGAATCAGGACCCCCGGGCACCAAACTGTATCCTCGAATAGAGCCAGGACCCCTGGGCACTGGACTGTATCGTCAAATAGAATCAGGACTCCCGGGAACTGGATGTATCCTCGAATAGAATAAGGGCTCCCCGGAACTGGACTGTATCCTGAAGTAGGATCAGGCCCCCGGGCACTGGACTGTATCCTCAAATAGCATCAGCAACCCCGGGCACTGGACTGTATCCTCAAATAGAATCAGCATCCCCAAGCACTGGACTGTATCCTCGAATAGAATCAGGACCCCCGGGCACTGGACTGTATCCTCAAATAGCATCAGGACCCCCGGGCACAAAACTATTTCCTCGAATATTGCCGGGACCCCTGGGCACTGGACAGTATCCTCAAATAGAATCAGGACGACTGGGCACTGGACTGTATACTCAAATAGCAGCAGGACCCCCGGGCACTGGACTGTATCCTCGACTAGAATAAGGAACCCCGGGCACTGTACTGTATCCTCGAATAGAATCAGAACCCCCGGGCACTGGACTGTATCCTCAAATAGAATCAGGACCCCCAGGCACTGGACTGTTTCCTCGAATAGAATCAGGACCCCTGGGCCCCGGACTGTATCCTCAAATAGAATCAGGACCCCCGGGTACTGGAATGTATCCTCGAATAGCATCAGGATCCCCGGGCACTGGACTGTATCCTCAAATAGAATGAGGACACCGGGCACCAAACTCTCTCCTCGAATAAAATCAGGACCCCTGGGCACTGGACTGTATTCTCAAGTAGAATCAGGACATCCGGGCACTGGACTGTATCCTCGAATAGCATCAGGACCCCCGGGCACTGGACTGTATCCTAAAATAGAATCAGGACCCCGGGCACTGGACTGTATCCTCAAATAGAATCAGGACCCCCGGGCACCAAACTGTATCCTCGAATAGAGCCAGGACCCCCGGGCACTGGACTGTATCCTCGAATAGAGCCTGGACCCCTGGGCACTGGACTGTATCCTGAAATAGAATCAGGATCCCAGGGCACTGGGCAGTATCCTCGAATAGAATCAGGATCCCCTGACACTGGAATGTATCCTCAAATAGAATCAGGACCCCCAGGCACTGGACTTTATCTTCAAATAGAATCAGGACTCCCGGGCACTGGTCTGTATCCTCGAATAGAATCAGGACCCCACAGCACTGGACTATATCCTGAAATAGAATCAGGCCCCCCTGGCACCGGATTATATCCACCAATAGCATCAGTACACCCGGGCACTGGACTGTATCCTCAAAGAGAACCAGTTCCCACGGGCACTGGACTCTGTCCTCAAATAAGATCAGGACCCCCGGGCACTGGACAGTATCCTGAAATAGCATCAGGACCCCCGGGCACAAAACTATATCCTCGAATATAGCCGGGACCCCTGGGCACTGGACAGTATCCTCAAATAGAATCAGGACAACTGGGCACTGGACTGTATGCTCAAATAGCAGCAGGACCCCCGGGCACTGGACTGTATCCTCGACTAGAATAAGGAACCCCGGGCACTGGACTGTATCCTCGAATAGAATCAGGACCCCCAGGCACTGGACTGTATCCTCGAATACAATCAGGACCACTGGGCCCTGGACTGTATCCTCAAATAGAATCAGGAGCCCCGGGCACTGGAATGTATCCTCGAATAGCATCAGGATCCCCGGGCACTGGACTGTATCCTCAAATAGAATGAGGACACCGGGCACCAAACTCTATCCTCGAATAAAATCAGGACCTCCTGGGCACTGGACTGTATTCTCAAGTAGAATCAGGACGTCCGGGCACTGGACTGTATCCTCGAATAGCATCAGGACCCCCGGGCACTGGACTGTATCCTCAAATAGAATCAGGACCCCGGGCACTGGACTTTATCCTCAAATAGAATCAGGACCCCCGGGCACCAAACTGTATCCTCGAATAGAGCCAGGACCCCTGGGCACTGGACTGTATCGTCAAATAGAATCAGGACTTCCGGGAACTGGATGTATCCTCGAATAGAATAAGGGCCCCCCGGAACTGGACTGTATCCTGAAGTAGGATCAGGCCCCCGGGCACTGGACTGTATCCTCAAATAGCATCAGGACCCCCGGGCACTGGACTGTATCCTCAAATAGAATCAGCATCCCCAAGCACTGGACTGTATCCTCGAATAGAATCAGGACCCCCGGGCACTGGACTGTATCCTCAAATAGCATCAGGACCCCCGGGCACAAAACTATTTCCTCGAATATTGCCGGGACCCCTGGGCACTGGACAGTATCCTCAAATAGAATCAGGACGACTGGGCACTGGACTGTATACTCAAATAGCAGCAGGACCCCCGGGCACTGGACTGTATCCTCGACTAGAATAAGGAACCCCGGGCACTGTACTGTATCCTCGAATAGAATCAGAACCCCCGGGCACTGGACTGTATCCTCAAATAGAATCAGGACCCCCAGGCACTGGACTGTTTCCTCGAATAGAATCAGGACCCCTGGGCCCCGGACTGTATCCTCAAATAGAATCAGGACCCCCGGGTACTGGAATGTATCCTCGAATAGCATCAGGATCCCCGGGCACTGGACTGTATCCTCAAATAGAATGAGGACACCGGGCACCAAACTCTCTCCTCGAATAAAATCAGGACCCCTGGGCACTGGACTGTATTCTCAAGTAGAATCAGGACGTCCGGGCACTGGACTGTATCCTCGAATAGCATCAGGACCCCCGGGCACTGGACTGTATCCTCAAATAGAATCAGGACCCCGGGCACTGGACTGTATCCTCAAATAGAATCAGGACCCCCGGGCACCAAACTGTATCCTCGAATAGAGCCAGGACCCCCGGGCACTGGACTGTATCCTCGAATAGAGCCTGGACCCCTGGGCACTGGACTGTATCCTGAAATAGAATCAGGATCCCAGGGCACTGGGCAGTATCCTCGAATAGAATCAGGATCCCCTGACACTGGAATGTATCCTCAAATAGAATCAGGACCCCCAGGCACTGGACTTTATCTTCAAATAGAATCAGGACTCCCGGGCACTGGTCTGTATCCTCGAATAGAATCAGGACCCCACAGCACTGGACTATATCCTGAAATAGAATCAGGCCCCCCTGGCACCGGATTATATCCACCAATAGCATCAGTACACCCGGGCACTGGACTGTATCCTCAAAGAGAACCAGTTCCCCCGGGCACTGGACTCTGTCCTCAAATAAGATCAGGACCCCCGGGCACTGGACAGTATCCTCAAATAGCATCAGGACCCCCGGGCACAAAACTATATCCTCGAATATAGCCGGGACCCCTGGGCACTGGACAGTATCCTCAAATAGAATCAGGACAACTGGGCACTGGACTGTATGCTCAAATAGCAGCAGGACCCCCGGGCACTGGACTGTATCCTCGACTAGAATAAGGAACCCCGGGCACTGTATTGTATCCTCGAATAGAATCAGGACCCCCGGGCACTGGACTGTATCCTCAAATAGAATCAGGACCCCCAGGCACTGGACTGTTTCCTCGAATAGAATCAGGACCCCTGGGCCCTGGACTGTATCCTCAAATAGAATCAGGACCCCCGGGCACTGGAATGTATCCTCGAATAGCATCAGGATCCCCGGGCACTGGACTGTATCCTCAAATAGAATGAGGACACCGGGCACCAAACTCTATCCTCGAATAAAATCAGGACCCCTGGGCACTGGACTGTATTCTCAAGTAGAATCAGTACGTCCGGGCACTGGACTGTATCCTCGAATAGCATCAGGACCCCCGGGCACTGGACTGTATCCTCAAATAGAATCAGGACCCCGGGCACTGGACTGTATCCTCAAATAGAATCAGGACCCCCGGGCACCAAACTGTATCCTCGAATAGAGCCAGGACCCCTGGGCACTGGACTGTATCCTCAAATAGAATCAGGACTCCCGGGAACTGGATGTATCCTCGAATAGAATAAGGGCCCCCCGGAACTGGACTGTATCCTGAAATAGGATCAGGCCCCCGGGAACTGGACTGTATCCTCAAATAGCATCAGGACCCCCGGGCACTGGACAGTATCCTCAAATGGAATCAGCATCTCCAAGCACTGGACTGTATCCTCGAATAGAATCAGGACCCCCGGGCACTGGACTGTATCCTCGAATAGAGCCAGGACCCCTGGGCACTGGACTGTATCCTGAAATAGAATCAGGATTCCAGGGCACTGGGCAGTATCCTCGAATAGAATCAGGATCCCCTGACACTGGAATGTATCCTCAAATAGAATCAGGACCCCCAGGCACTGGACTTTATCTTCAAATAGAATCAGGACTCCCGGGCACTGGTCTGTATCCTCGAATAGAATCAGGACCCCACAGCACTGGACTATATCCTGAAATAGAATCAGGCCCCCCTGGCACCGGATTATATCCACCAATAGCATCAGTACACCCGGGCACTGGACTGTATCCTCAAAGAGAACCAGTTCCCCCGGGCACTGGACTCTGTCCTCAAATAAGATCAGGACCCCCGGGCACTGGACTGTATCCTCAAATAGCATCAGGACCCCCGGGCACAAAACTATATCCTCGAATATAGCCGGGACCCCTGGGCACTGGACTGTCACCTCAAATAGAATCAGGACCCCCAGGCACTGGACTGTATCCTCGAATAGAATCAGGACCCCTGGGCCCTGGACTGTATCCTCAAATAGAATCAGGAACCCCGGGCACTGCAATGTATCCTCGAATAGCATCAGGATCCCCGGGCACTGGACTGTATCCTCAAATAGAATGAGGACACCGGGCACCAAACTCTATCCTCGAATAAAATCAGGACCCCTGGGCACTGGACTGTATTCTCAAGTAGAATCAGGACGTCCGGGCACTGGACTGTATCCTCGAATAGCATCAGGACCCCCGGGCACTGGACTGTATCCTCAAATAGAATCAGGACCCTGGGCACTGGACTGTATCCTCAAATAGAATCAGGACCCCCGGGCACCAAACTGTATCCTCGAATAGAGCCAGGACCCCTGGGCACTGGACTGTATCCTCATATAGAATCAGGATCCCAGGGCACTGGGCTGTATCCTCGAATAGAATCAAGATCGCCTGACACTGGAATGTATCCTCAAATAGAATCAGGACCCCCAGGCACTGGACTGTATCCTCGAATAGAATCAGGACCCCACAGCACTGGACTATATACTGAAATAGAATCAGGCCCAACGGGCACCGGATTATATCCACCAATAGCATCAGGACCCCCGGGCACTGGACTGTATCCTCAAATAGCATCAGGGCCCCCGGGTACTGGACTGCATCCACAAATAGCATCAAGTCCCCGGGGCACAGGAATGTACCACCGAATAGCATCAGGACCCCCGGGCACTGGACTTTATCCTCAAATAGAATCAGTTCGCTGGGCACTGGACTGTATCCTCGAATAGAATCAGAACCCCACGGCACTGGACTGTATCCTCTAATAGAATTAGGACCCCCGGCACTGGACTGTATCCTCGAATAGAATTAGGACCCCCGGCACTGGACTGTATCCTCAAATAGCATCAGGACGCCCGGGCACTGGACTGTATCCTCAAATAGAATCAGGATCCCCGGGCCCTGGACTGTATCATCGAATAGAATCAGGACCCCCGTGCACTGGACTGTATCCTCAAATAGCATCAGGACCAGCGGGCACTGGACTGTATCCTCAAATAGAATCAGCACCCCCGGGCACTGCATTGTATCCTCAAAGAGAATCAGGATTCCCGGGCACTGGACTATTCCCTCGAATAGAATCAGTATCCCCGGGCACTGGACTTTATCCTCAAATAGAATCAGGACCCCCGGGCACCAAACTGTATCCTCGAATAGAGCCAGGACCCCTGGGCACTGGACTGTATCGTCAAATAGAATCAGGACTCCCGGGAACTGGATGTATCCTCGAATAGAATAAGGGCCCCCCGGAACTGGACTGTATCCTGAAGTAGGATCAGGCCCCCGGGCACTGGACTGTATCCTCAAATAGCATCAGGACCCCCGGGCACTGGACTGTATCCTCAAATAGAATCAGCATCCCCAAGCACTGGACTGTATCCTCGAATAGAATCAGGACCCCCGGGCACTGGACTGTATCCTCAAATAGCATCAGGACCCCCGGGCACAAAACTATTTCCTCGAATATTGCCGGGACCCCTGGGCACTGGACAGTATCCTCAAATAGAATCAGGACGACTGGGCACTGGACTGTATACTCAAATAGCAGCAGGACCCCCGGGCACTGGACTGTATCCTCGACTAGAATAAGGAACCCCGGGCACTGTACTGTATCCTCGAATAGAATCAGAACCCCCGGGCACTGGACTGTATCCTCAAATAGAATCAGGACCCCCAGGCACTGGACTGTTTCCTCGAATAGAATCAGGACCCCTGGGCCCCGGACTGTATCCTCAAATAGAATCAGGACCCCCGGGTACTGGAATGTATCCTCGAATAGCATCAGGATCCCCGGGCACTGGACTGTATCCTCAAATAGAATGAGGACACCGGGCACCAAACTCTCTCCTCGAATAAAATCAGGACCCCTGGGCACTGGACTGTATTCTCAAGTAGAATCAGGACGTCCGGGCACTGGACTGTATCCTCGAATAGCATCAGGACCCCCGGGCACTGGACTGTATCCTCAAATAGAATCAGGACCCCGGGCACTGGACTGTATCCTCAAATAGAATCAGGACCCCCGGGCACCAAACTGTATCCTCGAATAGAGCCAGGACCCCCGGGCACTGGACTGTATCCTCGAATAGAGCCTGGACCCCTGGGCACTGGACTGTATCCTGAAATAGAATCAGGATCCCAGGGCACTGGGCAGTATCCTCGAATAGAATCAGGATCCCCTGACACTGGAATGTATCCTCAAATAGAATCAGGACCCCCAGGCACTGGACTTTATCTTCAAATAGAATCAGGACTCCCGGGCACTGGTCTGTATCCTCGAATAGAATCAGGACCCCACAGCACTGGACTATATCCTGAAATAGAATCAGGCCCCCCTGGCACCGGATTATATCCACCAATAGCATCAGTACACCCGGGCACTGGACTGTATCGTCAAAGAGAACCAGTTCCCCCGGGCACTGGACTCTGTCCTCAAATAAGATCAGGACCCCCGTGCACTGGACTGTATCCTCAAATAGCATCAGGACCAGCGGGCACTGGACTGAATCCTCAAATAGAATCAGCACCCCCGGGCACTGCATTGTATCCTCAAACAGAATCAGGATTCCCGGACACTGGACTATTCCCTCGAATAGAATCAGTATCCCTGGGCACTGGACTGTATCCTCGAATAGCTTCAGGACCCCCGGGCACTGGATTATACCCTCGAATAGCATCAGGACCCCCGGGTACTGGACTGTATCCTCGAATAGCTTCAGGCCCCCCTGGCACCGGATTATATCCACCAATAGCATCAGTACACCCGGGCACTGGACTGTATCCTCAAAGAGAACCAGTTCCCACGGGCACTGGACTCTGTCCTCAAATAAGATCAGGACCCCCGGGCACTGGACAGTATCCTCAAATAGCATCAGGACCCCCGGGCACAAAACTATATCCTCGAATATAGCCGGGACCCCTGGGCACTGGACAGTATCCTCAAATAGAATCAGGACAACTGGGCACTGGACTGTATGCTCAAATAGCAGCAGGACCCCCGGGCACTGGACTGTATCCTCGACTAGAATAAGGAACCCCGGGCACTGTATTGTATCCTCGAATAGAATCAGGACCCCCGGGCACTGGACTGTATCCTCAAATAGAATCAGGACCCCCAGGCACTGGACTGTTTCCTCGAATAGAATCAGGACCCCTGGGCCCTGGACTGTATCCTCAAATAGAATCAGGACCCCCGGGCACTGGAATGTATCCTCGAATAGCATCAGGATCCCCGGGCACTGGACTGTATCCTCAAATAGAATGAGGACACCGGGCACCAAACTCTATCCTCGAATAAAATCAGGACCCCTGGGCACTGGACTGTATTCTCAAGTAGAATCAGTACGTCCGGGCACTGGACTGTATCCTCGAATAGCATCAGGACCCCCGGGCACTGGACTGTATCCTCAAATAGAATCAGGACCCCGGGCACTGGACTGTATCCTCAAATAGAATCAGGACCCCCGGGCACCAAACTGTATCCTCGAATAGAGCCAGGACCCCTGGGCACTGGACTGTATCCTCAAATAGAATCAGGACTCCCGGGAACTGGATGTATCCTCGAATAGAATAAGGGCCCCCCGGAACTGGACTGTATCCTGAAATAGGATCAGGCCCCCGGGAACTGGACTGTATCCTCAAATAGCATCAGGACCCCCGGGCACTGGACAGTATCCTCAAATAGAATCAGCATCTCCAAGCACTGGACTGTATTCTCAAGTAGAATCAGGACGTCCGGGCACTGGACTGTATCCTCGAATAGCATCAGGACCCCCGGGCACTGGACTGTATCCTCAAATAGAATCAGGACCCTGGGCACTGGACTGTATCCTCAAATAGAATCAGGACCCCCGGGCACCAAACTGTATCCTCGGATAGAGCCAGGACCCCTGGGCACTGGACTGTATCCTCATATAGAATCAGGATCCCAGGGCACTGGGCTGTATCCTCGAATAGAATCAAGATCGCCTGACACTGGAATGTATCCTCAAATAGAATCAGGACCCCCAGGCACTGGACTGTATCCTCGAATAGAATCAGGACCCCACAGCACTGGACTATATACTGAAATAGAATCAGGCCCACCGGGCACCGGATTATATCCACCAATAGCATCAGGACCCCCGGACACTGGACTGTATCCTCAAATAGCATCAGGGCCCCCGGGTACTGGACTGCATCCACAAATAGCATCAAGTCCCCGGGGCACAGGAATGTACCACCGAATAGCATCAGGACCCCCGGGCACTGGACTTTATCCTCAAATAGAATCAGTTCGCTGGGCACTGGACTGTATCCTCGAATAGAATCAGAACCCCACGGCACTGGACTGTATCCTCTAATAGAATTAGGACCCCCGGCACTGGACTGTATCCTCGAATAGAATTAGGACCCCCGGCACTGGACTGTATCCTCAAATAGCATCAGGACGCCCGGGCACTGGACTGTATCCTCAAATAGAATCAGGATCCCCGGGCCCTGGACTGTATCATCGAATAGAATCAGGACCCCCGTGCACTGGACTGTATCCTCAAATAGCATCAGGACCAGCGGGCACTGGACTGTATCCTCAAATAGAATCAGCACCCCCGGGCACTGCATTGTATCCTCAAAGAGAATCAGGATTCCCGGGCACTGGACTATTCCCTCGAATAGAATCAGTATCCCTGGGCACTGGACTGTATCCTCGAATAGCTTCAGGACCCCCGGGCACTGGATTATACCCTCGAATAGCATCAGGAACCCCGGGCACTGGACTGTATCCTCGAATCGAATCAGGACCCCCGAGCACTGAACTGTATCCTCAAATAGAATCAGGACCCCCAGGCACTGGACTGTATCCTCGAATAGAATCAGGACCCCTGGGCCCTGGACTGTATCCTCAAATAGAATGAGAACACCGGGCAGCAAACTCTATCCTCGAATAAAATCAGGACCCCCTGGGCACTGGACTGTATTCTCAAGTAGAATCAGGTTCACCGGGCACTGGGATGTATGGTCGAATAGCATCAGGACCCCCGGGCACTGGACTGTATCCTCAAATAGAATCAGGACAACTGGGCACTGGACTGTATCCTCAAATAGCAGCAGGACCCCCGGGCACTGGACTGTATCCTCGACTAGAATAAGGAACCCCGGGCACTGGACTGTATCCTCGAATAGAATCAGGACCCCCGAGCACTGGACTGTATCCTCAAATAGAATCAGGACCCCCAGGCACTGGACTGTATCCTCGAATAGAATCAGTATCCCTGGGCACTGGACTGTATCCTGAAATAGCATCAGGACCAGCGGGCACTGGACAGTATCCTCAAATAGAATCAGGTTCACCGGGCACTGGGATGTATCGTCGAATAGCATCAGGACCCCCGGGCACTGGACTGTATCCTCAAATAGTATCAGGACAACTGGGCACTGGACTGTATCCTCAAATAGCAGCAGGACCCCCGGGCACTGGACTGTATCCTCGACTAGAATAAGGAACCCCGGGCACTGGACTGTATCCTCGAATAGAGCCAGGACCCCTGGGCACTGGACTGTATCCTGAAATAGAATCAGGATTCCAGGGCACTGGGCAGTATCCTCGAATAGAATCAGGACCCCCAGGCACTGGACTGTATCCTCGAATACAATCAGGACCACTGGGCCCTGGACTGTATCCTCAAATAGAATCAGGAGCCCCGGGCACTGGAATGTATCCTCGAATAGCATCAGGATCCCCGGGCACTGGACTGTATCCTCAAATAGAATGAGGACACCGGGCACCAAACTCTATCCTCGAATAAAATCAGGACCCCCTGGGCACTGGACTGTATTCTCAAGTAGAATCAGGACGTCCGGGCACTGGACTGTATCCTCGAATAGCATCAGGACCCCCGGGCACTGGACTGTATCCTCAAATAGAATCAGGACCCCGGGCACTGGACTTTATCCTCAAATAGAATCAGGACCCCCGGGCACCAAACTGTATCCTCGAATAGAGCCAGGACCCCTGGGCACTGGACTGTATCGTCAAATAGAATCAGGACTCCCGGGAACTGAATGTATCCTCGAATAGAATAAGGGCTCCCCGGAACTGGACTGTATCCTGAAGTAGGATCAGGCCCCCGGGCACTGGACTGTATCCTCAAATAGCATCAGCAACCCCGGGCACTGGACTGTATCCTCAAATAGAATCAGCATCCCCAAGCACTGGACTGTATCCTCGAAAAGAATCAGGACCCCCGGGCACTGGACTGTATCCTCAAATAGCATCAGGACCCCCGGGCACAAAACTATTTCCTCGAATATTGCCGGGACCCCTGGGCACTGGACAGTATCCTCAAATAGAATCAGGACGACTGGGCACTGGACTGTATACTCAAATAGCAGCAGGACCCCCGGGCACTGGACTGTATCCTCGACTAGAATAAGGAACCCCGGGCACTGTACTGTATCCTCGAATAGAATCAGAACCCCCGGGCACTGGACTGTATCCTCAAATAGAATCAGGACCCCCAGGCACTGGACTGTTTCCTCGAATAGAATCAGGACCCCTGGGCCCCGGACTGTATCCTCAAATAGAATCAGGACCCCCGGGTACTGGAATGTATCCTCGAATAGCATCAGGATCCCCGGGCACTGGACTGTATCCTCAAATAGAATGAGGACACCGGGCACCAAACTCTCTCCTCGAATAAAATCAGGACCCCTGGGCACTGGACTGTATTCTCAAGTAGAATCAGGACATCCGGGCACTGGACTGTATCCTCGAATAGCATCAGGACCCCCGGGCACTGGACTGTATCCTAAAATAGAATCAGGACCCCGGGCACTGGACTGTATCCTCAAATAGAATCAGGACCCCCGGGCACCAAACTGTATCCTCGAATAGAGCCAGGACCCCCGGGCACTGGACTGTATCCTCGAATAGAGCCTGGACCCCTGGGCACTGGACTGTATCCTGAAATAGAATCAGGATCCCAGGGCACTGGGCAGTATCCTCGAATAGAATCAGGATCCCCTGACACTGGAATGTATCCTCAAATAGAATCAGGACCCCCAGGCACTGGACTTTATCTTCAAATAGAATCAGGACTCCCGGGCACTGGTCTGTATCCTCGAATAGAATCAGGACCCCACAGCACTGGACTATATCCTGAAATAGAATCAGGCCCCCCTGGCACCGGATTATATCCACCAATAGCATCAGTACACCCGGGCACTGGACTGTATCCTCAAAGAGAACCAGTTCCCACGGGCACTGGACTCTGTCCTCAAATAAGATCAGGACCCCCGGGCACTGGACAGTATCCTGAAATAGCATCAGGACCCCCGGGCACAAAACTATATCCTCGAATATAGCCGGGACCCCTGGGCACTGGACAGTATCCTCAAATAGAATCAGGACAACTGGGCACTGGACTGTATGCTCAAATAGCAGCAGGACCCCCGGGCACTGGACTGTATCCTCGACTAGAATAAGGAACCCCGGGCACTGGACTGTATCCTCGAATAGAATCAGGACCCCCAGGCACTGGACTGTATCCTCGAATACAATCAGGACCACTGGGCCCTGGACTGTATCCTCAAATAGAATCAGGAGCCCCGGGCACTGGAATGTATCCTCGAATAGCATCAGGATCCCCGGGCACTGGACTGTATCCTCAAATAGAATGAGGACACCGGGCACCAAACTCTATCCTCGAATAAAATCAGGACCTCCTGGGCACTGGACTGTATTCTCAAGTAGAATCAGGACGTCCGGGCACTGGACTGTATCCTCGAATAGCATCAGGACCCCCGGGCACTGGACTGTATCCTCAAATAGAATCAGGACCCCGGGCACTGGACTTTATCCTCAAATAGAATCAGGACCCCCGGGCACCAAACTGTATCCTCGAATAGAGCCAGGACCCCTGGGCACTGGACTGTATCGTCAAATAGAATCAGGACTTCCGGGAACTGGATGTATCCTCGAATAGAATAAGGGCCCCCCGGAACTGGACTGTATCCTGAAGTAGGATCAGGCCCCCGGGCACTGGACTGTATCCTCAAATAGCATCAGGACCCCCGGGCACTGGACTGTATCCTCAAATAGAATCAGCATCCCCAAGCACTGGACTGTATCCTCGAATAGAATCAGGACCCCCGGGCACTGGACTGTATCCTCAAATAGCATCAGGACCCCCGGGCACAAAACTATTTCCTCGAATATTGCCGGGACCCCTGGGCACTGGACAGTATCCTCAAATAGAATCAGGACGACTGGGCACTGGACTGTATACTCAAATAGCAGCAGGACCCCCGGGCACTGGACTGTATCCTCGACTAGAATAAGGAACCCCGGGCACTGTACTGTATCCTCGAATAGAATCAGAACCCCCGAGCACTGGACTGTATCCTCAAATAGAATCAGGACCCCCAGGCACTGGACTGTTTCCTCGAATAGAATCAGGACCCCTGGGCCCCGGACTGTATCCTCAAATAGAATCAGGACCCCCGGGTACTGGAATGTATCCTCGAATAGCATCAGGATCCCCGGGCACTGGACTGTATCCTCAAATAGAATGAGGACACCGGGCACCAAACTCTCTCCTCGAATAAAATCAGGACCCCTGGGCACTGGACTGTATTCTCAAGTAGAATCAGGACGTCCGGGCACTGGACTGTATCCTCGAATAGCATCAGGACCCCCGGGCACTGGACTGTATCCTCAAATAGAATCAGGACCCCGGGCACTGGACTGTATCCTCAAATAGAATCAGGACCCCCGGGCACCAAACTGTATCCTCGAATAGAGCCAGGACCCCCGGGCACTGGACTGTATCCTCGAATAGAGCCTGGACCCCTGGGCACTGGACTGTATCCTGAAATAGAATCAGGATCCCAGGGCACTGGGCAGTATCCTCGAATAGAATCAGGATCCCCTGACACTGGAATGTATCCTCAAATAGAATCAGGACCCCCAGGCACTGGACTTTATCTTCAAATAGAATCAGGACTCCCGGGCACTGGTCTGTATCCTCGAATAGAATCAGGACCCCACAGCACTGGACTATATCCTGAAATAGAATCAGGCCCCCCTGGCACCGGATTATATCCACCAATAGCATCAGTACACCCGGGCACTGGACTGTATCCTCAAAGAGAACCAGTTCCCCCGGGCACTGGACTCTGTCCTCAAATAAGATCAGGACCCCCGGGCACTGGACAGTATCCTCAAATAGCATCAGGACCCCCGGGCACAAAACTATATCCTCGAATATAGCCGGGACCCCTGGGCACTGGACAGTATCCTCAAATAGAATCAGGACAACTGGGCACTGGACTGTATGCTCAAATAGCAGCAGGACCCCCGGGCACTGGACTGTATCCTCGACTAGAATAAGGAACCCCGGGCACTGTATTGTATCCTCGAATAGAATCAGGACCCCCGGGCACTGGACTGTATCCTCAAATAGAATCAGGACCCCCAGGCACTGGACTGTTTCCTCGAATAGAATCAGGACCCCTGGGCCCTGGACTGTATCCTCAAATAGAATCAGGACCCCCGGGCACTGGAATGTATCCTCGAATAGCATCAGGATCCCCGGGCACTGGACTGTATCCTCAAATAGAATGAGGACACCGGGCACCAAACTCTATCCTCGAATAAAATCAGGACCCCTGGGCACTGGACTGTATTCTCAAGTAGAATCAGTACGTCCGGGCACTGGACTGTATCCTCGAATAGCATCAGGACCCCCGGGCACTGGACTGTATCCTCAAATAGAATCAGGACCCCGGGCACTGGACTGTATCCTCAAATAGAATCAGGACCCCCGGGCACCAAACTGTATCCTCGAATAGAGCCAGGACCCCTGGGCACTGGACTGTATCCTCAAATAGAATCAGGACTCCCGGGAACTGGATGTATCCTCGAATAGAATAAGGGCCCCCCGGAACTGGACTGTATCCTGAAATAGGATCAGGCCCCCGGGAACTGGACTGTATCCTCAAATAGCATCAGGACCCCCGGGCACTGGACAGTATCCTCAAATGGAATCAGCATCTCCAAGCACTGGACTGTATCCTCGAATAGAATCAGGACCCCCGGGCACTGGACTGTATCCTCGAATAGAGCCAGGACCCCTGGGCACTGGACTGTATCCTGAAATAGAATCAGGATTCCAGGGCACTGGGCAGTATCCTCGAATAGAATCAGGATCCCCTGACACTGGAATGTATCCTCAAATAGAATCAGGACCCCCAGGCACTGGACTTTATCTTCAAATAGAATCAGGACTCCCGGGCACTGGTCTGTATCCTCGAATAGAATCAGGACCCCACAGCACTGGACTATATCCTGAAATAGAATCAGGCCCCCCTGGCACCGGATTATATCCACCAATAGCATCAGTACACCCGGGCACTGGACTGTATCCTCAAAGAGAACCAGTTCCCCCGGGCACTGGACTCTGTCCTCAAATAAGATCAGGACCCCCGGGCACTGGACTGTATCCTCAAATAGCATCAGGACCCCCGGGCACAAAACTATATCCTCGAATATAGCCGGGACCCCTGGGCACTGGACTGTCACCTCAAATAGAATCAGGACCCCCAGGCACTGGACTGTATCCTCGAATAGAATCAGGACCCCTGGGCCCTGGACTGTATCCTCAAATAGAATCAGGAACCCCGGGCACTGCAATGTATCCTCGAATAGCATCAGGATCCCCGGGCACTGGACTGTATCCTCAAATAGAATGAGGACACCGGGCACCAAACTCTATCCTCGAATAAAATCAGGACCCCTGGGCACTGGACTGTATTCTCAAGTAGAATCAGGACGTCCGGGCACTGGACTGTATCCTCGAATAGCATCAGGACCCCCGGGCACTGGACTGTATCCTCAAATAGAATCAGGACCCTGGGCACTGGACTGTATCCTCAAATAGAATCAGGACCCCCGGGCACCAAACTGTATCCTCGAATAGAGCCAGGACCCCTGGGCACTGGACTGTATCCTCATATAGAATCAGGATCCCAGGGCACTGGGCTGTATCCTCGAATAGAATCAAGATCGCCTGACACTGGAATGTATCCTCAAATAGAATCAGGACCCCCAGGCACTGGACTGTATCCTCGAATAGAATCAGGACCCCACAGCACTGGACTATATACTGAAATAGAATCAGGCCCAACGGGCACCGGATTATATCCACCAATAGCATCAGGACCCCCGGGCACTGGACTGTATCCTCAAATAGCATCAGGGCCCCCGGGTACTGGACTGCATCCACAAATAGCATCAAGTCCCCGGGGCACAGGAATGTACCACCGAATAGCATCAGGACCCCCGGGCACTGGACTTTATCCTCAAATAGAATCAGTTCGCTGGGCACTGGACTGTATCCTCGAATAGAATCAGAACCCCACGGCACTGGACTGTATCCTCTAATAGAATTAGGACCCCCGGCACTGGACTGTATCCTCGAATAGAATTAGGACCCCCGGCACTGGACTGTATCCTCAAATAGCATCAGGACGCCCGGGCACTGGACTGTATCCTCAAATAGAATCAGGATCCCCGGGCCCTGGACTGTATCATCGAATAGAATCAGGACCCCCGTGCACTGGACTGTATCCTCAAATAGCATCAGGACCAGCGGGCACTGGACTGTATCCTCAAATAGAATCAGCACCCCCGGGCACTGCATTGTATCCTCAAAGAGAATCAGGATTCCCGGGCACTGGACTATTCCCTCGAATAGAATCAGTATCCCCGGGCACTGGACTTTATCCTCAAATAGAATCAGGACCCCCGGGCACCAAACTGTATCCTCGAATAGAGCCAGGACCCCTGGGCACTGGACTGTATCGTCAAATAGAATCAGGACTCCCGGGAACTGGATGTATCCTCGAATAGAATAAGGGCCCCCCGGAACTGGACTGTATCCTGAAGTAGGATCAGGCCCCCGGGCACTGGACTGTATCCTCAAATAGCATCAGGACCCCCGGACACTGGACTGTATCCTCAAATAGAATCAGCATCCCCAAGCACTGGACTGTATCCTCGAATAGAATCAGGACCCCCGAGCACTGGACTGTATCCTCAAATAGCATCAGGACCCCCGGGCACAAAACTATTTCCTCGAATATTGCCGGGACCCCTGGGCACTGGACAGTATCCTCAAATAGAATCAGGACGACTGGGCACTGGACTGTATACTCAAATAGCAGCAGGACCCCCGGGCACTGGACTGTATCCTCGACTAGAATAAGGAACCCCGGGCACTGTACTGTATCCTCGAATAGAATCAGAACCCCCGGGCACTGGACTGTATCCTCAAATAGAATCAGGACCCCCGGGTACTGGAATGTATCCTCGAATAGCATCAGGATCCCCGGGCACTGGACTGTATCCTCAAATAGAATGAGGACACCGGGCACCAAACTCTCTCCTCGAATAAAATCAGGACCCCTGGGCACTGGACTGTATTCTCAAGTAGAATCAGGACGTCCGGGCACTGGACTGTATCCTCGAATAGCATCAGGACCCCCGGGCACTGGACTGTATCCTCAAATAGAATCAGGACCCCGGGCACTGGACTGTATCCTCAAATAGAATCAGGACCCCCGGGCACCAAACTGTATCCTCGAATAGAGCCAGGACCCCCGGGCACTGGACTGTATCCTCGAATAGAGCCTGGACCCCTGGGCACTGGACTGTATCCTGAAATAGAATCAGGATCCCAGGGCACTGGGCAGTATCCTCGAATAGAATCAGGATCCCCTGACACTGGAATGTATCCTCAAATAGAATCAGGACCCCCAGGCACTGGACTTTATCTTCAAATAGAATCAGGACTCCCGGGCACTGGTCTGTATCCTCGAATAGAATCAGGACCCCACAGCACTGGACTATATCCTGAAATAGAATCAGGCCCCCCTGGCACCGGATTATATCCACCAATAGCATCAGTACACCCGGGCACTGGACTGTATCGTCAAAGAGAACCAGTTCCCCCGGGCACTGGACTCTGTCCTCAAATAAGATCAGGACCCCCGTGCACTGGACTGTATCCTCAAATAGCATCAGGACCAGCGGGCACTGGACTGAATCCTCAAATAGAATCAGCACCCCCGGGCACTGCATTGTATCCTCAAACAGAATCAGGATTCCCGGACACTGGACTATTCCCTCGAATAGAATCAGTATCCCTGGGCACTGGACTGTATCCTCGAATAGCTTCAGGACCCCCGGGCACTGGATTATACCCTCGAATAGCATCAGGACCCCCGGGTACTGGACTGTATCCTCGAATAGCTTCAGGCCCCCCTGGCACCGGATTATATCCACCAATAGCATCAGTACACCCGGGCACTGGACTGTATCCTCAAAGAGAACCAGTTCCCACGGGCACTGGACTCTGTCCTCAAATAAGATCAGGACCCCCGGGCACTGGACAGTATCCTCAAATAGCATCAGGACCCCCGGGCACAAAACTATATCCTCGAATATAGCCGGGACCCCTGGGCACTGGACAGTATCCTCAAATAGAATCAGGACAACTGGGCACTGGACTGTATGCTCAAATAGCAGCAGGACCCCCGGGCACTGGACTGTATCCTCGACTAGAATAAGGAACCCCGGGCACTGTATTGTATCCTCGAATAGAATCAGGACCCCCGGGCACTGGACTGTATCCTCAAATAGAATCAGGACCCCCAGGCACTGGACTGTTTCCTCGAATAGAATCAGGACCCCTGGGCCCTGGACTGTATCCTCAAATAGAATCAGGACCCCCGGGCACTGGAATGTATCCTCGAATAGCATCAGGATCCCCGGGCACTGGACTGTATCCTCAAATAGAATGAGGACACCGGGCACCAAACTCTATCCTCGAATAAAATCAGGACCCCTGGGCACTGGACTGTATTCTCAAGTAGAATCAGTACGTCCGGGCACTGGACTGTATCCTCGAATAGCATCAGGACCCCCGGGCACTGGACTGTATCCTCAAATAGAATCAGGACCCCGGGCACTGGACTGTATCCTCAAATAGAATCAGGACCCCCGGGCACCAAACTGTATCCTCGAATAGAGCCAGGACCCCTGGGCACTGGACTGTATCCTCAAATAGAATCAGGACTCCCGGGAACTGGATGTATCCTCGAATAGAATAAGGGCCCCCCGGAACTGGACTGTATCCTGAAATAGGATCAGGCCCCCGGGAACTGGACTGTATCCTCAAATAGCATCAGGACCCCCGGGCACTGGACAGTATCCTCAAATAGAATCAGCATCTCCAAGCACTGGACTGTATCCTCGAATAGAATCAGGACCCCCGGGCACTGGACTGTATCCTCGAATAGAGCCAGGACCCCTGGGCACTGGACTGTATCCTGAAATAGAATCAGGATTCCAGGGCACTGGGCAGTATCCTCGAATAGAATCAGGATCCCCTGACACTGGAATGTATCCTCAAATAGAATCAGGACCCCCAGGCACTGGACTTTATCTTCAAATAGAATCAGGACTCCCGGGCACTGGTCTGTATCCTCGAATAGAATCAGGACCCCACAGCACTGGACTATATCCTGAAATAGAATCAGGCCCCCCTGGCACCGGATTATATCCACCAATAGCATCAGTACACCCGAGCACTGGACTGTATCCTCAAAGAGAACCAGTTCCCCCGGGCACTGGACTCTGTCCTCAAATAAGATCAGGACCCCCGGGCACTGGACTGTATCCTCAAATAGCATCAGGACCCCCGGGCACAAAACTATATCCTCGAATATAGCCGGGACCCCTGGGCACTGGACTGTCACCTCAAATAGAATCAGGTTCCCCGGGCACTGGGATGTATGGTCGAATAGCATCAGGACCCCCGGGCACTGGACTGTATCCTCAAATATAATCAGGACAACTGGGCACTGGACTGTATCCTCAAATAGCAGCAGGACCCCCGGGCACTGGACTGTATCCTCGACTAGAATAAGGAACCCCGGGCACTGGACTGTATCCTCGAATAGAATCAGGACCCCCGGGCACTGGACTGTATCCTCAAATAGAATCAGGACCCCCAGGCACTGGACTGTATCCTCGAATAGAATCAGGACCCCTGGGCCCTGGACTGTATCCTCAAATAGAATCAGGAACCCCGGGCACTGCAATGTATCCTCGAATAGCATCAGGATCCCCGGGCACTGGACTGTATCCTCAAATAGAATGAGGACACCGGGCACCAAACTCTATCCTCGAATAAAATCAGGACCCCTGGGCACTGGACTGTATTCTCAAGTAGAATCAGGACGTCCGGGCACTGGACTGTATCCTCGAATAGCATCAGGACCCCCGGGCACTGGACTGTATCCTCAAATAGAATCAGGACCCTGGGCACTGGACTGTATCCTCAAATAGAATCAGGACCCCCGGGCACCAAACTGTATCCTCGAATAGAGCCAGGACCCCTGGGCACTGGACTGTATCCTCATATAGAATCAGGATCCCAGGGCACTGGGCTGTATCCTCGAATAGAATCAAGATCGCCTGACACTGGAATGTATCCTCAAATAGAATCAGGACCCCCAGGCACTGGACTGTATCCTCGAATAGAATCAGGACCCCACAGCACTGGACTATATACTGAAATAGAATCAGGCCCACCGGGCACCGGATTATATCCACCAATAGCATCAGGACCCCCGGACACTGGACTGTATCCTCAAATAGCATCAGGGCCCCCGGGTACTGGACTGCATCCACAAATAGCATCAAGTCCCCGGGGCACAGGAATGTACCACCGAATAGCATCAGGACCCCCGGGCACTGGACTTTATCCTCAAATAGAATCAGTTCGCTGGGCACTGGACTGTATCCTCGAATAGAATCAGAACCCCACGGCACTGGACTGTATCCTCTAATAGAATTAGGACCCCCGGCACTGGACTGTATCCTCGAATAGAATTAGGACCCCCGGCACTGGACTGTATCCTCAAATAGCATCAGGACGCCCGGGCACTGGACTGTATCCTCAAATAGAATCAGGATCCCCGGGCCCTGGACTGTATCATCGAATAGAATCAGGACCCCCGTGCACTGGACTGTATCCTCAAATAGCATCAGGACCAGCGGGCACTGGACTGTATCCTCAAATAGAATCAGCACCCCCGGGCACTGCATTGTATCCTCAAAGAGAATCAGGATTCCCGGGCACTGGACTATTCCCTCGAATAGAATCAGTATCCCTGGGCACTGGACTGTATCCTCGAATAGCTTCAGGACCCCCGGGCACTGGATTATACCCTCGAATAGCATCAGGACCCCCGGGTACTGGACTGTATCCTCGAATAGAATCAGGTTCCCCGGGCACTGGGATGTATGCTCGAATAGCATCAGGACCCCCGGGCACTGGACTGTATCCTCAAATAGAATCAGGACAACTGGGCACTGGACTGTATCCTCAAATAGCAGCAGGACCCCCGGGCACTGGACTGTATCCTCGACTAGAATAAGGAACCCCGGGCACTGGACTGTATCCTCGAATCGAATCAGGACCCCCGAGCACTGAACTGTATCCTCAAATAGAATCAGGACCCCCAGGCACTGGACTGTATCCTCGAATAGAATCAGGACCCCTGGGCCCTGGACTGTATCCTCAAATAGAATGAGAACACCGGGCAGCAAACTCTATCCTCGAATAAAATCAGGACCCCCTGGGCACTGGACTGTATTCTCAAGTAGAATCAGGTTCACCGGGCACTGGGATGTATGGTCGAATAGCATCAGGACCCCCGGGCACTGGACTGTATCCTCAAATAGAATCAGGACAACTGGGCACTGGACTGTATCCTCAAATAGCAGCAGGACCCCCGGGCACTGGACTGTATCCTCGACTAGAATAAGGAACCCCGGGCACTGGACTCTATCCTCGAATAGAATCAGGACCCCCGAGCACTGGACTGTATCCTCAAATAGAATCAGGACCCCCAGGCACTGGACTGTATCCTCGAATAGAATCAGTATCCCTGGGCACTGGACTGTATCCTCAAATAGCATCAGGACCAGCGGGCACTGGACTGTATCCTCAAATAGAATCAGCACCCCCGGGCACTGCATTGTATCCTCAAAGAGAATCAGGATTCCCGGGCACTGGACTATTCCCTCGAATAGAATCAGTATCCCTGGGCACTGGACTGTATCCTCGAATAGCTTCAGGACCCCCGGGCACTGGATTATACCCTCGAATAGCATCAGGACCCCCGGGTACTGGACTGTATCCTCGAATAGAATCAGGTTCCCCGGGCACTGGGATGTATGCTCGAATAGCATCAGGACCCCCGGGCACTGGACTGTATCCTCAAATAGAATCAGGACAACTGGGCACTGGACTGTATCCTCAAATAGCAGCAGGACCCCCGGGCACTGGACTGTATCCTCGACTAGAATAAGGAACCCCGGGCACTGGACTGTATCCTCGAATCGAATCAGGACCCCCGAGCACTGAACTGTATCCTCAAATAGAATCAGGACCCACAGGCACTGGACTGTATCCTCGAATAGAATCAGGACCCCTGGGCCCTGGACTGTATCCTCAAATAGAATGAGAACACCGGGCAGCAAACTCTATCCTCGAATAAAATCAGGACCCCCTGGGCACTGGACTGTATTCTCAAGTAGAATCAGGTTCACCGGGCACTGGGATGTATGGTCGAATAGCATCAGGACCCCCGGGCACTGGACTGTATCCTCAAATAGAATCAGGACAACTGGGCACTGGACTGTATCCTCAAATAGCAGCAGGACCCCCGGGCACTGGACTGTATCCTCGACTAGAATAAGGAACCCCGGGCACTGGACTGTATCCTCGAATAGAATCAGGACCCCCGAGCACTGGACTGTATCCTCAAATAGAATCAGGACCCCCAGGCACTGGACTGTATCCTCGAATAGAATCAGTATCCCTGGGCACTGGACTGTATCCTGAAATAGCATCAGGACCAGCGGGCACTGGACAGTATCCTCAAATAGAATCAGGTTCACCGGGCACTGGGATGTATCGTCGAATAGCATCAGGACCCCCGGGCACTGGACTGTATCCTCAAATAGTATCAGGACAACTGGGCACTGGACTGTATCCTCAAATAGCAGCAGGACCCCCGGGCACTGGACTGTATCCTCGACTAGAATAAGGAACCCCGGGCACTGGACTGTATCCTCGAATAGAATCAGGACCCCCGAGCACTGGACTGTATCCTCAAATAGAATCAGGACCCCCAGGCACTGGACTGTATCCTCGAATAGAATCAGGACCCCTGGGCCCTGGACTGTATCCTCAAATAGAATCAGGACCACCGGGCACTGGAATGTATCCTCGAATAGCATCAGGATCCCCGGGCACTGGACTGTATCCTCAAATAGAATGAGGACACCGGGCACCAAACTGTATCCTCGAATAGAGCCAGGACCCCTGGGCACTGGACTGTATTCTCAAGTAGAATCAGGACGTCCGGGCACTGGACTGTATCCTCAAATAGCATCAGGACCCCCGGGCACTGGACTGTATCCTCGAATAGAATCAGGACCCCCGGGCACTGGACTGTATCCTCAAATAGCATCAGGACCCCCGGGCACAAAACTATATCCTCGAATATAGCCGGGACCCCTGTGCACTGGACAGTATCCTCAAATAGAATCAGGACAACTTGGCACTGGACTGTATCCTCGAATGGCATCAGGACCCCCGGGCACTGGACTGTATCCTCAAATAGAATCAGGACCCCGGGCACTGGACTGTATCCTCAAATAGAATCAGGACCCCCGGGCACCAAACTGTATCCTCGAATAGAGCCAGGACCCCTGGGCACTGGACTGTATCCTCAAATAGAATCAGGACCCCCAGGCACTGGACTGTTTCCTCGAATAGAATCAGGACCCCTGGGCCCTGGACTGTATCCTTAAATAGAATCAGGATCCCCGGGCACTGGAATGTATCCTCGAATAGTATCAGGACCCCCGGGTACTGGACTGTATCCTCGAATAGAATTAGTATCGCTGGGCACTGGACTGTATCCTGAAATAGCATCAGGACCAGCGGGCACTGGACTGTATCCTCAAATAGAATCAGGTTCCCCGGGCACTGGGATGTATGGTCGAATAGCATCAGGACCCCCGGGCACTGGACTGTATCCTCAAATAGAATCAGGACAACTGGGCCCTGGACTGTATCCTCAAATAGCAGTAGGACCCCCGGGCACTGGACTGTATCCTCGACTAGAATAAGGAACCCCGTGCACTGGACTGTATCCTCAAATAGAATCAGGACCCCGGGCACTGGACTGTATCCTCAAATAGAATCAGGACCCCCGGGCACCAAACTGTACCCTCGAATAGAGCCAGGACCCCTGGGCACTGGACTGTATCCTCAAATAGAATCAGGACCCCACGGCACTGGACTGTATCCTCTAATAGAATTAGGACCCCCGGCACTGGACTGTATCCTCGAATAGAATCAGGACCCCCGGGCACTGGACTGTATCCTCAAATAGAATCAGGACGCCTGGGCACTGGACTGTTTCCTCAAATTGAATCAGGACGCCCGGGCACTGGACTGTATGCTCGTATAGCATCAGGACCCCCGGGCACTGGACTGTATCCTCAAATAGAATGAGGACACCGGGCACCAAACTCTATCCTCGAATAAAATCAGGACCCCTGGGCACTGGACTGTATTCTCAAATAGAATCAGGACCCTCGGGCACTGGACTGTATCCTCGAATAGCATCAGGACCACCAGACACTGGACTGTATCCTCAAATAGAATCAGGACCCCACGGCACTGGACTATATCCTCGAATAGAATCAGGACCCCACAGCACTGGACTATATCCTGAAATAGAATCAGGCCCCCCGGGCACCGGATTATATCCAGCAATAGCATCAGGACCCCCGGCACTGGACTGTATCCTCAAATAGAATCAGGATCCCCGGGCCCTGGACTGTATCCTCGAATAGAATCAGGACCCCCGTGCACTGGACTGTATCCTCAAATAGCATCAGGACCAGCGGGCACTGGACTGTATTCTCAAATAGAATCAGCACCCCCGGGCACTGCATTGTATCCTCAAAGAGAATCAGGATTCCCGGGCACTGGACTATTCCCTCGAATAGAATCAGGACACCGGGGGCCCCGGACAGTATCCTCAAATAGAATCAGGACCCCTGGGCACTGGACTGTATCCTCGAATAGCTTCAGGACCCACGGGCACTGGACTATACCCTCGAATAGCATCAGGACCCCCGGGTACTGGACTGTATCCTCGAATAGAATCAGTATCCCTGGGCACTGGAGTGTATCCTGAAATAGAATCAGGACCAGCGGGCACTGGACTGTATCCTCAAATAGAATTAGGTTCCCCGGGCACTGGGATGTATGCTCGAATAGCATCAGGACCCCCGGGCACTGGACTGTATCCTCAAATAGAATCAGGACAACTGGGCACTGGACTGTATCCTCAAATAGCAGCAGGACCCCCGGGCACTGGACTGTATCCTCGACTAGAATAAGGAACCCCGGGCACTGTACTGTATCCTCGAATAGAATCAGGACTCCCGGGAACTGGATGTATCCTCGAATAGAATAAGGGCCCCCCGGAACTGGACTGTATCCTGAAATAGGATCAGGCCCCCGGGCACTGGACTGTATCCTGAAATAGCATCAGGACCCCCGGGCACTGGATTGTATCCTCAAATAGAATCAGCATCCCCAAGCACTGCACTGTATCCTCGAATAGAATCAGGACCCCCTGGCACTGGACTGTATCCTCGAATAGAGCCAGGACCCCTGACACTGGAATGTATCCTCAAATAGAATCAGGACCCCCAGGCACTGGACTTTATCTTCAAATAGAATCAGGACTCCCGGGCACTGGACTGTATCCTCGAATAGAATCAGGACCCCACAGCACTGGACTATATCCTGAAATAGAATCAGGCCCCCCGGGCACCGGATTATATCCACCAATAGCATCAGTACACCCGGGCACTGGACTGTATCCTCAAAGAGAACCAGTTCCCCCGGGCACTGGACTCTGTCCTCAAATAAGATCAGGACCCCCGGGCACTGGACTGTATCCTCAAATAGCAGCAGGACCCCCGGGCACTGGACTGTATCCTCGACTAGAATAAGGAACCCCGGGCACTGGACTGTATCCTCGAATAGAATCAGGACCCCCGGGCACTGGACTGTATCCTCAAATAGAATCAGGACCCCCAGGCACTGGACTGTATCCTCGAATAGAATCAGGACCCCTGGGCCCTGGACTGAATCCTCAAATAGAATCAGGACCCCCGGGCACTGGAATGAATCCTCGAATAGCAACAGGATCCCCGGGCACTGGTCTGTATCCTCAAATAGAATGAGGACACCGGGCACCAAAATCTATCCTCGAATAAAATCAGGACCCCCGGGCACTGGACTGTATCCTCGAATGGCATCAGGTCCCCCGGGCACTGGACTGTATCCTCAGATAGAATCAGGACCCCGGGCACTGGACTGTATCCTCAAATAGAATCAGGACCCCCGGGCACCAAACTGTATCCTCGAATAGAGCCAGGACCCCTGGGCACTGGACTGTATCCTCAAATAGAATCAGGATCCCAGGGCACTGGGCTGTATCCTCGAATAGCATCAGGATCCCCTGACACTGGAATGTATCCTCAAATAGAATCAGGACCCCCAGGCACTGGACTTTATCTTCAAATAGAATCAGGACTCCCGGGCACTGGACTGTATCCTCGAATAGAATCAGGACCCCACAGCACTGGACTATATCCTGAAATAGAATCAGGCCCCCCGGGCACCGGATTATATCCACCAATAGCATCAGTACACCCGGGCACTGGACTGTATCCTCAAAGAGAACCAGTTCCCCCGGGCACTGTACTCTGTCCTCAAATAAGATCAGGACCCCCGGGCACTGGACTGTATCCTCAAATAGCAGCAGGACCCCCGGGCACTGGACTGTATCCTCGACTAGAATAAGGAACCCCGGGCACTGGACTGTATCCTCGAATAGAATCAGGACCCCCGGGCACTGGACTGTATCCTCGAATAGAATCAGGACCCCACGGCACTGGACTGTATCCTCTAATAGAATTAGGACCCCCGACACTGGACTGTATCCTCGAATAGAATCAGGACCCCCGGGCACTGGACTGTATCCTCAAATAGAATCAGGACCCCCAGGCACTGAACTGTTTCCTCAAATTGAATCAGGACGCCCGGGCACTGGACTGTATGCTCGTATAGCATCAGGACCCCCGGGCACTGGACTGTATCCTCAAATAGAATGAGGACACCGGGCACCAAACTCTATCCTCGAATAAAATCAGGACCCCTGGGCACTGGACTGTATTCTCAAATAGAATCAGGACCCTCGGGCACTGGACTGTATCCTCGAATAGCATCAGGACCCCCGGGCACTGGACTGTATCCTCAAATAGAATCAGGACCCCACGGCACTGGGCTATATCCTCGAATAGAATCAGGACCCCACAGCACTGGACTATATCCTGAAATAGAATCAGGCCCCCCGGGCACCGGATTATATCCACCAATAGCATCAGTACACCTGGGCACTGGACTGTATCCTCAAAGAGAACCAGTACCCCCGGGCACTGGACTCTGTCCTCAAATAAGATCAGGACACCCGGGCACTGGACTGTATCCTGGAATAGCATCAGGGCCCCCGGGTACTGGACTGCATCCACAAATAGCATCAAGTCCCCCGGGCACAGGAATATACCACCGAATAGCATCAGGACCCCCGGGCACTGGACTGTATCCTCAAATAGAATCAGGATCGCTGGGCACTGGACTGTATCCTCGAATAGAATCAGAACCCCACGGCACTGGACTGTATCCTCTAATAGAATTAGGACCCCCGGCACTGGACTGTATCCTCGAATAGAATTAGGACCCCCGGCACTGGACTGTATCCTCAAATAGCATCAGGACCCCCGGGCACGGGACTGTATCCTCAAATAGAATCAGGATCCCCGGGCCCTGGACTGTATCATCGAATAGAATCAGGACCCCCGTGCACTGGACTGTATCCTCAAATAGCATCAGGACCAGCGGGCACTGGACTGTATCCTCAAATAAAATCAGCACCCCCGGGCACTGCATTGTATCCTCAAAGAGAATCAGGATTCCCGGGCACTGGACTATTCCCTCAAATAGAATCAGAACACCGGGGGCCCCGGACAGTATCCTCAAATAGAATCAGGACCCCTGGGCACTGGACTGTATCCTCGAATAGCTTCAGGACCCACGGGCACTGGACTATACCCTCGAATAGCATCAGGACCCCCGGGTACTGGACTGTATCCTCGAATAGAATCAGTATCCCTGGGCACTGGACTGTATCCTGAAATAGCATCAGGACCAGCGGGCACTGGACTGTATCCTCAAATAGAATTAGGTTCCCCGGGCACTGGGATGTATGCTCGAATAGCATCAGGACCCCCGGGCACTGGACTGTATCCTCAAATAGAATCAGGACAACTGGGCACTGGACTGTATCCTCAAATAGCAGCAGGACCCCCGGGCACTGGACTGTATCCTCGAATAGAATCAGGACTCCCGGGAACTGGATGTATCCTCGAATAGAATAAGGGCCCCCCGGAACTGGACTGTATCCTGACATAGGATCAGGCCCCCGGGCACTGGACTGTATCCTCAAATAGCATCAGGACCTCCGGGCACTGGACAGTATCCTCAAATAGAATCAGCATCCCCACGCACTGGACTGTATCCTCGAATAGAATCAGGACCCCCGGGCACTGGACTGTATCCTCGAATAGAGCCAGGACCCCTGGGCACTGGACTGTATCCTCAAATAGAATCAGGATCCCAGGGCACTGGGCTGTATCCTCGAATAGAATCAGGATCCCCTGACACTGGAATGTATCCTCAAATAGAATCAGGACCCCCAGGCACTGGACTTTATCTTCAAATAGAATCAGGACTCCCGGGCACTGGACTGTATCCTCGAATAGAATCAGGACCGCACAGCACTGGACTATATCCTGAAATAGAATCAGGCCCCCCGGGCAGCGGATTATATCCACCAATAGCATCAGTACACCCGGGCACTGGACTGTATCCTCAAAGAGAACCAGTTCCACCGGGCACTGGACTCTGTCCTCAAATAGCAGCAGGACCCCCGGGCACTGGACTGTATCCTCGACTAGAATAAGGAACCCCGGGCACTGGACTGTATCCTCGAATAGAATCAGGACCCCCGGGCACTGGACTGTATCCTCAAATAGCATCAGGACGCCCGGGCACTGGACTGTATCCTCAAATAGAATCAGGATCCCCGGGCCCTGGACTGTATCATCGAATAGAATCAGGACCCCCGTGCACTGGACTGTATCCTCGACTAGAATAAGGAACCCCGGGCACTGTACTGTATCCTCGAATAGAATCAGGACTCCCGGGAACTGGATGTATCCTCGAATAGAATAACGGCCCCCGGAACTGGACTGTATCCTGAAATAGGATCAGGCCCCCGGGCACTGGACTGTATCCTCAAATAGCATCAGGACCCCCGGGCACTGGAATGTATCCTCAAATAGAATCAGGACCCCCAGGCACTGGACTTTATCTTCAAATAGAATCAGGACTCCCGGGCACTGGACTGTATCCTCGAATAGAATCAGGACCCCACAGCACTGGACTATATCCTGAAATAGAATCAGGCCCCCCGGGCAGCGGATTATATCCACCAATAGCATCAGTACACCCGGGCACTGGACTGTATCCTCAAAGAGAACCAGTTCCCCCGGGCACTGGACTCTGTCCTCAAATATGATCAGGACCCCCGGGCACTGGACTGCATCCTCAAATAGCATCAGGACCCCCGGGCACAAAACTATATCCTCGAATATAGCCGGGACCCCCGGGGCACTGGACTGTATCCTCAAATAGAATCAGGACAACTGGGCCCTGGACTGTATCCTCAAATAGCAGCAGGACCCCCGGGCACTGGACTGTATCCTCGACTAGAATAAGGAACCCCGGGCACTGGACTGTATCCTCGAATAGAATCAGGACCCCCGGGCACTGGACTGTATCCTCAAATAGAATCAGGACCCCCAGGCACTGGACTGTATCCTCGAATAGAATCAGGACCCCTGGGCCCTGGACTGTACCTCAAATAGAATCAGGACACCGGGCACTGGAATGTATCCTCGAATAGCAACAGGATCCCCGGGCACTGGAGTGTATCCTCAAATAGAATGAGGACACCGGGCACCAAACTCTATCCTCGAATAAAATCAGGACCCCTGGGCACTGGACTGTATTCTCAAGTAGAATCAGGACCCCCGGCACTGGACTGTATCCTCGAATAGCATCAGGACCCCCGGGCACTGGACTGTATCCTCAAATAGAATCAGGACCCCGGGCACTGGACTGTATCCTCAAATAGAATCAGGACCCCCGGGCACCAAACTGTATCCTCGAATAGAGCCAGGACCCCTGGGCACTGGACTGTATCCTCAAATAGAATCAGGATCCCAGGGCACTGGGCTGTATCCTCGAATAGAATCAGGATCCCCTGACACTGGAATGTATCCTCAAATAGCATCAGGACCCCCAGGCACTGGACTGTATCCTCGAATAGAATCAGGACCCCTGGGCCCTGGACTGTACCTCAAATAGAATCAGGACACCGGGCACTGGACTGTATCCTCGAATAGCAACAGGATCCCCAGGCTCTGGACTGTATCCTCTAATAGAATTAGGACCCCCGGCACAGGACTGTATCCTCGAATAGAATCAGGACCCCACGGCACTGGACTGTATCCTCTAATAGAATTAGGACCCCCGGCACTGGACTGTATCCTCGAATAGAATCAGGACCCCCGGGCACTGGACTGTATCCTCAAATAGAATCAGGACCCCTGGGCACTGGACTGTTTCCTCAAATTGAATCAGGACGCCCGGGCACTGGACTGTATGCTCGTATAGCATCGGGACCCCCGGGCACTGGACTGTATCCTCAAATAGAATCAGGACACCGGGCACTGGAATGTATCCTCGAATAGCAACAGGATCCCCAGGCACTGGACTGTATCCTCTAATAGAATTAGGACCCCCGGCACTGGACTGTATCCTCGAATAGAATCAGGTCCCCACGGCACTGGACTGTATCCTCTAATAGAATTAGGACCCCCGGCACTGGACTGTATCCTCGAATAGAATCAGGACCCCCGGGCACTGGACTGTATCCTCAAATAGAATCAGGACCCCTGGGCACTGGACTGTTTCCTCAAATTGAATCAGGACCCCCGGGCACTGGACTGTATGCTCGTATAGCATCAGGACCCCCGGGCACTGGACTGTATCCTCAAATAGAATGAGGACACCGGGCACCAAACTCTATCCTCGAATAAAATCAGGACCCCTGGGCACTGGACTATATCCTTAAATAGAATCAGGCCCCCCGGGCACCGGATTATATCCACCAATAGCATCAGTACACCCGGGCACTGGACTGTATCCTCAAAGAGAACCAGTTCCCACGGGCACTGGACTATACCCTCGAATAACATCAGGACCCCCGGGTACTGGACTGTATCCTCGAATAGAATCAGTATCCCTGGGCACTGGACTGTATCCTGAAATAGCATCAGGACCAGCGGGCACTGGACTGTATCCTCAAATAGAATTAGGTTCCCCGGGCACTGGGATGTATGCTCATATAGCATCAGGACCCCCGGGCACTGGACTGAATCTTCAAATAGAATCAGGACAACTGGGAACTGGACTGTATCCTCAAATAGCAGCAGGACACCCGGGCACTGGACTGTATCCTCGACTAGAATAAGGAACCCCGGGCACTGTACTGTATCCTCGAATAGAATCAGGACTCCCGTGAACTGGATGTATCCTCGAATAGAATAAGGGCCCCCGGAACTGGACTGTATCCTCAAATAGAATCAGCATCCCCAAGCACTGGACTGTATCCTCGAATAGAATCAGGACCCCCCGGGCACTGGACTGTATCCTCGAATAGAGCCAGGACCCCTGGGCACTGGACTGTATCCTCAAATAGAATCAGGATCCCAGGGCACTGGGCTGTATCCTCGAATAGAATCAGGATCCCCTGACACTGGAATGTATCCTCAAATAGAATCAGGACCCCCAGGCACTGGACTTTATCTTCAAATAGAATCAGGACTCCCGGGCACTGGACTGTATCCTCGAATAGAATCAGGACCCCACAGCACTGGACTATATCCTGAAATAGAATCAGCATCCCCAAGCACTGGACTGTATCCTCGAATAGAATCAGGACCCCTGGGCACTGGACTGTATCCTCAAATAGAATCAGGATCCCAGGGCACTGGGCTGTATCCTCGAATAGAATCAGGACCCCTGGGCCCTGGACTGTACCTCAAATAGAATCAGGACACCGGGCACTGGAATGTATCCTCGAATAGCAACAGGATCCCCAGGCTCTGGACTGTATCCTCTAATAGAATTAGGACCCCCGGCACTGGACTGTATCCTCGAATAGAATCAGGACCCCACGGCACTGGACTGTATCCTCTAATAGAATTAGGACCCCCGGCACTGGACTGTATCCTCTAATAGAATCAGGACCCCCGGGCACTGGACTGTATCAAATAGAATCAGGACCCCTGGGCACTGGACTGTTTCCTCAAATTGAATCAGGACGCCCGGGCACTGGACTGTATGCTCGTATAGCATCAGGACCCCCGGGCACTGGACTGTATCCTCAAATAGAATCAGGACACCGGGCACTGGAATGTATCCTCGAATAGCAACAGGATCCCCAGGCACTGGACTGTATCCTCTAATAGAATTAGGACCCCCGGCACTGGACTGTATCCTCGAATAGAATCAGGACCCCCGGGCACTGGACTGTATCCTCAAATAGAATCAGGACCCCTGGGCACTGGACTGTTTCCTCAAATTGAATCAGGACGCCCGGGCACTGGACTGTATGCTCGTATAGCATCAGGACCCCCGGGCACTGGACTGTATCCTCAAATAGAATCAGGACACCGGGCACTGGAATGTATCCTCGAATAGCAACAGGATCCCCAGGCACTGGACTGTATCCTCTAATAGAATTAGGACCCCCGGCACTGGACTGTATCCTCAAATAGAATGAGGACACCGGGCACCAAACTCTATCCTCGAATAAAATCAGGACCCCTGGGCACTGGACTATATCCTTAAATAGAATCAGGCCCCCCGGGCACCGGATTATATCCACCAATAGCATCAGTACACCCGGGCACTGGACTGTATCCTCAAAGAGAACCAGTTCCCACGGGCACTGGACTATACCCTCGAATAACATCAGGACCCCCGGGTACTGGACTGTATCCTCGAATAGAATCAGTATCCCTGGGCACTGGACTGTATCCTGAAATAGCATCAGGACCAGCGGGCACTGGACTGTATCCTCAAATAGAATTAGGTTCCCCGGGCACTGGGATGTATGCTCATATAGCATCAGGACCCCCGGGCACTGGACTGAATCTTCAAATAGAATCAGGACAACTGGGAACTGGACTGTATCCTCAAATAGCAGCAGGACACCCGGGCACTGGACTGTATCCTCGAATAGAATCAGGACCCCACAGCACTGGACTATATCCTGAAATAGAATCAGGCCCCCCGGGCAGCGGATTATATCCACCAATAGCATCAGTACACCCGGGCACTGGACTGTATCCTCAAAGAGAACCAGTTCCCCCGGGCACTGGACTCTGTCCTCAAATATGATCAGGACCCCCGGGCACTGGACTGCATCCTCAAATAGCATCAGGACCCCCGGGCACAAAACTATATCCTCGAATATAGCCGGGACCCCCGGGGCACTGGACTGTATCCTCAAATAGAATCAGGACAACTGGGCCCTGGACTGTATCCTCAAATAGCAGCAGGACCCCCGGGCACTGGACTGTATCCTCGACTAGAATAAGGAACCCCGGGCACTGGACTGTATCCTCGAATAGAATCAGGACCCCCGGGCACTGGACTGTATCCTCAAATAGAATCAGGACCCCCAGGCACTGGACTGTATCCTCGAATAGAATCAGGACCCCTGGGCCCTGGACTGTACCTCAAATAGAATCAGGACACCGGGCACTGGAATGTATCCTCGAATAGCAACAGGATCCCCGGGCACTGGACTGTATCCTCAAATAGAATGAGGACACCGGGCACCAAACTCTATCCTCGAATAAAATCAGGACCCCTGGGCACTGGACTGTATTCTCAAGTAGAATCAGGACCCCCGGCACTGGACTGTATCCTCGAATAGCATCAGGACCCCCGGGCACTGGACTGTATCCTCAAAAAGAATCAGGACCCCGGGCACTGGACTGTATCCTCAAATAGAATCAGGACCCCCGGGCACCAAACTGTATCCTCGAATAGAGCCAGGACCCCTGGGCACTGGACTGTATCCTCAAATAGAATCAGGATCCCAGGGCACTGGGCTGTATCCTCGAATAGAATCAGGATCCCCTGACACTGGAATGTATCCTCAAATAGCATCAGGACCCCCAGGCACTGGACTGTATCCTCGAATAGAATCAGGACCCCTGGGCCCTGGACTGTACCTCAAATAGAATCAGGACACCGGGCACTGGACTGTATCCTCGAATAGCAACAGGATCCCCAGGCTCTGGACTGTATCCTCTAATAGAATTAGGACCCCCGGCACAGGACTGTATCCTCGAATAGAATCAGGACCCCACGGCACTGGACTGTATCCTCTAATAGAATTAGGACCCCCGGCACTGGACTGTATCCTCGAATAGAATCAGGACCCCCGGGCACTGGACTGTATCCTCAAATAGAATCAGGACCCCTGGGCACTGGACTGTTTCCTCAAATTGAATCAGGACGCCCGGGCACTGGACTGTATGCTCGTATAGCATCGGGACCCCCGGGCACTGGACTGTATCCTCAAATAGAATCAGGACACCGGGCACTGGAATGTATCCTCGAATAGCAACAGGATCCCCAGGCACTGGACTGTATCCTCTAATAGAATTAGGACCCCCGGCACTGGACTGTATCCTCGAATAGAATCAGGTCCCCACGGCACTGGACTGTATCCTCTAATAGAATTAGGACCCCCGGCACTGGACTGTATCCTCGAATAGAATCAGGACCCCCGGGCACTGGACTGTATCCTCAAATAGAATCAGGACCCCTGGGCACTGGACTGTTTCCTCAAATTGAATCAGGACCCCCGGGCACTGGACTGTATGCTCGTATAGCATCAGGACCCCCGGGCACTGAACTGTATCCTCAAATAGAATGAGGACACCGGGCACCAAACTCTATCCTCGAATAAAATCAGGACCCCTGGGCACTGGACTATATCCTTAAATAGAATCAGGCCCCCCGGGCACCGGATTATATCCACCAATAGCATCAGTACACCCGGGCACTGGACTGTATCCTCAAAGAGAACCAGTTCCCACGGGCACTGGACTATACCCTCGAATAACATCAGGACCCCCGGGTACTGGACTGTATCCTCGAATAGAATCAGTATCCCTGGGCACTGGACTGTATCCTGAAATAGCATCAGGACCAGCGGGCACTGGACTGTATCCTCAAATAGAATTAGGTTCCCCGGGCACTGGGATGTATGCTCATATAGCATCAGGACCCCCGGGCACTGGACTGAATCTTCAAATAGAATCAGGACAACTGGGAACTGGACTGTATCCTCAAATAGCAGCAGGACACCCGGGCACTGGACTGTATCCTCGACTAGAATAAGGAACCCCGGGCACTGTACTGTATCCTCGAATAGAATCAGGACTCCCGTGAACTGGATGTATCCTCGAATAGAATAAGGGCCCCCGGAACTGGACTGTATCCTCAAATAGAATCAGCATCCCCAAGCACTGGACTGTATCCTCGAATAGAATCAGGACCCCCCGGGCACTGGACTGTATCCTCGAATAGAGCCAGGACCCCTGGGCACTGGACTGTATCCTCAAATAGAATCAGGATCCCAGGGCACTGGGCTGTATCCTCGAATAGAATCAGGATCCCCTGACACTGGAATGTATCCTCAAATAGAATCAGGACCCCCAGGCACTGGACTTTATCTTCAAATAGAATCAGGACTCCCGGGCACTGGACTGTATCCTCGAATAGAATCAGGACCCCACAGCACTGGACTATATCCTGAAATAGAATCAGCATCCCCAAGCACTGGACTGTATCCTCGAATAGAATCAGGACCCCTGGGCACTGGACTGTATCCTCAAATAGAATCAGGATCCCAGGGCACTGGGCTGTATCCTCGAATAGAATCAGGACCCCTGGGCCCTGGACTGTACCTCAAATAGAATCAGGACACCGGGCACTGGAATGTATCCTCGAATAGCAACAGGATCCCCAGGCTCTGGACTGTATCCTCTAATAGAATTAGGACCCCCGGCACTGGACTGTATCCTCGAATAGAATCAGGACCCCACGGCACTGGACTGTATCCTCTAATAGAATTAGGACCCCCGGCACTGGACTGTATCCTCTAATAGAATCAGGACCCCCGGGCACTGGACTGTATCAAATAGAATCAGGACCCCTGGGCACTGGACTGTTTCCTCAAATTGAATCAGGACGCCCGGGCACTGGACTGTATGCTCGTATAGCATCAGGACCCCCGGGCACTGGACTGTATCCTCAAATAGAATCAGGACACCGGGCACTGGAATGTATCCTCGAATAGCAACAGGATCCCCAGGCACTGGACTGTATCCTCTAATAGAATTAGGAACCCCGGCACTGGACTGTATCCTCGAATAGAATCAGGACCCCCGGGCACTGGACTGTATCCTCAAATAGAATCAGGACCCCTGGGCACTGGACTGTTTCCTCAAATTGAATCAGGACGCCCGGGCACTGGACTGTATGCTCGTATAGCATCAGGACCCCCGGGCACTGGACTGTATCCTCAAATAGAATCAGGACACCGGGCACTGGAATGTATCCTCGAATAGCAACAGGATCCCCAGGCACTGGACTGTATCCTCTAATAGAATTAGGACCCCCGGCACTGGACTGTATCCTCAAATAGAATGAGGACACCGGGCACCAAACTCTATCCTCGAATAAAATCAGGACCCCTGGGCACTGGACTATATCCTTAAATAGAATCAGGCCCCCCGGGCACCGGATTATATCCACCAATAGCATCAGTACACCCGGGCACTGGACTGTATCCTCAAAGAGAACCAGTTCCCACGGGCACTGGACTATACCCTCGAATAACATCAGGACCCCCGGGTACTGGACTGTATCCTCGAATAGAATCAGTATCCCTGGGCACTGGACTGTATCCTGAAATAGCATCAGGACCAGCGGGCACTGGACTGTATCCTCAAATAGAATTAGGTTCCCCGGGCACTGGGATGTATGCTCATATAGCATCAGGACCCCCGGGCACTGGACTGAATCTTCAAATAGAATCAGGACAACTGGGAACTGGACTGTATCCTCAAATAGCAGCAGGACACCCGGGCACTGGACTGTATCCTCGACTAGAATAAGGAACCCCGGGCACTGTACTGTATCCTCGAATAGAATCAGGACTCCCGTGAACTGGATGTATCCTCGAATAGAATAAGGGCCCCCGGAACTGGACTGTATCCTCAAATAGAATCAGCATCCCCAAGCACTGGACTGTATCCTCGAATAGAATCAGGACCCCCCGGGCACTGGACTGTATCCTCGAATAGAGCCAGGACCCCTGGGCACTGGACTGTATCCTCAAATAGAATCAGGATCCCAGGGAACTGGGCTGTATCCTCGAATAGAATCAGGATCCCCTGACACTGGAATGTATCCTCAAATAGAATCAGGACCCCCAGGCACTGGACTTTATCTTCAAATAGAATCAGGACTCCCGGGCACTGGACTGTATCCTCGAATAGAATCAGGACCCCACAGCACTGGACTATATCCTGAAATAGAATCAGCATCCCCAAGCACTGGACTGTATCCTCGAATAGAATCAGGACCCCTGGGCACTGGACTGTATCCTCAAATAGAATCAGGATCCCAGGGCACTGGGCTGTATCCTCGAATAGAATCAGGATCCCCTGACACTGGAATGTATCCTCAAATAGAATCAGGACCCCCAGGCACTGGACTGTATCCTCGAATAGAATCAGGACCCCACAGCACTGGACTATATCCTGAAATTGAATCAGGCCCCCCGGGCAGCGGATTATATCCACCAATAGCATCAGTACACCCGGGCACTGGACTGTACCCTCAAAGAGAACCAGTTCCCCCGGGCACTGGACTCTGTCCTCAAATATGATCAGGACCCCCGGGCACTGGACTTTATCCTCAAATAGAATCAGGTTCCCCGGGCACTGGGATGTATGGTCGAATAGCATCAGGACCCCCGGGCACTGGACTGTATCCTCAAATAGAATCAGGACAACTGGGCCCTGGACTGTATCCTCAAATAGCAGCAGGACCTCCGGGCACTGGACTGTATCCTCGACTAGAATAAGGAACCCCGGGCACTGGACTGTATCCTCAAATAGAATCAGGACCCCCAGGCACTGGACTGTATCCTCGAATAGAATCAGGACCCCTGGGCCCTGGACTGTACCTCAAATAGAATCAGGACACCGGGCACTGGAATGTATCCTCGAATAGCAACAGGATCCCCGGGCACTGGACTGTATCCTCAAATAGAATGAGGACACCGGGCACCAAACTCTATCCTCGAATAAAATCAGGACCCCTGGGCACTGGACTGTATTCTCAAGTAGAATCAGGACCCCCGGCACTGGACTGTATCCTCGAATAGCATCAGGACCCCCGGGCACTGGACTGTATCCTCAAAAAGAATCAGGACCCCGGGCACTGGACTGTATCCTCAAATAGAATCAGGACCCCCGGGCACCAAACTGTATCCTCGAATAGAGCCAGGACCCCTGGGCACTGGACTGTATCCTCAAATAGAATCAGGATCCCAGGGCACTGGGCTGTATCCTCGAATAGAATCAGGATCCCCTGACACTGGAATGTATCCTCAAATAGCATCAGGACCCCCAGGCACTGGACTGTATCCTCGAATAGAATCAGGACCCCTGGGCCCTGGACTGTACCTCAAATAGAATCAGGACACCGGGCACTGGACTGTATCCTCGAATAGCAACAGGATCCCCAGGCTCTGGACTGTATCCTCTAATAGAATTAGGACCCCCGGCACAGGACTGTATCCTCGAATAGAATCAGGACCCCACGGCACTGGACTGTATCCTCTAATAGAATTAGGACCCCCGGCACTGGACTGTATCCTCGAATAGAATCAGGACCCCCGGGCACTGGACTGTAACCTCAAATAGAATCAGGACCCCTGGGCACTGGACTGTTTCCTCAAATTGAATCAGGACGCCCGGGCACTGGACTGTATGCTCGTATAGCATCGGGACCCCGGGCACTGGACTGTATCCTCAAATAGAATCAGGACACCGGGCACTGGAATGTATCCTCGAATAGCAACAGGATCCCCAGGCACTGGACTGTATCCTCTAATAGAATTAGGACCCCCGGCACTGGACTGTATCCTCGAATAGAATCAGGTCCCCACGGCACTGGACTGTATCCTCTAATAGAATTAGGACCCCCGGCACTGGACTGTATCCTCGAATAGAATCAGGACCCCCGGGCACTGGACTGTATCCTCAAATAGAATCAGGACCCCTGGGCACTGGACTGTTTCCTCAAATTGAAATCAGGACCCCCCGGGCACTGGACTGTATGCTCGTATAGCATCAGGACCCCCGGGCACTGAACTGTATCCTCAAATAGAATGAGGACACCGGGCACCAAACTCTATCCTCGAATAAAATCAGGACCCCTGGGCACTGGACTATATCCTTAAATAGAATCAGGCCCCCCGGGCACCGGATTATATCCACCAATAGCATCAGTACACCCGGGCACTGGACTGTATCCTCAAAGAGAACCAGTTCCCACGGGCACTGGACTATACCCTCGAATAACATCAGGACCCCCGGGTACTGGACTGTATCCTCGAATAGAATCAGTATCCCTGGGCACTGGACTGTATCCTGAAATAGCATCAGGACCAGCGGGCACTGGACTGTATCCTCAAATAGAATTAGGTTCCCCGGGCACTGGGATGTATGCTCATATAGCATCAGGACCCCCGGGCACTGGACTGAATCTTCAAATAGAATCAGGACAACTGGGAACTGGACTGTATCCTCAAATAGCAGCAGGACACCCGGGCACTGGACTGTATCCTCGACTAGAATAAGGAACCCCGGGCACTGTACTGTATCCTCGAATAGAATCAGGACTCCCGTGAACTGGATGTATCCTCGAATAGAATAAGGGCCCCCGGAACTGGACTGTATCCTCAAATAGAATCAGCATCCCCAAGCACTGGACTGTATCCTCGAATAGAATCAGGACCCCCCGGGCACTGGACTGTATCCTCGAATAGAGCCAGGACCCCTGGGCACTGGACTGTATCCTCAAATAGAATCAGGATCCCAGGGCACTGGGCTGTATCCTCGAATAGAATCAGGATCCCCTGACACTGGAATGTATCCTCAAATAGAATCAGGACCCCCAGGCACTGGACTTTATCTTCAAATAGAATCAGGACTCCCGGGCACTGGACTGTATCCTCGAATAGAATCAGGACCCCACAGCACTGGACTATATCCTGAAATAGAATCAGCATCCCCAAGCACTGGACTGTATCCTCGAATAGAATCAGGACCCCTGGGCACTGGACTGTATCCTCAAATAGAATCAGGATCCCAGGGCACTGGGCTGTATCCTCGAATAGAATCAGGACCCCTGGGCCCTGGACTGTACCTCAAATAGAATCAGGACACCGGGCACTGGAATGTATCCTCGAATAGCAACAGGATCCCCAGGCTCTGGACTGTATCCTCTAATAGAATTAGGACCCCCGGCACTGGACTGTATCCTCGAATAGAATCAGGACCCCACGGCACTGGACTGTATCCTCTAATAGAATTAGGACCCCCGGCACTGGACTGTATCCTCTAATAGAATCAGGACCCCCGGGCACTGGACTGTATCAAATAGAATCAGGACCCCTGGGCACTGGACTGTTTCCTCAAATTGAATCAGGACGCCCGGGCACTGGACTGTATGCTCGTATAGCATCAGGACCCCCGGGCACTGGACTGTATCCTCAAATAGAATCAGGACACCGGGCACTGGAATGTATCCTCGAATAGCAACAGGATCCCCAGGCACTGGACTGTATCCTCTAATAGAATTAGGAACCCCGGCACTGGACTGTATCCTCGAATAGAATCAGGACCCCCGGGCACTGGACTGTATCCTCAAATAGAATCAGGACCCCTGGGCACTGGACTGTTTCCTCAAATTGAATCAGGACGCCCGGGCACTGGACTGTATGCTCGTATAGCATCAGGACCCCCGGGCACTGGACTGTATCCTCAAATAGAATCAGGACACCGGGCACTGGAATGTATCCTCGAATAGCAACAGGATCCCCAGGCACTGGACTGTATCCTCTAATAGAATTAGGACCCCCGGCACTGGACTGTATCCTCAAATAGAATGAGGACACCGGGCACCAAACTCTATCCTCGAATAAAATCAGGACCCCTGGGCACTGGACTATATCCTTAAATAGAATCAGGCCCCCCGGGCACCGGATTATATCCACCAATAGCATCAGTACACCCGGGCACTGGACTGTATCCTCAAAGAGAACCAGTTCCCACGGGCACTGGACTATACCCTCGAATAACATCAGGACCCCCGGGTACTGGACTGTATCCTCGAATAGAATCAGTATCCCTGGGCACTGGACTGTATCCTGAAATAGCATCAGGACCAGCGGGCACTGGACTGTATCCTCAAATAGAATTAGGTTCCCCGGGCACTGGGATGTATGCTCATATAGCATCAGGACCCCCGGGCACTGGACTGAATCTTCAAATAGAATCAGGACAACTGGGAACTGGACTGTATCCTCAAATAGCAGCAGGACACCCGGGCACTGGACTGTATCCTCGACTAGAATAAGGAACCCCGGGCACTGTACTGTATCCTCGAATAGAATCAGGACTCCCGTGAACTGGATGTATCCTCGAATAGAATAAGGGCCCCCGGAACTGGACTGTATCCTCAAATAGAATCAGCATCCCCAAGCACTGGACTGTATCCTCGAATAGAATCAGGACCCCCCGGGCACTGGACTGTATCCTCGAATAGAGCCAGGACCCCTGGGCACTGGACTGTATCCTCAAATAGAATCAGGATCCCAGGGAACTGGGCTGTATCCTCGAATAGAATCAGGATCCCCTGACACTGGAATGTATCCTCAAATAGAATCAGGACCCCCAGGCACTGGACTTTATCTTCAAATAGAATCAGGACTCCCGGGCACTGGACTGTATCCTCGAATAGAATCAGGACCCCACAGCACTGGACTATATCCTGAAATAGAATCAGCATCCCCAAGCACTGGACTGTATCCTCGAATAGAATCAGGACCCCTGGGCACTGGACTGTATCCTCAAATAGAATCAGGATCCCAGGGCACTGGGCTGTATCCTCGAATAGAATCAGGATCCCCTGACACTGGAATGTATCCTCAAATAGAATCAGGACCCCCAGGCACTGGACTGTATCCTCGAATAGAATCAGGACCCCACAGCACTGGACTATATCCTGAAATTGAATCAGGCCCCCCGGGCAGCGGATTATATCCACCAATAGCATCAGTACACCCGGGCACTGGACTGTACCCTCAAAGAGAACCAGTTCCCCCGGGCACTGGACTCTGTCCTCAAATATGATCAGGACCCCCGGGCACTGGACTTTATCCTCAAATAGAATCAGGTTCCCCGGGCACTGGGATGTATGGTCGAATAGCATCAGGACCCCCGGGCACTGGACTGTATCCTCAAATAGAATCAGGACAACTGGGCCCTGGACTGTATCCTCAAATAGCAGCAGGACCTCCGGGCACTGGACTGTATCCTCGACTAGAATAAGGAACCCCGGGCACTGGACTGTATCCTCAAATAGAATCAGGACCCCCAGGCACTGGACTGTATCCTCGAATAGAATCAGGACCCCTGGGCCCTGGACTGTACCTCAAATAGAATCAGGACACCGGGCACTGGAATGTATCCTCGAATAGCAACAGGATCCCCGGGCACTGGACTGTATCCTCAAATAGAATGAGGACACCGGGCACCAAACTCTATCCTCGAATAAAATCAGGACCCCTGGGCACTGGACTGTATTCTCAAGTAGAATCAGGACCCCCGGCACTGGACTGTATCCTCGAATAGCATCAGGACCCCCGGGCACTGGACTGTATCCTCAAATAGAATCAGGACCCCGGGCACTGGACTGTATCCTCAAATAGAATCAGGACCCCCGGGCACCAAACTGTATCCTCGAATAGAGCCAGGACCCCTGGGCACTGGACTGTATTCTCAAATAGAATCAGGACCCTCGGGCACTGGACTGTATCCTCGAATAGCATCAGGACCCCCGGGCACTGGACTGTATCCTCAAAGAGAACCAGTACCCCCGGTCACTGGACTCTGTCCTCAAATAAGATCAGGACCCCCGGGCACTGGACTGCATCCACAAATAGCATCAAGTCCCCCGGGCACAGGAATATACCACCGAATAGCATCAGGACCCCCGGGCACTGGAGTGTATCCTCAAATAGAATCAGGATCGCTGGGCACTGGACTGTATCCTCGAATAGAATCAGAACCCCACGGCACTGGACTGTATCCTCTAATAGAATTAGGACCCCCGGCACTGGACTGTATCCTCAAATAGAATCAGGACCCCCGGGCACCAAACTGTATCCTCGAATAGAGCCAGGACCCCTGGGCACTGGACTGTATTCTCAAATAGAATCAGGACCCTCGGGCACTGGACTGTATCCTCAAATAGAATCAGGACCCCACGGCACTGGGCTATATCCTCGAATAGAATCAGGACCCCACAGCACTGGACTATATCCTGAAATAGAATCAGGCCCCCCTGGCACCGGATTATATCCACCAATAGCATCAGTACACCCGGGCACTGGACTGTATCCTCAAAGAGAACCAGCACCCCCGGGCACTGGACTCTGTCCTCAAATAAGATCAGGACCCCCGGGCACTGGACTGCATCCACAAATAGCATCAAGTCCCCCAGGCACAGGAATATACCACCGAATAGCATCAGGACCCCCGGGCACTGGACTGTATCCTCAAATAGAATCAGGATCGCTGGGCACTGGACTGTATCCTCGAATAGAATCAGAACCCCACGGCACTGGACTGTATCCTCTAATAGAATTAGGACCCCCGGCACTGGACTGTATCCTCGAATAGAATTAGGACCCCCGGCACTGGACTGTATCCTCAAATAGCATCAGGACCCCCGGGCACTGGACTGTATCCTCAAATAGAATCAGGACCCCGGGCACTGGACTGTATCCTCAAATAGAATCAGGACCCCCGGGCACCAAACTGTATCCTCGAATAGAGCCAGGACCCCTGGGCACTGGACTGTATTCTCAAATAGAATCAGGACCCTCGGGCACTGGACTGTATCCTCGAATAGCATCAGGACCCCCGGGCACTGGACTGTATCCTCAAAGAGAACCAGTACCCCCGGTCACTGGACTCTGTCCTCAAATAAGATCAGGACCCCCGGGCACTGGACTGCATCCACAAATAGCATCAAGTCCCCCGGGCACAGGAATATACCACCGAATAGCATCAGGACCCCCGGGCACTGGACTGTATCCTCAAATAGAATCAGGATCGCTGGGCACTGGACTGTATCCTCGAATAGAATCAGAACCCCACGGCACTGGACTGTATCCTCTAATAGAATTAGGACCCCCGGCACTGGACTGTATCCTCAAATAGAATCAGGACCCCCGGGCACCAAACTGTATCCTCGAATAGAGCCAGGACCCCTGGGCACTGGACTGTATTCTCAAATAGAATCAGGACCCTCGGGCACTGGACTGTATCCTCAAATAGAATCAGGACCCCACGGCACTGGGCTATATCCTCGAATAGAATCAGGACCCCACAGCACTGGACTATATCCTGAAATAGAATCAGGCCCCCCGGGCACCGGATTATATCCACCAGTAGCATCAGTACACCCGGGAACTGGACTGCATCCACAAATAGCATCAAGTCCCCCGGGCACAGGAATATACCACCGAATAGCATCAGGACCCCCGGGCACTGGACTGTATCCTCAAATAGAATCAGGATCGCTGGGCACTGGACTGTATCCTCGAATAGAATCAGAACCCCACGGCACTGGACTGTATCCTCTAATAGAATTAGGACCCCCGGCACTGGACTGTATCCTCGAATAGAATTAGGACCCCCGGCACTGGACTGTATCCTCAAATAGCATCAGGACCCCCGGGCACTGGACTGTATCCTCAAATAGAATCAGCATCCCTAAGCACTGGACTGTATCCTCGAATAGAATCAGGACCCCCGGGCACTGGACTGTATCCTCAAATACCATCAGGAACCCGGGGCACAAAACTATATCCTCGAATATAGCCGGGACACCTGGGCACTGGACTGTATCCTCAAATAGAATCAGGTTCCCCGGGCACTGGGATGTATCCTCGAGTAGCATCAGGACCCCCGGGCACTGGACTGTATCCTCAAATAGAATCAGGACAACTGGGCACTGGACTGCATCCTCAAATAGCAACAGGACCCCCGGGCACTGGACTGTATCCTCAAATAGAATCAGGACCCCCGGGCACTGGACTGTATCCTCAAATAGCAACAGGACTCCCGGGCACTGGACTGTATCCTCGACTAGAATAAGGAACCCCGGGCACTGGACTGTATCCTCGAATAGAATTAGGACCCCCGGCACTGGACTGTATCCTCAAATAGAATCAGGACCCCCGGGCACCAAACTGTATCCTCGAATAGAGCCAGAACCCCTGGGCACTGGACTGTATTCTCAAATAGAATCAGGACCCTCGGGCACTGGACTGTATCCTCAAATAGCATCAGGACCCCCGGGCACAGGAATATACCACCGAATAGCATCAGGACCCCCGGGCACTGGACTGTATCCTCAAATAGAATCAGGATCGCTGGGCACTGGACTGTATCCTCGAATAGAATCAGAACCCCACGGCACTGGACTGTATCCTCTAATAGAATTAGGACCCCCGGCACTGGACTGTATCCTCGAATAGAATTAGGACCCCCGGCACTGGACTGTATCCTCAAACAGCATCAGGACCCCCGGGCACTGGACTGTATCCTCAAATAGAATCAGGACCCCCGGGCACCAAACTGTATCCTCGAATAGAGCCAGAACCCCTGGGCACTGGACTGTATTCTCAAATAGAATCAGGACCCTCGGGCACTGGACTGTATCCTCGAATAGCATCAGGACCCCCGGGCACTGGACTGTATCCTCAAATAGAATCAGGACCCCACGGCACTGGGCTATATCCTCGAATAGAATCAGGACCCCACAGCACTGGACTATATCCTGAAATAGAATCAGGCCCCCCGGGCACCGGATTATATCCACCAATAGCATCAGTACACCCGGGCAATGGACTGTATCCTCAAAGAGAACCAGTACCCCCGGGCACTGGACTCTGTCCTCAAATAAGATCAGGACCCCCGGGCACTGGACTGCATCCACAAATAGAATCAGGATCGCTGGGCACTGGACTGTATCCTCGAATAGAATCAGAACCCCACGGCACTGGACTGTATCCTCTAATAGAATTAGGACCCCCGGCACTGGACTGTATCCTCGAATAGAATTAGGACCCCCGGCACTGGACTGTATCCTCAAACAGCATCAGGACCCCCGGGCACTGGACTGTATCCTCAAATAGAATCAGCATCCCTAAGCACTGGACTGTATCCTCGAATAGAATCAGGACCCCCGGGCACTGGACTGTATCCTCAAATACCATCAGGAACCCGGGGCACAAAACTATATCCTCGAATATAGCCGGGACACCTGGGCACTGGACTGTATCCTCAAATAGAATCAGGTTCCCCGGGCACTGGGATGTATCCTCGAGTAGCATCAGGACCCCCGGGCACTGGACTGTATCCTCAAATAGAATCAGGATCGCTGGGCACTGGACTGTATCCTCGAATAGAATCAGAACCCCACGGCACTGGACTGTATCCTCTAATAGAATTAGGACCCCCGGCACTGGACTGTATCCTCGAATAGAATTAGGACCCCCGGCACTGGACTGTATCCTCAAACAGCATCAGGACCCCCGGGCACTGGACTGTATCCTCAAATAGAATCAGCATCCCTAAGCACTGGACTGTATCCTCGAATAGAATCAGGACCCCCGGGCACTGGACTGTATCCTCAAATACCATCAGGAACCCGGGGCACAAAACTATATCCTCGAATATAGCCGGGACACCTGGGCACTGGACTGTATCCTCAAATAGAATCAGGTTCCCCGGGCACTGGGATGTATCCTCGAGTAGCATCAGGACCCCCGGGCACTGGACTGTATCCTCAAATAGAATCAGGACAACTGGGCACTGGACTGCATCCTCAAATAGCAACAGGACCCCCGGGCACTGGACTGTATCCTCAAATAGAATCAGGACCCCCGGGCACTGGACTGTATCCTCAAATAGCAACAGGACTCCCGGGCACTGGTCTGTATCCTCGACTAGAATAAGGAACCCCGGGCACTGGACTGTATCCTCGAATAGAATCAGGACCCCCTGGCACTGGACTGTATCCTCAAATAGCAACAGGACTCCCGGGCACTGGACTGTATCCTCAAATAGAATCAGGATCCCAGGGCACTGGGCTGTATCCTCGAATAGAATCAGGATCCCCTGAGCACTGGAATGTATCCTGAAATAGAATCAGGACCCACAGGCACTGGACTGTATCTTGAAATAGAATATGGACCCCCGGGCACTGGACTGTATCCTCGAATAGAATCAGGACCCCACAGCACTGGACTATATCCTGAAATAGAATCAGGCCCCCCGGGCACCGGATTATATCCACCAATAGCATCAGTACACCCGGGCACTGGACTGTATCCTCAAAGAGAACCAGTACCCCCGGGCACTGGACTCTGTCCTCAAATAAGATCAGGACCCACGGGCACTGGACTGTATCCTGGAATAGCATCAGGGCCCCCGGGTACAGGACTGTATCTACAAATAGCATCAAGACCCATGGGCACTGGAATATACCACCGAATAGCATCAGGACCCCCGGGCACTGGAGTGTATCCTCAAATAGAATCAGGATCGCTGGGCACTGGATTGTATTCTCGAATAGAATTAGGACCCCCGGCACTGGACTGTATCCTCGAATAGAATCAGGACCCCACGGCCCTGGACTGTATCCTCGAATAGAATTAGGACCCCCGGCACTGGACTGTATCCTCAAATAGCATCAGGACCCCCGGGCACTACATTGTATCCTCAAATAGAATCAGGATTCCCGGGCACTGGACTAATCCCTCGAATAGAATCAGGACACCGGGGGCCCCGGACTGTGTCCTCAAATAGAATCAGGACCCCTGGGCACTGGACTGTATCCTCGAATAGCATCAGGACCCCAGGGTTCTGGACTGTATCCTCGAACAGAATCAGTATCCCTGGGCACTGGACTGTATCCTAAAATAGCATCAGGACCCCCGGGCACTGGATTGCATCCTCAAATAGAATCAGTACCCCCGGGCACTGGTCTGTATCCTCGAATAGAATCAGGACCCCACGGCACTGGACCGTATCCTCAAATAGCATCAGGAACCCCGGGCACTGGACTATCCTCAAATAGAATCTGGATCCCCGGGACCTGGACTGTATCCTCGAATAGAATCAGGACCCCCGGGCACTGGACTGTTTCCTCAAATAGAATCCGTTCCCCCGGGCACTGGACTGTATCCTCAAATAGGGTCAGGACCCCCGGGCACTGGACTGTTTCCTCAAATAGAATCCGTTCCCCCGGGCACTGGACTGTATCCTCAAATAGGATCAGGACCCCTGGGCACTGGACGATATCCTCAAAAAGAATCAGGGCCCCCGTGCACTGGACTGTATCCTCGAATAGCATCAGGACCCCCGGGCACTGGACTGTTTCCTCAAATTGAATCAGGCCCCCTGGGCACTGGACTGTATTCTCTAATAGCATCAGGACCCCCGGGCACTGGACTGTATCCTCAAATAGAATCAGGACCCCCGGTCACTGGACTGTATCCTCGAATGGCATCAGGACCCCGGGTACTGGACTGTATCCTCAAATAGAATGAGGACACCGGGCACCAAATTCTATCCTCGAATAAAATCAGGACCCCTGGGCACTGGACTGTATTCTCAAATAGAATCAGGACGTCCGGGCACTGGACTGTATCCTCGAATAGCACCAGGACCCCCGGGCACTGAACTGTATCCTCAAATAGAATCAGGACCCCGGGCACTGGACTGTTTCCTCAAATAGAATCAGGACCCACGGGCACCAAATTGTATCCTCGAATAGAGCCAGGACCCCTGGGCACTGGACTGTATCCTCAAATAGAATCAGGATCCCAGGGCACTGGACTGTATCCTGAAATAGTATCAGGCCCCCGGGCACTGGACTGTATCCTCAAATAGCATCAGGACCCCCGGGCACTGGACTGTATCCTCAAATAGAATCAGCATCCCTAAGCACTGGACTGTATCCTCGAATAGAATCAGGACCCCCGGGCACTGGACTGTATCCTCAAATAGAATCAGGACCCCGGGCACTGGACTGTATCCTCAAATGGAATCAGGACCGCCGGGCACCAAACTGTATCCTCGAATTGAGCCAGGACCCCTGGGCACTGGACTGTATCCTCAAATAGAATCAGGTTCCCCGGGCACTGGGATGTATCCTCGAATAGCATCAGGACCCCCGGGCACTGGACTGTATCCTCAAATAGAATCAGGACAACTGGGCACTGGACTGTATCCTCAAATAGCAACAGGACCCCCGGGCACTGGACTGTATCCTCAAATAGAATCAGGACCCCCGGGCACTGGACTGTATCCTCGAATAGAATCAGGACCCCCTGGCACTGGACTGTATCCTCAAATAGAATCAGGACCCCCAGGCACTGGACTGTATCCTCAAATAGAATCAGGACCCCCAGGCACTGGACTGTATCCTCGAATAGAATCCGGACCCCTGGGCACTGGACTGTATCCTCAAATAGAATCAGGACCCCAGGGCACTGGACTGTATCCTCGAATAGCATCAGGATCCCCGGGCACTGGACTGTATCCTCAAATAGAATGAGGACACCGGGCACCAAACTCTATCCTCGAATAAAATCAGGACCACTGGGCACTGGACTGTATTCTCAAATATAATCAGGACGTCCGGGCACTAGACTGTATCCTCGAATAGCATCAGGACCCCCGGGCACTGGACTGTATCCTCAAATAGAATCAGGACCCCGGGCACTGGACTGTATCCTCAAATGGAATCAGGACCGCCGGGCACCAAACTGTATCCTCGAATTGAGCCAGGACCCCTGGGCACTGGACTGTATCCTCAAATAGAATGAGTATCCCAGGGCACTGGGCTGTATCCTCGAATAGAATCAGGATCCCCTGAGCACTGGAATGTATCCTCAAATAGAATCAGGACCCCCAGGCTCTGGACTGTATCTTGAAATAGAATCAGGACCCCCGGGCACTGGACTGTATCCTCGAATAGAATCAGGACCCCACAGCACTGGACTATATCCTGAAATAGAATCAGGCCCCACGGGCACCGGATTATATCCACCAATAGCATCAGTACACCCGGGCACTGGACTCTGTCCTCAAATATGATCAGGACCCCCGGGCACTGGACTGTATCCTGGAATAGCATCAGGGCCCCCGGGTACTGGACTGTATCTACAAATATCATCACGACCCCCGGGCACTGGAATATACCACCGAATAGCATCAGGACCCCCGGGCACTGGACTGTATCCTCAAATAGAATCAGGATCGCTGGGCACTGGACTGTATTCTCGAATAGAATCAGAACCCCACAGCACTGGACTGTATCCTCAAATAGAATTAGGACCCCCGGGCACTGGACTGTATCCTCAAATGGAATCAGGACCGCCGGGCACCAAACTGTATCCTCGAATTGAGCCAGGACCCCTGGGCACTGGACTGTATCCTCAAATAGAATCAGTATCCCAGGGCACTGGGCTGTATCCTCGAATAGAATCAGGATCCCCTGAGCACTGGAATGTATCCTCAAATAGAATCAGGACCCACAGGCACTGGACTGTATCTTGAAATAGAATCAGGACCCCCGGGCACTGGACTGTATCCTCGAATAGAATCAGGACCCCACAGCACTGGACTATAACCTGAAATAGAATCAGGCCCCCCGGGCACCGGATTATATCCACCAATAGCATCAGTACACCCGGGCACTGGACTCTGTCCTCAAATATGATCAGGACCCCCGGGCACTGGACTGTATCCTGGAATAGCATCAGGGCCCCCGGGTACTGGACTGTATCTACAAATAGCATCACGACCCCCGGGCACTGGAATATACCACCGAATAGCATCAGGACCCCCGGGCACTGGACTGTATCCTCAAATAGAATCAGGATCGCTGGGCACTGGACTGTATTCTCGAATAGAATCAGAACCCCACGGCACTGGACTGTATCCTCAAATAGAATTAGGACCCCCGGGCACTGGACTGTATCCTGAAATAGCATCAGGACCCCCGGGCACTGGACTGTATCCTCAAATAGAATCAGGATAGCTGGGCACTGGACTGTATCCTCGAATAGAATCAGGTCCCCACGGCACTGGACTGTATCCTCAAATAGCATCAGGAACCCCGCACAGTGGACTATCCTCAAATAGAATCAGGATCCCCGGGACCTGGACTGTATCCTCGAATAGAATCAGGACCCCCGGGCACTGGACTGTATCCTCAAATAGAATCAGCATCCCCAAGCACTGGACTGTATCCTCGAATAGAATCAGGACCCCTGGGCACTGGACTGTACCCTCAAATAGCATCAGGACCCCCGGGCACAAAACTATATCCTCGAATATAGCCGGGACCCCAGGGCACTGGACTGTATCCTCAAATAGAATCAGGTTCCCCGGGCACTGGGATGTATGGTCGAATAGCATCAGGACCCCCGGGCACTGGACTGTATCCTCAAATAGAATCAGGACAACTGTGCACTGGACTGTATCCTCAAATAGCAGCAGGACCCCCGGGCACTGGACTGTATCCTCGACTAGAATAAGGAACCCGGGGCACTGGACTGTATCCTCGAATAGAATCAGGACCCTCGGGCACTGGACTGTATCCTGAAATTGAATCAGGACCCCCAGGCACTGGACTGTATCCTCGAATAGAATCAGGACCCCTGGGCCCTGGACTGTATCCTCAAATAGAATCAGGACCCCCGGGCACTGGAATGTATCCTCGAATAGCATCAGGATCCCCGGGCACTGGACTGTATCCTCAAATAGAATGAGGACACCGGGCACCAAACTCTATCCTCGAATAAAATCAGGACCCCTGGGCACTGGACTGTATTCTCAAGTAGAATCAGGACGTCCGGGCACTGGACTGTATCCTCGAATAGCATCAGGACCCCCGGGCACTGGACTGTATCCTCAAATAGAATCAGGACCCCGGGCACTGGACTGTATCCTCAAATAGAATCAGGACCCCCGGGCACCAAACTGTATCCTCGAATAAAATCAGGACCCCACAGCACTGGACTATATCCTGAAATAGAATCAGGCCCCCCGGGCACCGGATTATATCCACCAATAGCATCAGTACACCCGGGCACTGGACTGTATCCTCAAATAGCATCAGGACCCCCGGGGACAAAACTATTTCCTCGAATATAGCCGGGACCGCTGGGCACTGGACTGTATCCTCAAATAGAATCAGGTTCCCCGGACACTGGGATGTATGGTCGAATAGCATCAGGACCCCCGGGCACTTGACTGTATCCTCAAATAGCAGCAGGAGCCCCGGGCACTGGACTGTATCCTCGACTAGAATAAGGATCCCCGGGCACTGGACTGTATCCTCAAACAGAATGAGGACACCGGGCACCAAACTCTATCCTCGAATAAAATCAGGACCCCTGGGCACTGGACTGTATTCTCAAGTAGAATCAGGACGTCCGGGCACTGGACTGTATCCTCGAATAGCATCAGGACCCCCAAGCACTGGACTGTATCCTCGAATAGAATCAGGACCCCTGGGCCCTGGACTGTATCCTCAAAAAGAATCAGGACCCCCGGGCACTGGAATGTATCCTCGAATAGCATCAGGATCCCAGGGCACTGGACTGTATCCTCAAATAGAATGAGTACACCGGGCACCAAACTCTATCCTCGAATAAAATCAGGACCCCTGGGCACTGGACTGTATTCTCAAGTAGAATCAGGACGTCCGGGCACTGGACTGTATCCTCGAATAGCATCAGGACCCCCGGGCACTGGACTGTATCCTCAAATAGAATCAGGACCCCGTGCACTGGACTGTATCCTCAAATAGAATCAGGACCCCCGGGCACCAAACTGTATGCTCGAATAGAGCCAGGACCCCTGGGCACTGGACTGTATCCTCAAATAGAATCAGGATCCCAGGGTACTGGGCTGTATCCTCGAATAGAATCAGGATCCCCTGACACTGGAATGTATCCTCAAATACAATCAGGACCCCCGGGCACCAAACTGTATCCTCGAATAGAGCCAGGACCCCTTGGCACTGGACTTTATCTTCAAATAGAATCAGGACTCCCGGGCACTGGACTGTATCCTCGAATAGAATCAGGACCCCACAGCACTGGACTATATCCTGAAATAGAATCAGGCCCCCCGGGCACCGGATTATATCCACCAATAGCATCAGTACACCCGGACACTGGACTGTATCCTCAAAGAGAACCAGTTCCCCCGGGCACTGGACTCTGTCCTCAAATAAGATCAGGACCCCCGGGCACTGGACTGTATCCTCAAATAGCATCTGGACCCCCGGGCACAAAACTATATCCTCGAATATAGCCGGGACCCCTGGGCACTGGACTGTATCCTCAAATAGAATCAGGTTCCCCGGGCACTGGGATGTATGGTCGAATAGCATCAGGACCCCCGGGCACTGGACTGTATCCTCAAATAGAATCAGGACAACTGGGCACTGGACTGTATCCTCAAATAGCAGCAGGACCCCCGGGCACTGGACTGTATCCTCGACTAGAATAAGGAACACCGGGCACTGGACTGTATCCTCAAATAGAATCAGGACCCCCAGGCACTGGACTGTATCCTCGAATACAATCAGGACCACTGGGCCCTGGACTGTATCCTCAAATAGAATCAGGAGCCCCGGGCACTGGAATGTATCCTCGAATAGCATCAGGATCCCCGGGCACTGGACTGTATCCTCAAATAGAATGAGGACACCGGGCACCAAACTCTATCCTCGAATAAAATCAGGACCCCCTGGGCACTGGACTGTATTCTCAAGTAGAATCAGGACGTCCGGGCACTGGACTGTATCCTCGAATAGCATCAGGACCCCCGGGCACTGGACTGTATCCTCAAATAGAATCAGGATCCCGGGCACTGGACTTTATCCTCAAATAGAATCAGGACCCCCGGGCACCAAACTGTATCCTCGAATAGAGCCAGGACCCCTGGGCACTGGACTGTATCGTCAAATAGAATCAGGACTCCCGGGAACTGGATGTATCCTCGAATAGAATAAGGGCCCCCCGGAACTGGACTGTATCCTGAAGTAGGATCAGGCCCCCGGGCACTGGACTGTATCCTCAAATAGCATCAGGACCCCCAGGCACTGGACTGTATCCTCAAATAGAATCAGCATCCCCAAGCACTGGACTGTATCCTCGAATAGAATCAGGACCCCCGGGCACTGGACTGTATCCTCAAATAGCATCAGGACCCCCGGGCACAAAACTATTTCCTCGAATATTGCCGGGACCCCTGGGCACTGGACAGTATCCTCAAATAGAATCAGGACGACTGGGCACTGGACTGTATACTCAAATAGCAGCAGGACCCCCGGGCACTGGACTGTATCCTCGACTAGAATAAGGAACCCCGGGCACTGTACTGTATCCTCGAATAGAATCAGAACCCCCGGGCACTGGACTGTATCCTCAAATAGAATCAGGACCCCCAGGCACTGGACTGTTTCCTCGAATAGAATCAGGACCCCTGGGCCCCGGACTGTATCCTCAAATAGAATCAGGACCCCCGGGTACTGGAATGTATCCTCGAATAGCATCAGGATCCCCGGGCACTGGACTGTATCCTCAAATAGAATGAGGACACCGGGCACCAAACTCTCTCCTCGAATAAAATCAGGACCCCTGGGCACTGGACTGTATTCTCAAGTAGAATCAGGACGTCCGGGCACTGGACTGTATCCTCGAATAGCATCAGGACCCCCGGGCACTGGACTGTATCCTCAAATAGAATCAGGAACCCGGGCACTGGACTGTATCCTCAAATAGAATCAGGACCCCCGGGCACCAAACTGTATCCTCGAATAGAGCCAGGACCCCCGGGCACTGGACTGTATCCTCGAATAGAGCCTGGACCCCTGGGCACTGGACTGTATCCTGAAATAGAATCAGGATCCCAGGGCACTGGGCAGTATCCTCGAATAGAATCAGGATCCCCTGACACTGGAATGTATCCTCAAATAGAATCAGGACCCCCAGGCACTGGACTTTATCTTCAAATAGAATCAGGACTCCCGGGCACTGGTCTGTATCCTCGAATAGAATCAGGACCCCACAGCACTGGACTATATCGTGAAATAGAATCAGGCCCCCCTGGCACCGGATTATATCCACCAATAGCATCAGTACACCCGGACACTGGACTGTATCCTCAAAGAGAACCAGTTCCCACGGGCACTGGACTCTGTCCTCAAATAAGATCAGGACCCCCGGGCACTGGACAGTATCCTCAAATAGCATCAGGACCCCCGGGCACAAAACTATATCCTCGAATATAGCCGGGACCCCTGGGCACTGGACAGTATCCTCAAATAGAATCAGGACAACTGGGCACTGGACTGTATGCTCAAATAGCAGCAGGACCCCCGGGCACTGGACTGTATCCTCGACTAGAATAAGGAACCCCGGGCACTGGAATGTATCCTCGAATAGAATCAGGACCCCCAGGCACTGGACTGTATCCTCGAATACAATCAGGACCACTGGGCCCTGGACTGTATCCTCAAATAGAATCAGGAGCCCCGGGCACTGGAATGTATCCTCGAATAGCATCAGGATCCCCGGGCACTGGACTGTATCCTCAAATAGAATGAGGACACCGGGCACCAAACTCTATCCTCGAATAAAATCAGGACCTCATGGGCACTGGACTGTATTCTCAAGTAGAATCAGGACGTCCGGGCACTGGACTGTATCCTCGAATAGCATCAGGACCCCCGGGCACTGGACTGTATCCTCAAATAGAATCAGGACCCCGGGCACTGGACTTTATCCTCAAATAGAATCAGGACCCCCGGGAACCAAACTGTATCCTCGAATAGAGCCAGGACCCCTGGGCACTGGACTGTATCGTCAAATAGAATCAGGACTCCCGGGAACTGGATGTATCCTCGAATAGAATAAGGGCCCCCCGGAACTGGACTGTATCCTGAAGTAGGATCAGGCCCCAAGGCACTGGACTGTATCCTCAAATAGCATCAGGACCCCCGGGCACTGGACTGTATCCTCAAATAGAATCAGCATCCCCAAGCACTGGACTGTATCCTCGAATAGAATCAGGACCCCCGGGCACTGGACTGTATCCTCAAATAGAATCAGGACCCCCAGGCACTGGACTGTTTCCTCGAATAGAATCAGGACCCCTGGGCCCCGGACTGTATCCTCAAATAGAATCAGGACCCCCGGGTACTGGAATGTATCCTCGAATAGCATCAGGATCCCCGGGCACTGGACTGTATCCTCAAATAGAATGAGGACACCGGGCACCAAACTCTCTCCTCGAATAAAATCAGGACCCCTGGGCACTGGACTGTATTCTCAAGTAGAATCAGGACGTCCGGGCACTGGACTGTATCCTCGAATAGCATCAGGACCCCCGGGCACTGGACTGTATCCTCAAATAGAATCAGGACCCCGGGCACTGGACTGTATCCTCAAATAGAATCAGGACCCCCGGGCACCAAACTGTATCCTCGAATAGAGCCAGGACCCCCGGGCACTGGACTGTATCCTCGAATAGAGCCTGGACCCCTGGGCACTGGACTGTATCCTGAAATAGAATCAGGATCCCAGGGCACTGGGCAGTATCCTCGAATAGAATCAGGATCCCCTGACACTGGAATGTATCCTCAAATAGAATCAGGACCCCCAGGCACTGGACTTTATCTTCAAATAGAATCAGGACTCCCGGGCACTGGTCTGTATCCTCGAATAGAATCAGGACCCCACAGCACTGGACTATATCCTGAAATAGAATCAGGCCCCCCTGGCACCGGATTATATCCACCAATAGCATCAGTACACCCGGGCACTGGACTGTATCCTCAAAGAGAACCAGTTCCCACGGGCACTGGACTCTGTCCTCAAATAAGATCAGGACCCCCGGGCACTGGACAGTATCCTCAAATAGCATCAGGACCCCCGGGCACAAAACTATATCCTCGAATATAGCCGGGACCCCTGGGCACTGGACAGTATCCTCAAATAGAATCAGGACAACTGGGCACTGGACTGTATGCTCAAATAGCAGCAGGACCCCCGGGCACTGGACTGTATCCTCGACTAGAATAAGGAACCCCGGGCACTGTATTGTATCCTCGAATAGAATCAGGACCCCCGGGCACTGGACTGTATCCTCAAATAGAATCAGGACCCCCAGGCACTGGACTGTTTCCTCGAATAGAATCAGGACCCCTGGGCCCTGGACTGTATCCTCAAATAGAATCAGGACCCCTGGGCACTGGAATGTATCCTCGAATAGCATCAGGATCCCCGGGCACTGGACTGTATCCTCAAATAGAATGAGGACACCGGGCACCAAACTCTATCCTCGAATAAAATCAGGACCCCTGGGCACTGGACTGTATTCTCAAGTAGAATCAGTACGTCCGGGCACTGGACTGTATCCTCGAATAGCATCAGGACCCCCGGGCACTGGACTGTATCCTCAAATAGAATCAGGACCCCGGGCACTGGACTGTATCCTCAAATAGAATCAGGACCCCCGGGCACCAAACTGTATCCTCGAATAGAGCCAGGACCCCTGGGCACTGGACTGTATCCTCAAATAGAATCAGGACTCCCGGGAACTGGATGTATCCTCGAATAGAATAAGGGCCCCCCGGAACTGGACTGTATCCTGAAATAGGATCAGGCCCCCGGGAACTGGACTGTATCCTCAAATATCATCAGGACCCCCGGGCACTGGACAGTATCCTCAAATAGAATCAGCATCTCCAAGCACTGGACTGTATCCTCGAATAGAATCAGGACCCCCGGGCACTGGACTGTATCCTCGAATAGAGCCAGGACCCCTGGGCACTGGACTGTATCCTGAAATAGAATCAGGATTCCAGGGCACTGGGCAGTATCCTCGAATAGAATCAGGATCCCCTGACACTGGAATGTATCCTCAAATAGAATCAGGACCCCCAGGCACTGGACTTTATCTTCAAATAGAATCAGGACTCCCGGGCACTGGTCTGTATCCTCGAATAGAATCAGGACCCCACAGCACTGGACTATATCCTGAAATAGAATCAGGCCCCCCTGGCACCGGATTATATCCACCAATAGCATCAGTACACCCGGGCACTGGACTGTATCCTCAAAGAGAACCAGTTCCCCCGGGCACTGGACTCTGTCCTCAAATAAGATCAGGACCCCCGTGCACTGGACTGTATCCTCAAATAGCATCAGGACCAGCGGGCACTGGACTGAATCCTCAAATAGAATCAGCACCCCCGGGCACTGCATTGTATCCTCAAACAGAATCAGGATTCCCGGACACTGGACTATTCCCTCGAATAGAATCAGTATCCCTGGGCACTGGACTGTATCCTCGAATAGCTTCAGGACCCCCGGGCACTGGATTATACCCTCGAATAGCATCAGGACCCCCGGGTACTGGACTGTATCCTCGAATAGAATCAGGTTCCCCGGGCACTGGGATGTATGCTCGAATAGCATCAGGACCCCCGGGCACTGGACTGTATCCTCAAATAGAATCAGGACAACTGGGCACTGGACTGTATCCTCAAATAGCAGCAGGACCCCCGGGCACTGGACTGTATCCTCGACTAGAATAAGGAACCCCGGGCACTGGACTGTATCCTCGAATCGAATCAGGACCCCCGAGCACTGAACTGTATCCTCAAATAGAATCAGGACCCCCAGGCACTGGACTGTATCCTCGAATAGAATCAGGACCCCTGGGCCCTGGACTGTATCCTCAAATAGAATGAGAACACCGGGCAGCAAACTCTATCCTCGAATAAAATCAGGACCCCCTGGGCACTGGACTGTATTCTCAAGTAGAATCAGGTTCACCGGGCACTGGGATGTATGGTCGAATAGCATCAGGACCCCCGGGCACTGGACTGTATCCTCAAATAGAATCAGGACAACTGGGCACTGGACTGTATCCTCAAATAGCAGCAGGACCCCCGGGCACTGGACTGTATCCTCGACTAGAATAAGGAACCCCGGGCACTGGACTGTATCCTCGAATAGAATCAGGACCCCCGAGCACTGGACTGTATCCTCAAATAGAATCAGGACCCCCAGGCACTGGACTGTATCCTCGAATAGAATCAGTATCCCTGGGCACTGGACTGTATCCTGATATAGCATCAGGACCAGCGGGCACTGGACAGTATCCTCAAATAGAATCAGGTTCACCGGGCACTGGGATGTATCGTCGAATAGCATCAGGACCCCCGGGCACTGGACTGTATCCTCAAATAGAATCAGGACAACTGGGCACTGGACTGTATCCTCAAATAGCAGCAGGACCCCCGGGCACTGGACTGTATCCTCGACTAGAATAAGGAACCCCGGGCACTGGACTGTATCCTCGAATAGAATCAGGACCCCCGAACACTGGACTGTATCCTCAAATAGAATCAGGACCCCGAGGCACTGGACTGTATCCTCGAATAAAATCAGGACCCCTGGGCCCTGGACTGTATCCTCAAATAGAATGAGGACACCGGGCACCAAACTGTATCCTCGAATAGAGCCAGGACCCCTGGGCACTGGACTGTATTCTCAAGTAGAATCAGGACGTCCGGGCACTGGACTGTATCCTCAAATAGCATCAGGACCCCCGGGCACTGGACTGTATCCTCGAATAGAATCAGGACCCCCTGGCACTGGACTGTATCCTCAAATAGAATCAGGACCCCCGGGCACCAAACTGTATCCTCGAATAGAGCCAGGACCCCTGGGCACTGGACTGTATCCTCAAATAGAATCAGGACCCCCAGGCACTGGACTGTTTCCTCGAATAGAATCAGGACCCCTGGGCCCTGGACTGTATCCTCAAATAGAATCAGGATCCCCGGGCACTGGAATGTATCCTCGAATAGTATCAGGACCCCCGGGTACTGGACTGTATCCTCGAATAGAATTAGTATCGCTGGGCACTGGACTGTATCCTGAAATAGCATCAGGACCAGCGGGCACTGGACTGTATCCTCAAATAGAATCAGGTTCCCCGGGCACTGGGATGTATGGTCGAATAGCATCAGGACCCCCGGGCACTGGACTGTATCCTCAAATAGAATCAGGACAACTGGGCCCTGGACTGTATCCTCAAATAGCAGCAGGACCCCAGGGCACTGGACTGTATCCTCGACTAGAATAAGGAACCCCGTGCACTGGACTGTATCCTCAAATAGAATCAGGACCCCGGGCACTGGACTGTATCCTCAAATAGAATCAGGACCCCCGGGCACCAAACTGTACCCTCGAATAGAGCCAGGACCCCTGGGCACTGGACTGTATCCTCAAATAGAATCAGGACCCCACGGCACTGGACTGTATCCTCAAATAGCATCAGGACCCCCGGGCACAAAACTATTTCCTCGAATATTGCCGGGACCCCTGGGCACTGGACAGTATCCTCAAATAGAATCAGGACGACTGGGCACTGGACTGTATACTCAAATAGCAGCAGGACCCCCGGGCACTGGACTGTATCCTCGACTAGAATAAGGAACCCCGGGCACTGTACTGTATCCTCGAATAGAATCAGAACCCCCGGGCACTGGACTGTATCCTCAAATAGAATCAGGACCCCCAGGCACTGGACTGTTTCCTCGAATAGAATCAGGACCCCTGGGCCCCGGACTGTATCCTCAAATAGAATCAGGACCCCCGGGTACTGGAATGTATCCTCGAATAGCATCAGGATCCCCGGGCACTGGACTGTATCCTCAAATAGAATGAGGACACCGGGCACCAAACTCTCTCCTCGAATAAAATCAGGACCCCTGGGCACTGGACTGTATTCTCAAGTAGAATCAGGACGTCCGGGCACTGGACTGTATCCTCGAATAGCATCAGGACCCCCGGGCACTGGACTGTATCCTCAAATAGAATCAGGACCCCGGGCACTGGACTGTATCCTCAAATAGAATCAGGACCCCTGGGCACCAAACTGTATCCTCGAATAGAGCCAGGACCCCCGGGCACTGGACTGTATCCTCGAATAGAGCCTGGACCCCTGGGCACTGGACTGTATCCTGAAATAGAATCAGGATCCCAGGGCACTGGGCAGTATCCTCGAATAGAATCAGGATCCCCTGACACTGGAATGTATCCTCAAATAGAATCAGGACCCCCAGGCACTGGACTTTATCTTCAAATAGAATCAGGACTCCCGGGCACTGGTCTGTATCCTCGAATAGAATCAGGACCCCACAGCACTGGACTATATCCTGAAATAGAATCAGGCCCCCCTGGCACCAGATTATATCCACCAATAGCATCAGTACACCCGGGCACTGGACTGTATCCTCAAAGAGAACCAGTTCCCACGGGCACTGGACTCTGTCCTCAAATAAGATCAGGACCCCCGGGCACTGGACAGTATCCTCAAATAGCATCAGGACCCCCGGGCACAAAACTATATCCTCGAATATAGCCGGGACCCCTGGGCACTGGACAGTATCCTCAAATAGAATCAGGACAACTGGGCACTGGACTGTATGCTCAAATAGCAGCAGGACCCCCGGGCACTGGACTGTATCCTCGACTAGAATAAGGAACCCCGGGCACTGGACTGTATCCTCGAATAGAATCAGGACCCCCAGGCACTGGACTGTATCCTGGAATACAATCAGGACCACTGGGCCCTGGACTGTATCCTCAAATAGAATCAGGAGCCCCGGGCACTGGAATGTATCCTCGAATAGCATCAGGATCCCCGGGCACTGGACTGTATCCTCAAATAGAATGAGGACACCGGGCACCAAACTCTATCCTCGAATAAAATCAGGACCTCCTGGGCACTGGACTGTATTCTCAAGTAGAATCAGGACGTCCGGGCACTGGACTGTATCCTCGAATAGCATCAGGACCCCCGGGCACTGGACTGTATCCTCAAATAGAATCAGGACCCCGGGCACTGGACTTTATCCTCAAATAGAATCAGGACCCCCGGGCACCAAACTGTATCCTCGAATAGAGCCAGGACCCCTGGGCACTGGACTGTATCGTCAAATAGAATCAGGACTCCCGGGAACTGGATGTATCCTCGAATAGAATAAGGGCCCCCCGGAACTGGACTGTATCCTGAAGTAGGATCAGGCCCCCGGGCACTGGACTGTATCCTCAAATAGCATCAGGACCCCCAGGCACTGGACTGTATCCTCAAATAGAATCAGCATCCCCAAGCACTGGACTGTATCCTCGAATAGAATCAGGACCCCCGGGCACTGGACTGTATCCTCAAATAGCATCAGGACCCCCGGGCACAAAACTATTTCCTCGAATATTGCCGGGACCCCTGGGCACTGGACAGTATCCTCAAATAGAATCAGGACGACTGGGCACTGGACTGTATACTCAAATAGCAGCAGGACCCCCGGGCACTGGACTGTATCCTCGACTAGAATAAGGAACCCCGGGCACTGTACTGTATCTTCGAATAGAATCAGAACCCCCGGGCACTGGACTGTATCCTCAAATAGAATCAGGACCCCCAGGCACTGGACTGTTTCCTCGAATAGAATCAGGACCCCTGGGCCCCGGACTGTATCCTCAAATAGAATCAGGACCCCCGGGTACTGGAATGTATCCTCGAATAGCATCAGGATCCCCGGGCACTGGACTGTATCCTCAAATAGAATGAGGACACCGGGCACCAAACTCTCTCCTCGAATAAAATCAGGACCCCTGGGCACTGGACTGTATTCTCAAGTAGAATCAGGACGTCCGGGCACTGGACTGTATCCTCGAATAGCATCAGGACCCCCGGGCACTGGACTGTATCCTCAAATAGAATCAGGACCCCGGGCACTGGACTGTATCCTCAAATAGAATCAGGACCCCCGGGCACCAAACTGTATCCTCGAATAGAGCCAGGACCCCCGGGCACTGGACTGTATCCTCGAATAGAGCCTGGACCCCTGGGCACTGGACTGTATCCTGAAATAGAATCAGGATCCCAGGGCACTGGGCAGTATCCTCGAATAGAATCAGGATCCCCTGACACTGGAATGTATCCTCAAATAGAATCAGGACCCCCAGGCACTGGACTTTATCTTCAAATAGAATCAGGACTCCCGGGCACTGGTCTGTATCCTCGAATAGAATCAGGACCCCACAGCACTGGACTATATCCTGAAATAGAATCAGGCCCCCCTGGCACCAGATTATATCCACCAATAGCATCAGTACACCCGGGCACTGGACTGTATCCTCAAAGAGAACCAGTTCGCACGGGCACTGGACTCTGTCCTCAAATAAGATCAGGACCCCCGGGCACTGGACAGTATCCTCAAATAGCATCAGGACCCCCGGGCACAAAACTATATCCTCGAATATAGCCGGGACCCCTGGGCACTGGACAGTATCCTCAAATAGAATCAGGACAACTGGGCACTGGACTGTATGCTCAAATAGCAGCAGGACCCCCGGGCACTGGACTGTATCCTCGACTAGAATAAGGAACCCCGGGCACTGGACTGTATCCTCGAATAGAATCAGGACCCCCAGGCACTGGACTGTATCCTCGAATACAATCAGGACCACTGGGCCCTGGACTGTATCCTCAAATAGAATCAGGAGCCCCGGGCACTGGAATGTATCCTCGAATAGCATCAGGATCCCCGGGCACTGGACTGTATCCTCAAATAGAATGAGGACACCGGGCACCAAACTCTATCCTCGAATAAAATCAGGACCTCCTGGGCACTGGACTGTATTCTCAAGTAGAATCAGGACGTCCGGGCACTGGACTGTATCCTCGAATAGCATCAGGACCCCCGGGCACTGGACTGTATCCTCAAATAGAATCAGGACCCCGGGCACTGGACTTTATCCTCAAATAGAATCAGGACCCCCGGGCACCAAACTGTATCCTCGAATAGAGCCAGGACCCCTGGGCACTGGACTGTATCGTCAAATAGAATCAGGACTCCCGGGAACTGGATGTATCCTCGAATAGAATAAGGGCCCCCCGGAACTGGACTGTATCCTGAAGTAGGATCAGGCCCCCGGGCACTGGACTGTATCCTCAAATAGCATCAGGACCCCCAGGCACTGGACTGTATCCTCAAATAGAATCAGCATCCCCAAGCACTGGACTGTATCCTCGAATAGAATCAGGACCCCCGGGCACTGGACTGTATCCTCAAATAGCATCAGGACCCCCGGGCACAAAACTATTTCCTCGAATATTGCCGGGACCCCTGGGCACTGGACAGTATCCTCAAATAGAATCAGGACGACTGGGCACTGGACTGTATACTCAAATAGCAGCAGGACCCCCGGGCACTGGACTGTATCCTCGACTAGAATAAGGAACCCCGGGCACTGTACTGTATCCTCGAATAGAATCAGAACCCCCGGGCACTGGACTGTATCCTCAAATAGAATCAGGACCCCCAGGCACTGGACTGTTTCCTCGAATAGAATCAGGACCCCTGGGCCCCGGACTGTATCCTCAAATAGAATCAGGACCCCCGGGTACTGGAATGTATCCTCGAATAGCATCAGGATCCCCGGGCACTGGACTGTATCCTCAAATAGAATGAGGACACCGGGCACCAAACTCTCTCCTCGAATAAAATCAGGACCCCTGGGCACTGGACTGTATTCTCAAGTAGAATCAGGACGTCCGGGCACTGGACTGTATCCTCGAATAGCATCAGGACCCCCGGGCACTGGACTGTATCCTCAAATAGAATCAGGACCCCGGGCACTGGACTGTATCCTCAAATAGAATCAGGACACCCGGGCACCAAACTGTATCCTCGAATAGAGCCAGGACCCCCGGGCACTGGACTGTATCCTCGAATAGAGCCTGGACCCCTGGGCACTGGACTGTATCCTGAAATAGAATCAGGATCCCAGGGCACTGGGCAGTATCCTCGAATAGAATCAGGATCCCCTGACACTGGAATGTATCCTCAAATAGAATCAGGACCCCCAGGCACTGGACTTTATCTTCAAATAGAATCAGGACTCCCGGGCACTGGTCTGTATCCTCGAATAGAATCAGGACCCCACAGCACTGGACTATATCCTGAAATAGAATCAGGCCCCCCTGGCACCGGATTATATCCACCAATAGCATCAGTACACCCGGGCACTGGACTGTATCCTCAAAGAGAACCAGTTCCCACGGGCACTGGACTCTGTCCTCAAATAAGATCAGGACCCCCGGGCACTGGACAGTATCCTTAAATAGCAGCAGGACCCCCGGGCACTGGACTGTATCCTCGACTAGAATAAGGAACCCCGGGCACTGTATTGTATCCTCGAATAGAATCAGGACCCCCGGGCACCGGACTGTATCCTCAAATAGAATCAGGACCCCCAGGCACTGGACTGTTTCCTCGAATAGAATCAGGACCTCTGGGCCCTGGACTGTATCCTCAAATAGAATCAGGACCCCCGGGCACTGGAATGTATCCTCGAATAGCATCAGGATCCCCGGGCACTGGACTGTATCCTCAAATAGAATGAGGACACCGGGCACCAAACTCTATCCTCGAATAAAATCAGGACCCCTGGGCACTGGACTGTATTCTCAAGTAGAATCAGTACGTCCGGGCACTGGACTGTATCCTCGAATAGCATCAGGATCCCCGGGCACTGGACTGTATCCTCAAATAGAATCAGGACCCCGGGCACTGGACTGTATCCTCAAATAGAATCAGGACCCCCGGGCACCAAACTGTATCCTCGAATAGAGCCAGGACCCCTGGGCACTGGACTGTATCCTCAAATAGAATCAGGACTCCCGGGAACTGGATGTATCCTCGAATAGAATAAGGGCCCCCCGGAACTGGACTGTATCCTGAAATAGGATCAGGCCCCCGGGAACTGGACTGTATCCTCAAATAGCATCAGGACCCCCGGGCACTGGACAGTATCCTCAAATAGAATCAGCATCTCCAAGCACTGGACTGTATCCTCGAATAGAATCAGGAACCACGGGCACTGGACTGTATCCTCGAATAGAGCCAGGACCCCTGGGCACTGGACTGTATCCTGAAATAGAATCAGGATTCCAGGGCACTGGGCAGTATCCTCGAATAGAATCAGGATCCCCTGACACTGGAATGTATCCTCAAATAGAATCAGGACCCCCAGGCACTGGACTTTATCTTCAAATAGAATCAGGACTCCCGGGCACTGGTCTGTATCCTCGAATAGAATCAGGACCCCACAGCACTGGACTATATCCTGAAATAGAATCAGGCCCCCCTGGCACCGGATTATATCCACCAATAGCATCAGTACACCCGGGCACTGGACTGTATCCTCAAAGAGAACCAGTTCCCCCGGGCACTGGACTCTGTCCTCAAATAAGATCAGGACCCCCGTGCACTGGACTGTATCCTCAAATAGCATCAGGACCCCCGGGCACAAAACTATATCCTCGAATATAGCCGGGACCCCTGGGCACTGGACTGTCACCTAAAATAGAATCAGGTTCCCCGGGCACTGGGATGTATGGTCGAATAGCATCAGGACCCCCGGGCACTGGACTGTATCCTCAAATATAATCAGGACAACTGGGCACTGGACTGTATCCTCAAATAGCAGCAGGACCCCCGGGCACTGGACTGTATCCTCGACTAGAATAAGGAACCCCGGGCACTGGAATGTATCCTCGAATAGAATCAGGACCCCCGGGCACTGGACTGTATCCTCAAATAGAATCAGGACCCCCAGGCACTGGACTGTATCCTCGAATAGAATCAGGACCCCTGGGCCCTGGACTGTATCCTCAAATAGAATCAGGACCCCCGGGCACTGCAATGTATCCTCGAATAGCATCAGGATCCCCGGGCACTGGACTGTATCCTCAAATAGAATGAGGACACCGGGCACCAAACTCTATCCTCGAATAGAATCAGGACCCCACAGCACTGGACTATATACTGAAATAGAATCAGGCCCACCGGGCACCGGATTATATCCACCAATAGCATCAGGACCCCCGGGCACTGGACTGTATCCTCAAATAGCATCAGGGCCCCCGGGTACTGGACTGCATCCACAAATAGCATCAAGTCCCCGGGGCACAGGAATGTACCACCGAATAGCATCAGGACCCCCGGGCACTGGACTTTATCCTCAAATAGAATCAGTTCGCTGGGCACTGGACTGTATCCTCGAATAGAATCAGAACCCCCCGGCACTGGACTGTATCCTCGAATAGAATTAGGACCCCCGGCACTGGACTGTATCCTCAAATAGCATCAGGACGCCCGGGCACTGGACTGTATCCTCAAATAGAATCAGGATCCCCGGGCCCTGGACTGTATCATCGAATAGAATCAGGACCCCCGTGCACTGGACTGTATCCTCAAATAGCATCAGGACCAGCGGGCACTGGACTGTATCCTCAAATAGAATCAGCACCCCCGGGCACTGCATTGTATCCTCAAAGAGAATCAGGATTCCCGGGCACTGGACTATACCCTCGAATAGAATCAGTATCCCTGGGCACTGGACTGTATCCTCGAATAGCTTCAGGACCCCCGGGCACTGGATTATACCCTCGAATAGCATCAGGACCCCCGGGTACTGGACTGTATCCTCGAATAGAATCAGGTTCCCCGGGCACTGGGATGTATGCTCGAATAGCATCAGGACCCCCGGGCACTGGACTGTATCCTCAAATAGAATCAGGACAACTGGGCACTGGACTGTATCGTCAAATAGCAGCAGGACCCCCGGGCACTGGACTGTATCCTCGACTAGAATAAGGAGCCCCGGGCACTGGACTGTATCCTCGAATCGAATCAGGACCCCCGAGCACTGAACTGTATCCTCAAATAGAATCAGGACCCCCAGGCACTGGACTGTATCCTCGAATAGAATCAGGACCCCTGGGCCCTGGACTGTATCCTCAAATAGAATGAGAACACCGGGCAGCAAACTCTATCCTCGAATAAAATCAGGACCCCCTGGGCACTGGACTGTATTCTCAAGTAGAATCAGGTTCACCGGGCACTGGGATGTATGGTCGAATAGCATCAGGACCCCCGGGCACTGGACTGTATCCTCAAATAGAATCAGGACAACTGGGCACTGGACTGTATCCTCAAATAGCAGCAGGACCCCCCGGCACTGGACTGTATCCTCGACTAGAATAAGGAACCCCGGGCACTGGACTGTATCCTCGAATAGAATCAGGACCCCCGAGCACTGGACTGTATCCTCAAATAGAATCAGGACCCCCAGGCACTGGACCGTATCCTCGAATAGAATCAGTATCCCTGGGCACTGGACTGTATCCTCAAATAGCATCAGGACCAGCGGGCACTGGACTGTATCCTCAAATAGAATCAGCACCCCCGGGCACTGCATTGTATCCTCAAAGAGAATCAGGATTCCCGGGCACTGGACTATTCCCTCGAATAGAATCAGTATCCCTGGGCACTGGACTGTATCCTCGAATAGCTTCAGGACCCCCGGGCACTGGATTATACCCTCGAATAGCATCAGGACCCCCGGGTACTGGACTGTATCCTCGAATAGAATCAGGTTCCCCGGGCACTGGGATGTATGCTCGAATAGCATCAGGACCCCCGGGCACTGGACTGTATCCTCAAATAGAATCAGGACAACTGGGCACTGGACTGTATCCTCAAATAGCAGCAGGACCCCCGGGCACTGGACTGTATCCTCGACTAGAATAAGGAACCCCGGGCACTGGACTGTATCCTCGAATCGAATCAGGACCCCCGAGCACTGAACTGTATCCTCAAATAGAATCAGGACCCACAGGCACTGGACTGTATCCTCGAATAGAATCAGGACCCCTGGGCCCTGGACTGTATCCTCAAATAGAATGAGAACACCGGGCAGCAAACTCTATCCTCGAATAAAATCAGGACCCCCTGGGCACTGGACTGTATTCTCAAGTAGAATCAGGTTCACCGGGCACTGGGATGTATGGTCGAATAGCATCAGGACCCCCGGGCACTGGACTGTATCCTCAAATAGAATCAGGACAACTGGGCACTGGACTGTATCCTCAAATAGCAGCAGGACCCCCGGGCACTGGACTGTATCCTCGACTAGAATAAGGAACCCCGGGCACTGGACTGTATCCTCGAATAGAATCAGGACCCCCGAGCACTGGACTGTATCCTCAAATAGAATCAGGACCCCCAGGCACTGGACTGTATCCTCGAATAGAATCAGTATCCCTGGGCACTGGACTGTATCCTGAAATAGCATCAGGACCAGCGGGCACTGGACAGTATCCTCCAATAGAATCAGGTTCACCGGGCACTGGGATGTATCGTCGAATAGCATCAGGACCCCCGGGCACTGGACTGTATCCTCAAATAGAATCAGGACAACTGGGCACTGGACTGTATCCTCAAATAGCAGCAGGACCCCCGGGCACTGGACTGTATCCTCGACTAGAATAAGGAACCCCGGGCACTGGACTGTATCCTCGAATAGAATCAGGACCCCCGAGCACTGGACTGTATCCTCAAATAGAATCAGGACCCCCAGGCACTGGACTGTATCCTCGAATAGAATCAGGACCCCTGGGCCCTGGACTGTATCCTCAAATCGAATCAGGACCACCGGGCACTGGAATGTATCCTCGAATAGCATCAGGATCCCCGGGCACTGGACTGTATCCTCAAATAGAATGAGGACACCGGGCACCAAACTGTATCCTCGAATAGAGCCAGGACCCCTGGGCACTGGACTGTATTCTCAAGTAGAATCAGGACGTCCGGGCACTGGACTGTATCCTCAAATAGCATCAGGACCCCCGGGCACTGGACTGTATCCTCGAATAGAATCAGGACCCCCGAGCACTGGACTGTATCCTCAAATAGCATCAGGACCCCCGGGCACAAAACTATATCCTCGAATATAGCCGGGACCCCTGTGCACTGGACAGTATCCTCAAATAGAATCAGGACAACTTGGCACTGGACTGTATCCTCGAATGGCATCAGGACCCCCGGGCACTGGACTGTATCCTCAAATAGAATCAGGACCCCGGGCACTGGACTGTATCCTCAAATAGAATCAGGACCCCCGGGCACCAAACTGTATCCTCGAATAGAGCCAGGACCCCTGGGCACTGGACTGTATCCTCAAATAGAATCAGGACCCCCAGGCACTGGACTGTTTCCTCGAATAGAATCAGGACCCCTGGGCCCTGGACTGTATCCTTAAATAGAATCAGGATCCCCGGGCACTGGAATGTATCCTCGAATAGTATCAGGACCCCCGGGTACTGGACTGTATCCTCGAATAGAATTAGTATCGCTGGGCACTGGACTGTATCCTGAAATAGCATCAGGACCAGCGGGCACTGGACTGTATCCTCAAATAGAATCAGGTTCCCCGGGCACTGGGATGTATGGTCGAATAGCATCAGGACCCCCGGGCACTGGACTGTATCCTCAAATAGAATCAGGACAACTGGGCCCTGGACTGTATCCTCAAATAGCAGCAGGACCCCCGGGCACTGGACTGTATCCTCAAATAGAATCAGGACCCCGGGCACTGGACTGTTTCCTCAAATTGAATCAGGACGCCCGGGCACTGGACTGTATGCTCGTATAGCATCAGGACCCCCGGGCACTGGACTGTATCCTCAAATAGAATGAGGACACCGGGCACCAAACTCTATCCTCGAATAAAATCAGGACCCCTGGGCACTGGACTGTATTCTCAAATAGAATCAGGACCCTCGGGCACTGGACTGTATCCTCGAATAGCATCAGGACCACCAGACACTGGACTGTATCCTCAAATAGAATCAGGACCCCACGGCACTGGACTATATCCTCGAATAGAATCAGGACCCCACAGCACTGGACTATATCCTGAAATAGAATCAGGCCCCCCGGGCACCGGATTATATCCAGCAATAGCATCAGGACCCCCGGCACTGGACTGTATCCTCAAATAGAATCAGGATCCCCGGGCCCTGGACTGTATCCTCGAATAGAATCAGGACCCCCGTGCACTGGACTGTATCCTCAAATAGCATCAGGACCAGCGGGCACTGGACTGTATTCTCAAATAGAATCAGCACCCCCGGGCACTGCATTGTATCCTCAAAGAGAATCAGGATTCCCGGGCACTGGACTATTCCCTCGAATAGAATCAGGACACCGGGGGCCCCGGACAGTATCCTCAAATAGAATCAGGACCCCTGGGCACTGGACTGTATCCTCGAATAGCTTCAGGACCCACGGGCACTGGACTATACCCTCGAATAGCATCAGGACCCCCGGGTACTGGACTGTATCCTCGAATAGAATCAGTATCCCTGGGCACTGGAGTGTATCCTGAAATAGCATCAGGACCAGCGGGCACTGGACTGTATCCTCAAATAGAATTAGGTTCCCCGGGCACTGGGATGTATGCTCGAATAGCATCAGGACCCCCGGGCACTGGACTGTATCCTCAAATAGAATCAGGACAACTGGGCACTGGACTGTATCCTCAAATAGCAGCAGGACCCCCGGGCACTGGACTGTATCCTCGACTAGAATAAGGAACCCCGGGCACTGTACTGTATCCTCGAATAGAATCAGGACTCCCGGGAACTGGATGTATCCTCGAATAGAATAAGGGCCCCCCGGAACTGGACTGTATCCTGAAATAGGATCAGGCCCCCGGGCACTGGACTGTATCCTGAAATAGCATCAGGACCCCCGGGCACTGGATTGTATCCTCAAATAGAATCAGCATCCCCAAGCACTGGACTGTATCCTCGAATAGAATCAGGACCCCCTGGCACTGGACTGTATCCTCGAATAGAGCCAGGACCCCTGACACTGGAATGTATCCTCAAATAGAATCAGGACCCCCAGGCACTGGACTTTATCTTCAAATACAATCAGGACTCCCGGGCACTGGACTGTATCCTCGAATAGAATCAGGACCCCACAGCACTGGACTATATCCTGAAATAGAATCAGGCCCCCCGGGCAGCGGATTATATCCACCAATAGCATCAGTACACCCGGGCACTGGACTGTATCCTCAAAGAGAACCAGTTCCCCCGGGCACTGGACTCTGTCCTCAAATATGATCAGGACCCCCGGGCACTGGACTGTATCCTCAAATAGCAGCAGGACCCCCGGGCACTGGACTGTATCCTCGACTAGAATAAGGAACCCCGGGCACTGGACTGTATCCTCGAATAGAATCAGGACCCCCGGGCACTGGACTGTATCCTCAAATAGAATCAGGACCCCCAGGCACTGGATTGTATCCTCGAATAGAATCAGGACCCCTGGGCCCTGGACTGTATCCTCAAATAGAATCAGGACCCCCGGGCACTGGAATGTATCCTCGAATAGCAACAGGATCCCCGGGCACTGGACTGTATCCTCAAATAGAATGAGGACACCGGGCACCAAAATCTATCCTCGAATAAAATCAGGACCCCTGGGCACTGGACTGTATTCTCAAGTAGAATCAGGACGTCCGGGCACTGGACTGTATCCTCGAATGGCATCAGGTCCCCCGGGCACTGGACTGTATCCTCAGATAGAATCAGGACCCCGGGCACTGGACTGTATCCTCAAATAGAATCAGGACCCCCGGGCACCAAACTGTATCCTCGAATAGAGCCAGGACCCCTGGGCACTGGACTGTATCCTCAAATAGAATCAGGATCCCAGGGCACTGGGCTGTATCCTCGAATAGCATCAGGATCCCCTGACACTGGAATGTATCCTCAAATAGAATCAGGACCCCCAGGCACTGGACTTTATCTTCAAATAGAATCAGGACTCCCGGGCACTGGACTGTATCCTCGAATAGAATCAGGACCCCACAGCACTGGACTATATCCTGAAATAGAATCAGGCCCCCCGGGCACCGGATTATATCCACCAATAGCATCAGTACACCCGGGCACTGGACTGTATCCTCAAAGAGAACCAGTTCCCCCGGGCACTGGACTCTGTCCTCAAATAAGATCAGGACCCCCGGGCACTGGACTGTATCCTCAAATAGCAGCAGGACCCCCGGGCACTGGACTGTATCCTCGACTAGAATAAGGAACCCCGGGCACTGGACTGTATCCTCGAATAGAATCAGGACCCCCGGGCACTGGACTGTATCCTCGAATAGAATCAGGACCCCACGGCACTGGACTGTATCCTCTAATAGAATTAGGACCCCCGGCACTGGACTGTATCCTCGAATAGAATCAGGACCCCCGGGCACTGGACTGTATCCTCAAATAGAATCAGGACCCCTGGGCACTGGACTGTTTCCTCAAATTGTATCAGGACGCCCGGGCACTGGACTGTATGCTCGTATAGCATCAGGACCCCCGGGCACTGGACTGTATCCTCAAATAGAATGAGGACACCGGGCACCAAACTCTATCCTCGAATAAAATCAGGACCCCTGGGCACTGGACTGTATTCTCAAATAGAATCAGGACCCTCGGGCACTGGACTGTATCCTCGAATAGCATCAGGACCCCCGGGCACTGGACTGTATCCTCGAATAGAATCAGGACCCCACAGCACTGGACTATATCCTGAAATAGAATCAGGCCCCCCGGGCACCGGATTATATCCACCAATAGCATCAGTACACAAGGGCACTGGACTGTATCCTCAAAGAGAACCAGTACCCCCGGGCACTGGCCTCTGTCCAAAAATAAGATCAGGACCCCCGGGCACTGGACTGTATCCTGGAATAGCATCAGGGCCCCCGGGTACTGGACTGCATCCACAAATAGCATCAAGTCCCCCGGGCACAGGAATATACCACCGAATAGCATCAGGACCCCCGGGCACTGGACTGTATCCTCAAATAGAATCAGGATCGCTGGGCACTGGACTGTATCCTCGAATAGAATCAGAACCCCACGGCACTGGACTGTATCCTCTAATAGAATTAGGACCCCCGGCACTGGACTGTATCCTCAAATAGCATCAGGACCCCCGGGCACGGGACTGTATCCTCAAATAGAATCAGGATCCCCGGGCCCTGGACTGTATCATCGAATAGAATCAGGACCCCCGTGCACTGGACTGTATCCTCAAATAGCATCAGGACCAGCGGGCACTGGACTGTATCCTCAAATAAAATCAGCACCCCCGGGCACTGCATTGTATCCTCAAAGAGAATCAGGATTCCCGGGCACTGGACTATTCCCTCAAATAGAATCAGGACACCGGGGGCCCCGGACAGTATCCTCAAATAGAATCAGGACCCCTGGGCACTGGACTGTATTCTCGAATAGCTTCAGGACCCACGGGCACTGGACTATACCCTCGAATAGCATCAGGACCCCCGGGTACTGGACTGTATCCTCGAATAGAATCAGTATCCCTGGGCACTGGACTGTATCCTGAAATAGCATCAGGACCAGCGGGCACTGGACTGTATCCTCAAATAGAATTAGGTTCCCCGGGCACTGGGATGTATGCTCGAATAGCATCAGGACCCCCGGGCACTGGACTGTATTCTCAAATAGAATCAGGACAACTGGGCACTGGACTGTATCCTCAAATAGCAGCAGGACCCCCGGGCACTGGACTGTATCCTCGAATAGAATCAGGACTCCCGGGAACTGGATGTATCCTCGAATAGAATAAGGGCCCCCCGGAACTGGACTGTATCCTGACATAGGATCAGGCCCCCGGGCACTGGACTGTATCCTCAAATAGCATCAGGACCTCCGGGCACTGGACAGTATCCTCAAATAGAATCAGCATCCCCACGCACTGGACTGTATCCTCGAATAGAATCAGGACCCCCGGGCACTGGACTGTATCCTCGAATAGAGCCAGGACCCCTGGGCACTGGACTGTATCCTCAAATAGAATCAGGATCCCAGGGCACTGGGCTGTATCCTCGAATAGAATCAGGATCCCCTGACACTGGAATGTATCCTCAAATAGAATCAGGACCCCCAGGCACTGGACTTTATCTTCAAATAGAATCAGGACTCCCGGGCACTGGACTGTATCCTCGAATAGAATCAGGACCGCACAGCACTGGACTATATCCTGAAATAGAATCAGGCCCCCCGGGCAGCGGATTATATCCACCAATAGCATCAGTACACCCGGGCACTGGACTGTATCCTCAAAGAGAACCAGTTCCCCCGGGCACTGGACTCTGTCCTCAAATAGCAGCAGGACCCCCGGGCACTGGACTGTATCCTCGACTAGAATAAGGAACCCCGGGCACTGGACTGTATCCTCGAATAGAATCAGGACCCCCGGGCACTGGACTGTATCCTCAAATAGCATCAGGACCCCCGGGCACAGGACTGTATCCTCAAATAGAATCAGGATCCCCGGGCCCTGGACTGTATCCTCGAATAGAATCAGGAACCCCGTGCACTGGACTGTATCCTCAAATAGCATCAGGACCAGCGGGCACTGGACTGTATCCTCAAATAGAATCAGCACCCCCGGGCACTGCATTGTATCCTCAAAGAGAATCAGGATTCCCGGGCACTGGACTATTCCCTCGAATAGAATCAGGACACCGGCGGCCCCGGACAGTATCCTCAAATAGAATCAGGACCCCTGGGCACTGGACTGTATCCTCGAATAGCTTCAGGACCCACGGGCACTGGTCTATACCCTCGAATAGCATCAGGACCCCCGGGTACTGGACTGTATCCTCGAATAGAATCAGTATCCCTGGGCACTGGACTGTATCCTGAAATAGCATCAGGACCAGCGGGCACTGGACTGTATCCTCAAATAGAATTAGGTTCCCCGGGCACTGGGATGTTTGCTCATATAGCATCAGGACCCCCGGGCACTGGACTGTATCCTCAAATAGAATCAGGACAACTGGGAACTGGACTGTATCCTCAAATAGCAGCAGGACACCCGTGCACTGGACTGTATCCTCGACTAGAATAAGGAACCCCGGGCACTGTACTGTATCCTCGAATAGAATCAGGACTCCCGGGAACTGGATGTATCCTCGAATAGAATAACGGCCCCCGGAACTGGACTGTATCCTGAAATAGGATCAGGCCCCCGCGCACTGGACTGTATCCTCAAATAGCATCAGGACCCCCGGGCACTGGAATGTATCCTCAAATAGAATCAGGACCCCCAGGCACTGGACTTTATCTTCAAATAGAATCAGGACTCCCGGGCACTGGACTGTATCCTCGAATAGAATCAGGACCCCACAGCACTGGACTATATCCTGAAATAGAATCAGGCCCCCCGGGCAGCGGATTATATCCACCAATAGCATCAGTACACCCGGGCACTGGACTGTATCCTCAAAGAGAACCAGTTCCCCCGGGCACTGGACTCTGTCCTCAAATATGATCAGGACCCCCGGGCACTGGACTGCATCCTCAAATAGCATCAGGACCCCCGGGCACAAAACTATATCCTCGAATATAGCCGGGACCCCCGGGGCACTGGACTGTATCCTCAAATAGAATCAGGACAACTGGGCCCTGGACTGTATCCTCAAATAGCAGCAGGACCCCCGGGCACTGGACTGTATCCTCGACTAGAATAAGGAACCCCGGGCACTGGACTGTATCCTCGAATAGAATCAGGACCCCCGGGCACTGGACTGTATCCTCAAATAGAATCAGGACCCCCAGGCACTGGACTGTATCCTCGAATAGAATCAGGACCCCTGGGCCCTGGACTGTACCTCAAATAGAATCAGGACACCGGGCACTGGAATGTATCCTCGAATAGCAACAGGATCCCCGGGCACTGGACAGTATCCTCAAATAGAATGAGGACACCGGGCACCAAAATCTATCCTCGAATAAAATCAGGACCCCTGGGCACTGGACTGTATTCTCAAGTAGAATCAGGACGTCCGGGCACTGGACTGTATCCTCGAATAGCATCAGGATCCCCGGGCACTGGACTGTATCCTCAAATAGAATCAGGACCCCGGGCACTGGACTGTATCCTCAAATAGAATCAGGACCCCCGGGCACCAAACTGTATCCTCGAATAGAGCCAGGACCCCTGGGCACTGGACTGTATCCTCAAATAGAATCAGAATCCCAGGGCACTGGGCTGTATCCTCGAATAGAATCAGGATCCCCTGACACTGGAATGTATCCTCAAATAGCATCAGGACCCCCAGGCACTGGACTGTATCCTCGAATAGAATCAGGACCCCTGGGCCCTGGACTGTACCTCAAATAGAATCAGGACACCGGGCACTGGAATGTATCCTCGAATAGCAACAGGATCCCCAGGCTCTGGACTGTATCCTCTAATAGAATTAGGACCCCCGGCACTGGACTGTATCCTCGAATAGAATCAGGACCCCACGGCACTGGACTGTATCCTCTAATAGAATTAGGACCCCCGGCACTGGACTGTATCCTCGAATAGAATCAGGACCCCCGGGCACTGGACTGTATCCTCAAATAGAATCAGGACCCCTGGGCACTGGACTGTTTCCTCAAATTGAATCAGGACGCCCGGGCACTGGACTGTATGCTCGTATAGCATCAGGACCCCCGGGCACTGGACTGTATCCTCAAATAGAATCAGGTAACCGGGCACTGGAATGTATCCTCGAATAGCAACAGGATCCCCAGGCACTGGACTGTATCCTCTAATAGAATTAGGACCCCCGGCACTGGACTGTATCCTCGAATAGAATCAGGTCCCCACGGCACTGGACTGTATCCTCTAATAGAATTAGGACCCCCGGCACTGGACTGTATCCTCGAATAGAATCAGGACCCCCGGGCACTGGACTGTATCCTCAAACAGAATGAGGACACCGGGCACCAAACTCTATCCTCGAATAAAATCAGGACCCCTGGGCACTGGACTGTATTCTCAAGTAGAATCAGGACGTCCGGGCACTGGACTGTATCCTCGAATACCATCAGGACCCCCAAGCACTGGACTGTATCCTCGAATAGAATCAGGACCCCTGGGCCCAGGACTGTATCCTCAAATAGAATCAGGCCCCCCGGGCACCGGATTATATCCACCAATAGCATCAGTACACCCGGGCACTGGACTGTATCCTCAAAGAGAACCAGTTCCCACGGGCACTGGACTATACCCTCGAATAACATCAGGACCCCCGGGTACTGGACTGTATCCTCGAATAGAATCAGTATCCCTGGGCACTGGACTGTATCCTGAAATAGCATCAGGACCAGCGGGCACTGGACTGTATCCTCAAATAGAATTAGGTTCCCCGGGCACTGGGATGTATGCTCATATAGCATCAGGACCCCCGGGCACTGGACTGAATCTTCAAATAGAATCAGGACAACTGGGAACTGGACTGTATCCTCAAATAGCAGCAGGACACCCGGGCACTGGACTGTATCCTCGACTAGAATAAGGAACCCCGGGCACTGTACTGTATCCTCGAATAGAATCAGGACTCCCGTGAACTGGATGTATCCTCGAATAGAATAAGGGCCCCCGGAACTGGACTGTATCCTCAAATAGAATCAGCATCCCCAAGCACTGGACTGTATCCTCGAATAGAATCAGGACCCCCCGGGCACTGGACTGTATCCTCGAATAGAGCCAGGACCCCTGGGCACTGGACTGTATCCTCAAATAGAATCAGGATCCCAGGGCACTGGGCTGTATCCTCGAATAGAATCAGGATCCCCTGACACTGGAATGTATCCTCAAATAGAATCAGGACCCCCAGGCACTGGACTTTATCTTCAAATAGAATCAGGACTCCCGGGCACTGGACTGTATCCTCGAATAGAATCAGGACCCCACAGCACTGGACTATATCCTGAAATAGAATCAGCATCCCCAAGCACTGGACTGTATCCTCGAATAGAATCAGGACCCCTGGGCACTGGACTGTATCCTCAAATAGAATCAGGATCCCAGGGCACTGGGCTGTATCCTCGAATAGAATCAGGATCCCCTGACACTGGAATGTATCCTCAAATAGAATCAGGACCCCCAGGCACTGGACTGTATCCTCGAATAGAATCAGGACCCCACAGCACTGGACTATATCCTGAAATTGAATCAGGCCCCCCGGGCAGCGGATTATATCCACCAATAGCATCAGTACACCCGGGCACTGGACTGTACCCTCAAAGAGAACCAGTTCCCCCGGGCACTGGACTCTGTCATCAAATATGATCAGGACCCCCGGGCACTGGACAGTATCCTCAAATAGAATCAGGTTCCCCGGGCACTGGGATGTATGGTCGAATAGCATCAGGACCCCCGGGCACTGGACTGTATCCTCAAATAGAATCAGGACAACTGGGCCCTGGACTGTATCCTCAAATAGCAGCAGGACCCCCGGGCACTGGACTGTATCCTCGACTAGAATAAGGAACCCCGGGCACTGGACTGTATCCTCAAATAGAATCAGGACCCCCAGGCACTGGACTGTATCCTCGAATAGAATCAGGACCCCTGGGCCCTGGACTGTACCTCAAATAGAATCAGGACACCGGGCACTGGAATGTATCCTCGAATAGCAACAGGATCCCCGGGCACTGGACTGTATCCTCAAATAGAATGAGGACACCGGGCACCAAACTCTATCCTCGAATAAAATCAGGACCCCTGGGCACTGGACTGTATTCTCAAGTAGAATCAGGACGTCCGGGCACTGGACTGTATCCTCGAATAGCATCAGGACCCCCGGGCACTGGACTGTATCCTCAAATAGAATCAGGACCCCGGGCACTGGACTGTATCCTCAAATAGAATCAGGACCCCCGGGCACCAAACTGTATCCTCGAATAGAGCCAGGACCCCTGGGCACTGGACTGTATTCTCAAATAGAATCAGGACCCTCGGGCACTGGACTGTATCCTCGAATAGCATCAGGACCCCCGGGCACTGGACTGTATCCTCAAAGAGAACCAGTACCCCCGGTCACTGGACTCTGTCCTCAAATAAGATCAGGACCCCCGGGCACTGGACTGCATCCACAAATAGCATCAAGTCCCCCGGGCACAGGAATATACCACCGAATAGCATCAGGACCCCCGGGCACTGGAGTGTATCCTCAAATAGAATCAGGATCGCTGGGCACTGGACTGTATCCTCGAATAGAATCAGAACCCCACGGCACTGGACTGTATCCTCTAATAGAATTAGGACCCCCGGCACTGGACTGTATCCTCAAATAGAATCAGGACCCCCGGGCACCAAACTGTATCCTCGAATAGAGCCAGGACCCCTGGGCACTGGACTGTATTCTCAAATAGAATCAGGACCCTCGGGCACTGGACTGTATCCTCGAATAGCATCAGGACCCCCGGGCACTGGACTGTATCCTCAAATAGAATCAGGACCCCACGGCACTGGGCTATATCCTCGAATAGAATCAGGACCCCACAGCACTGGACTATATCCTGAAATAGAATCAGGCCCCCCGGGCACCGGATTATATCCACCAATAGCATCAGTACACCCGGGCACTGGACTGTATCCTCAAAGAGAACCAGTACCCCCGGGCACTGGACTCTGTCCTCAAATAAGATCAGGACCCCCGGGCACTGGACTGCATCCACAAATAGCATCAAGTCCCCCGGGCACAGGAATATACCACCGAATAGCATCAGGACCCCCGGGCACTGGACTGTATCCTCAAATAGAATCAGGATCGCTGGGCACTGGACTGTATCCTCGAATAGAATCAGAACCCCACGGCACTGGACTGTATCCTCTAATAGAATTAGGACCCCCGGCACTGGACTGTATCCTCGAATAGAATTAGGACCCCCGGCACTGGACTGTATCCTCAAATAGCATCAGGACCCCCGGGCACGGGACTGTATCCTCAAATAGATTCAGGATCCCCGGGCCCTGGACTGTATCATCGAATAGAATCAGGACCCCCGTGCACTGGACTGTATCCTCAAATAGCATCAGGACCAGCGGGCACTGGACTGTATCCTCAAATAAAATCAGCACCCCCGGGCACTTCATTGTATCCTCAAAGAGAATCAGGATTCCCGGGCACTGGACTATTCCCTCGAATAGAATCAGGACACCGGGGGCCCCGGACAGTATCCTCAAATAGAATCAGGACCCCTGGGCACTGGACTGTATCCTCGAATAGCATCAGGACCCCCGGGTACTGGACTGTATCCTCGAATAGAATCAGTATCCCTGGGCACTGGACTGTATCCTGAAATAGCATCAGGACCAGCGGGCACTGGACTGTATCCTCAAATAGAATTAGGTTCCCCGGGCACTGGGATGTATGCTCGAATAGCATCAGGACCCCCGGGCACTGGACTGTATCCTCAAATAGAATCAGGACAACTGGGCACTGGACTGTATCCTCAAATAGCAGCAGGACCCCCGGGCACTGGACTGTATCCTCGAATAGAATCAGGACTCCCGGGAACTGGATGTATCCTCAAATAGAATAAGGGCCCCCCGGAACTGCACTATATCCTGAAATTGGATCAGGCCCCCGGGCACTGGACTGTATCCTCAAATAGCATCAGGACCCCCGGGCACTGGACAGTATCCTCAAATAGAATCAGCATCCCCAAGCACTGGACTGTATCCTCGAATAGAATCAGGACCCCCGGGCACAGGACTGTATCCTCGAATAGAGCCAGGACCCCTGGGCACTGGACTGTATCCTCAAATAGAATCAGGATCCCAGGGCACTGGGCTGTATCCTCGAATAGAATCAGGATCCCCTGACACTGGACTGTATCCTCGAATAGAATCAGGACCCCCGGGCACTGGACTGTATCCTCGAATAGAGCCAGGACCCCTGGGCACTGGACTGTATCCTCAAATAGAATCAGGATCCCAGGGCACTGGGCTGTATCCTCGAATAGAATCAGGATCCCCTGACACTGGAATGTATCCTCAAATAGAATCAGGACCCCCAGGCACTGGACTTTATCTTCAAATAGAATCAGGACTCCCGGGCACTGGACTGTATCCTCGAATAGAATCAGGACCCCACAGCACTGGACTATATCCTGAAATAGAATCAGGCCCCCCGGGCAGCGGATTATATCCACCAATAGCATCAGTACACCCGGGCACTGGACTGTATCCTCAAAGAGAACCAGTTCCCCCGGGCACTGGACTCTGTCCTCAAATATGATCAGGACCCCCGGGCACTGGACTGTATCCTCAAATAGAATCAGGACAACTGGGCCCTGGACTGTATCCTCAAATAGCAGCAGGACCCCCGGGCACTGGACTGTATCCTCGACTAGAATAAGGAACCCCGGGCACTGGACTGTATACTCGAATAGAATCAGGACCCCCGGGCACTGGACTGTATCCTCAAATAGCATCAGGACCAGCGGGCACTGGACTGTATCCTCAAATAGAATCAGCACCCCCGGGCACTGCATTGTATCCTCAAAGAGAATCAGGATTCCCGGGCACTGGACTTTATCTTCAAATAGAATGAGGACACCGGGCACCAAACTCTATCCTCGAATAAAATCAGGACCCCTGGGCACTGGACTGTATTCTCAAGTAGAATCAGGACGTCCGGGCACTGGACTGTATCCTCGAATAGCATCAGGACCCCCGGGCACCAAACTGTATCCTCGAATAGAGCCAGGACCCCTGGGCACTGGACTGTATCCTCAAATAGAATCAGGATCCCAGGGCACTGGGCTGTATCCTCGAATAGAATCAGGATCCCCTGACACTGGAATGTATCCTCAAATAGAATCAGGACCCCCAGGCACTGGACTTTATCTTCAAATAGAATCAGGACCCCTGGGCACTGGACTGTATTCTCAAATAGAATCAGGACCCTCGGGCACTGGACTGTATCCTCGAATAGCATCAGGACCCCCGGGCACTGGACTGTATCCTCAAATAGAATCAGGACCCCACGGCACTGGGCTATATCCTCGAATAGAATCAGGACCCCACAGCACTGGACTATATCCTGAAATAGAATCAGGCCCCCCGGGCACCGGATTATATCCACCAATAGCATCAGTACACCCGGGCACTGGACTGTATCCTCAAAGAGAACCAGTACCCCCGGGCACTGGACTCTGTCCTCAAATAAGATCAGGACCCCCGGGCACTGGACTGCATCCACAAATAGCATCAAGTCCCCCGGTCACAGGAATATACCACCGAATAGCATCAGGATCGCTGGGCACTGGACTGTATCCTCGAATAGAATCAGAACCCCACGGCACTGGACTGTATCCTCTAATAGAATTAGGACCCCCGGCACTGGACTGTATCCTCGAATAGAATTAGGACCCCCGGCACTGGACTGTATCCTCAAATAGCATCAGGACCCCCGGGCACGGGACTGTATCCTCAAATAGAATCAGGATCCCCGGGCCCTGGACTGTATCATCGAATAGAATCAGGACCCCCGTGCACTGGACTGTATCCTCAAATAGCATCAGGACCAGCGGGCACTGGACTGTATCCTCAAATAAAATCAGCACCCCCGGGCACTTCATTGTATCCTCAAAGAGAATCAGGATTCCCGGGCACTGGACTATTCCCTCGAATAGAATCAGGACACCGGGGGCCCCGGACAGTATCCTCAAATAGAATCAGGACCCCTGGGCACTGGACTGTATCCTCGAATAGCTTCAGGACCCACGGGCACTGGACTATACCCTCGAATAGCATCAGGACCCCCGGGTACTGGACTGTATCCTCGAATAGAATCAGTATCCCTGGGCACTGGACTGTATCCTGAAATAGCATCAGGACCAGCGGGCACTGGACTGTATCCTCAAATAGAATTAGGTTCCCCGGGCACTGGGATGTATGCTCGAATAGCATCAGGACCCTCGGGCACTGGACTGTATCCTCAAATAGAATCAGCATCCCCAAGCACTGGACTGTATCCTCGAATAGAATCAGGACCCCCTGGCACTGGACTGTATCCTCGAATAGAGCCAGGACCCCTGACACTGGAATGTATCCTCAAATAGAATCAGGACCACCAGGCACTGGACTTTATCTTCAGAATCAGGACTCCCGGGCACTGGACTGTATCCTCGAATAGAATCAGGACCCCACAGCACTGGACTATATCCTGAAATAGAATCAGGCCCCCCGGGCACCGGATTATATCCACCAATAGCATCAGTACACCCGGGCACTGGACTGAATCCTCAAAGAGAACCAGTTCCCCCGGGCACTGGACTCTGTCCTCAAATAAGATCAGGACCCCCGGGCACTGGACTGTATACTCAAATAGCAGCAGGACCCCCGGGCACTGGACTGTATCCTCGACTAGAATAAGGAACCCCGGGCACTGGACTGTATCCTCGAATAGAATCAGGACCCCCGGGCACTGGACTGTATCCTCAAATAGAATCAGGACCCCCAGGCACTGGACTGTATCCTCGAATAGAATCAGGACCCCTGGGCCCTGGACTGTATCCTCAAATAGAATCAGGACCCCCGGGCACTGGAATGTATCCTCGAATAGCAACAGGATCCCCGGGCACTGGACTGTATCCTCAAATAGAATGAGGACACCGGGCACCAAAATCTATCCTCGAATAAAATCAGGACCCCTGGGCACTGGACTGTATTCTCAAGTAGAATCAGGACGTCCGGGCACTGGACTGTATCCTCGAATGGCATCAGGTCCCCCGGGCACTGGACTGTATCCTCAGATAGAATCAGGACCCCGGGCACTGGACTGTATCCTCAAATAGAATCAGGACCCCCGGGCACCAAACTGTATCCTCGAATAGAGCCAGGACCCCTGGGCACTGGACTGTATCCTCAAATAGAATCAGGATCCCAGGGCACTGGGCTGTATCCTCGAATAGCATCAGGATCCCCTGACACTGGAATGTATCCTCAAATAGAATCAGGACCCCCAGGCACTGGACTTTATCTTCAAATAGAATCAGGACTCCCGGGCACTGGACTGTATCCTCGAATAGAATCAGGACCCCACAGCACTGGACTATATCCTGAAATAGAATCAGGCCCCCCGGGCACCGGATTATATCCACCAATAGCATCAGTACACCCGGGCACTGGACTGTATCCTCAAAGAGAACCAGTTCCCCCGGGCACTGGACTCTGTCCTCAAATAAGATCAGGACCCCCGGGCACTGGACTGTATCCTCAAATAGCAGCAGGACCCCCGGGCACTGGACTGTATCCTCGACTAGAATAAGGAACCCCGGGCACTGGACTGTATCCTCGAATAGAATCAGGACCCCCGGGCACTGGACTGTATCCTCGAATAGAATCAGGACCCCACGGCACTGGACTGTATCCTCTAATAGAATTAGGACCCCCGGCACTGGACTGTATCCTCGAATAGAATCAGGACCCCCGGGCACTGGACTGTATCCTCAAATAGAATCAGGACCCCTGGGCACTGGACTGTTTCCTCAAATTGAATCAGGACGCCCGGGCACTGGACTGTATGCTCGTATAGCATCAGGACCCCCGGGCACTGGACTGTATCCTCAAATAGAATGAGGACACCGGGCACCAAACTCTATCCTCGAATAAAATCAGGACCCCTGGGCACTGGACTGTATTCTCAAATAGAATCAGGACCCTCGGGCACTGGACTGTATCCTCGAATAGCATCAGGACCCCCGGGCACTGGACTGTATCCTCAAATAGAATCAGGACCCCACGGCACTGGGCTATATCCTCGAATAGAATCAGGACCCCACAGCACTGGACTATATCCTGAAATAGAATCAGGCCCCCCGGGCACCGGATTATATCCACCAATAGCATCAGTACACCCGGGCACTGCACTGTATCCTCAAAGAGAACCAGTACCCCCGGGCACTGGCCTCTGTCCAAAAATAAGATCAGGACCCCCGGGCACTGGACTGTATCCTGGAATAGCATCAGGGCCCCCGGGTACTGGACTGCATCCACAAATAGCATCAAGTCCCCCGGGCACAGGAATATACCACCGAATAGCATCAGGACCCCCGGGCACTGGACTGTATCCTCGAATAGAATCAGAACCCCACGGCACTGGACTGTATCCTCTAATAGAATTAGGACCCCCGGCACTGGACTGTATCCTCGAATAGAATTAGGACCCCCGGCACTGGACTGTATCCTCAAATAGCATCAGGACCCCCGGGCACGGGACTGTATCCTCAAATAGAATCAGGACCCCCGTGCACTGGACTGTATCCTCAAATAGCATCAGGACCAGCGGGCACTGGACTGTATCCTCAAATAAAATCAGCACCCCCGGGCACTGCATTGTATCCTCAAAGAGAATCAGGATTCCCGGGCACTGGACTATTCCCTCAAATAGAATCAGGACACCGGGGGCCCCGGACAGTATCCTCAAATAGAATCAGGACCCCTGGGCACTGCACTGTATCCTCGAATAGCTTCAGGACCCACGGGCACTGGACCATACCCTCGAATAGCATCAGGACCCCCGGGTACTGGACTGTATCCTCGAATAGAATCAGTATCCCTGGGCACTGGACTGTATCCTGAAATAGCATCAGGACCAGCGGGCACTGGACTGTATCCTCAAATAGAATTAGGTTCCCCGGGCACTGGGATGTATGCTCGAATAGCATCAGGACCCCCGGGCACTGGACTGTATCCTCAAATAGAATCAGGACAACTGGGCACTGGACTGTATCCTCAAATAGCAGCAGGACCCCCGGGCACTGGACTGTATCCTCGAATAGAATCAGGACTCCCGGGAACTGGATGTATCCTCAAATAGCATCAGGACCAGCGGGCACTGGACTGTATCCTCAAATAGAATCAGCACCCCCGGGCACTGCATTGTATCCTCAAAGAGAATCAGGATTCCCGGGCACTGGACTATTCCCTCGAATAGAATCAGGACACCGGCGGCCCCGGACAGTATCCTCAAATAGAATCAGGACCCCTGGGCACTGGACTGTATCCTCGAATAGATTCAGGACCCACGGGCACTGGTCTATACCCTCGAATAGCATCAGGACCCCCGGGTACTGGACTGTATCCTCGAATAGAATCAGTATCCCTGGGCACTGGACTGTATCCTGAAATAGCATCAGGACCAGCGGGCACTGGACTGTATCCTCAAATAGAATTAGGTTCCCCGGGCACTGGGATGTTTGCTCATATAGCATCAGGACCCCCGGGCACTGGACTGTATCCTCAAATAGAATCAGGACAACTGGGAACTGGACTGTATCCTCAAAGAGCAGCAGGACACCCGTGCACTGGACTGTATCCTCGACTAGAATAAGGAACCCCGGGCACTGAACTGTATCCTCGAATAGAATCAGGACTCGGGGGAACTGGATGTATCCTCGAATAGAATAACGGCCCCCGGAACTGGACTGTATCCTGAAATAGGATCAGGCCCCCGGGCACTGGACTGTATCCTCAAATAGCATCAGGACCCCCGGGCACTGGACAGTATCCTCAAATAGAATCAGCATCCCCAAGCACTGGACTGTATCCTCGAATAGAATCAGGACCCCCGGGCACTGGACTGTATCCTCGAATAGAGCCAGGACCCCTGGGCACTGGACTGTATCCTCAAATAGAATCAGGATCCCAGGGCACTGGGCTGTATCCTCGAATAGAATCAGGATCCCCTGACACTGGAATGTATCCTCAAATAGAATCAGGACCCCCAGGCACTGGACTTTATCTTCAAATAGAATCAGGACTCCCGGGCACTGGACTGTATCCTCGAATAGAATCAGGACCCCACAGCACTGGACTATATCCTGAAATTGAATCAGGCCCCCCGGGCAGCGGATTATATCCACCAATAGCATCAGTACACCCGGGCACTGGACTGTATCCTCAAAGAGAACCAGTTCCCCCGGGCACTGGACTCTGTCCTCAAATATGATCAGGACCCCCGGGCACTGGACTGCATCCTCAAATAGCATCAGGACCCCCGGGCACAAAACTATATCCTCGAATATAGCCGGGACCCCCGGGGCACTGGACTGTATCCTCAAATAGAATCAGGACAACTGGGCCCTGGACTGTATCCTCAAATAGCAGCAGGACCCCCGGGCACTGGACTGTATCCTCGACTAGAATAAGGAACCCCGGGCACTGGACTGTATCCTCGAATAGAATCAGGACCCCCGGGCACTGGACTGTATCCTCAAATAGAATCAGGACCCCCAGGCACTGGACTGTATCCTCGAATAGAATCAGGACCCCTGGGCCCTGGACTGTACCTCAAATAGAATCAGGACACCGGGCACTGGAATGTATCCTCGAATAGCAACAGGATCCCCGGGCACTGGACTGTATCCTCAAATAGAATGAGGACACCGGGCACCAAACTCTATCCTCGAATAAAATCAGGACCCCTGGGCACTGGACTGTATTCTCAAGTAGAATCAGGACGTCCGGGCACTGGACTGTATCCTCGAATAGCATCAGGACCCCCGGGCACTGGACTGTATCCTCAAATAGAATCAGGACCCCGGGCACTGGACTGTATCCTCAAATAGAATCAGGACCCCCGGGCACCAAACTGTATCCTCGAATAGAGCCAGGACCCCTGGGCACTGGACTGTATCCTCAAATAGAATCAGGATCCCAGGGCACTGGGCTGTATCCTCGAATAGAATCAGGATCCCCTGACACTGGAATGTATCCTCAAATAGCATCAGGACCCCCAGGCACTGGACTGTATCCTCGAATAGAATCAGGACCCCTGGGCCCTGGACTGTACCTCAAATAGAATCAGGACACCGGGCACTGGAATGTATCCTCGAATAGCAACAGGATCCCCAGGCACTGGACTGTATCCTCTAATAGAATTAGGACCCCCGGCACTGGACTGTATCCTCGAATAGAATCAGGAACCCACGGCACTGGACTTTATCCTCTAATAGAATTAGGACCCCCGGCACTGGACTGTATCCTCGAATAGAATCAGGACCCCCGGGCACTGGACTGTATCCTCAAATAGAATGAGGACACCGGGCAACAAACTCTATCCTCGAATAAAATCAGGACCCCTGGGCACTGGACTGTATTCTCAAATAGAATCAGGACCCTCGGGCACTGGACTGTATCCTCGAATAGCATCAGGACCCCCGGGCACTGGACTGTATCCTCAAATAGAATCAGGACCCCACGGTACTGGGCTACATCCTCGAATAGAATCAGGACCCCACAGCACTGGACTATATCCTTAAATAGAATCAGGCCCCCCGGGCACCGGATTATATCCACCAATAGCATCAGTACACCCGGGCACTGGACTGTATCCTCAAAGAGAACCAGTTCCCACGGGCACTGGACTATACCCTCGAATAACATCAGGACCCCCGGGTACTGGACTGTATCCTCGAATAGAATCAGTATCCCTGGGCACTGGACTGTATCCTGAAATAGCATCAGGACCAGCGGGCACTGGACTGTATCCTCAAATAGAATTAGCTTCCCCGGGCACTGGGATGTATGCTCATATAGCATCAGGACCCCCGGGCACTGGACTGAATCTTCAAATAGAATCAGGACAACTGGGAACTGGACTGTATCCTCAAATAGCAGCAGGACACCCGGGCACTGGACTGTATCCTCGACTAGAATAAGGAACCCCGGGCACTGTACTGTATCCTCGAATAGAATCAGGACTCCCGTGAACTGAATGTATCCTCGAATAGAATAAGGGCCCCCGGAACTGGATTGTATCCTCAAATAGAATCAGCATCCCCAAGCACTGGACTGTATCCTCGAATAGAATCAGGACCCCCCGGGCACTGGACTGTATCCTCGAATAGAGCCAGGACCCCTGGGCACTGGACTGTATCCTCAAATAGAATCAGGATCCCAGGGCACTGGGCTGTATCCTCGAATAGAATCAGGATCCCCTGACACTGGAATGTATCCTCAAATAGAATCAGGACCCCCAGGCACTGGACTTTATCTTCAAATAGAATCAGGACTCCCGGGCACTGGACTGTATCCTCGAATAGAATCAGGACCCCACAGCACTGGACTATATCCTGAAATAGAATCAGCATCCCCAAGCACTGGACTGTATCCTCGAATAGAATCAGGACCCCTGGGCACTGGACTGTATCCTCAAATAGAATCAGGATCCCAGGGCACTGGGCTGTATCCTCGAATAGAATCAGGATCCCCTGACACTGGAATGTATCCTCAAATAGAATCAGGGCCCCCAGGCACTCGACTTTATCTTCAAATAGAATCAGGACTCCCGGGCACTGGACTGTATCCTCGAATAGAATCAGGACGCCACAGCACTGGACTATATCCTGAAATTGAATCAGGCCCCCCGGGCAGCGGATTATATCCACCAATAGCATCAGTACACCCGGGCACTGGACTGTATCCTCAAAGAGAACCAGTTCCCCCGGGCACTGGACTCTGTCCTCAAATATGATCAGGACCCCCGGGCACTGGACTGTATCCTCAAATAGAATCAGGTTCCCCGGGCACTGGGATGTATGGTCGAATAGCATCAGGACCCCCGGGCACTGGACTGTATCCTCAAATAGAATCAGGACAACTGGGCCCTGGACTGTATCCTCAAATAGCGGCAGGACCCCCGGGCACTGGACTGTATCCTCGACTAGAATAAGGAACCCCGGGCACTGGACTGTATCCTCGAATAGAATCAGGACCCCCGGGCACTGGACTGTATCCTCAAATAGAATCAGGACCCCCAGGCACTGGACTGTATCCTTCGAATAGAATCAGGACCCCTGGGCCCTGGACTGTACATCAAATAGAATCAGGACACCGGGCACTGGAATGTATCCTCGAATAGCAACAGGATCCCCGGGCACTGGACTGTATCCTCAAATAGAATGAGGACACCGGGCACCAAACTCTATCCTCGAATAAAATCAGGACCCCTGGGCACTGGACTGTATTCTCAAGTAGAATCAGGACGTCCGGGCACTGGACTGTATCCTCGAATAGCATCAGGACCCCCGGGCACTGGACTGTATCCTCAAATAGAATCAGGACCCCGGGCAATGGACTGTATCCTCAAATAGAATCAGGACCCCCGGGCACCAAACTGTATCCTCGAATAGAGCCAGAACCCCCGGGCACTGGACTGCATCCACAAATAGCATCAAGTCCCCCGGGCACAGGAATATACCACCGAATAGCATCAGGACCCCCGGGCACTGGACTGTATCCTCAAATAGAATCAGGATCGCTGGGCACTGGACTGTATCCTCGAATAGAATCAGAACCCCACGGCACTGGACTGTATCCTCTAATAGAATTAGGACCCCCGGCACTGGACTGTATCCTCAAATAGAATCAGGACCCCCGGGCACCAAACTGTATCCTCGAATAGAGCCAGGACCCCTGGGCACTGGACTGTATTCTCAAATAGAATCAGGACCCTCGGGCACTGGACTGTATCCTCGAATAGCATCAGGACCCCCGGGCACTGGACTGTATCCTCAAATAGAATCAGGACCCCACGGCACTGGGCTATATCCTCGAATAGAATCAGGACCCCACAGCACTGGACTATATCCTGAAATAGAATCAGGCCCCCCGGGCACCGGAATATATCCACCAATAGCATCAGTACACCCGGGCACTGGACTGTATCCTCAAAGAGAACCAGTACCCCCGGGCACTGGACTCTGTCCTCAAATAAGATCAGGACCCCCGGGCACTGGACTGCATCCACAAATAGCATCAAGTCCCCCGGGCACAGGAATATACCACCGAATAGCATCAGGACCCCTGGGCACTGGACTGTATCCTCAAATAGAATAAGGATCGCTGGGCACTGGACTGTATCCTCGAATAGAATCAGAACCCCACGGCACTGGACTGTATCCTCTAATAGAATTAGGACCCCCGGCACTGGACTGTATCCTCGAATAGAATTAGGACCCCCGGCACTGGACTGTATCCTCAAATAGCATCAGGACCCCCGGGCACGGGACTGTATCCTCAAATAGAATCAGGATCCCCGGGCCCTGGACTGTATCATCGAATAGAATCAGGACCCCCGTGCACTGGACTGTATCCTCAAATAGCATCAGGACCAGCGGGCACTGGACTGTATCCTCAAATAAAATCAGCACCCCCGGGCACTTCATTGTATCCTCAAAGAGAATCAGGATTCCCGGGCACTGGACTATTCCCTCGAATAGAATCAGGACACCGGGGGCCCCGGACAGTATCCTCAAATAGAATCAGGACCCCTGGGCACTGGACTGTATCCTCGAATAGCATCAGGACCCCCGGGTACTGGACTGTATCCTCGAATAGAATCAGTATCCCTGGGCACTGGACTGTATCCTGAAATAGCATCAGGACCAGCGGGCACTGGACTGTATCCTCAAATAGAATTAGGTTCCCCGGGCACTGGGATGTATGCTCGAATAGCATCAGGACCCCGGGCACTGGACTGTATCCTCAAATAGAATCAGGACAACTGGGCACTGGACTGTATCCTCAAATAGCAGCAGGACCCCCGGGCACTGGACTGTATCCTCGAATAGAATCAGGACTCCCGGGAACTGGATGTATCCTCAAATAGAATAAGGGCCCCCCGGAACTGGACTGTATCCTGAAATAGGATCAGGCCCCCGGGCACTGGACTGTATCCTCAAATAGCATCAGGACCCCCGGGCACTGGACAGTATCCTCAAATAGAATCAGCATCCCCAAGCACTGGACTGTATCCTCGAATAGAATCAGGACCCCCGGGCACTGGACTGTATCCTCGAATAGAGCCAGGACCCCTGGGCACTGGACTGTATCCTCAAATAGAATCAGGATCCCAGGGCACTGGGCTGTATCCTCGAATAGAATCAGGATCCCCTGACACTGGAATGTATCCTCAAATAGAATCAGGACCCCCAGGCACTGGACTTTATCTTCAAATAGAATCAGGACTCCCGGGCACTGGACTGTATCCTCGAATAGAATCAGGACCCCACAGCACTGGACTATATCCTGAAATAGAATCAGGCCCCCCGGGCAGCGGATTATATCCACCAATAGCATCAGTACACCCGGGCACTGGACTGTATCCTCAAAGAGAACCAGTTCCCCCGGGCACTGGACTCTGTCCTCAAATATGATCAGGACCCCCGGGCTCTGGACTGTATCATCAAATAGAATCAGGACAACTGGGCCCTGGACTGTATCCTCAAATAGCAGCAGGACCCCCGGGCACTGGACTGTATCCTCGACTAGAATAAGGAACCCCGGGCACTGGACTGTATCCTCGAATAGAATCAGGACCCCCGGGCACTGGACTGTATCCTCAAATAGCATCAGGACCCCCGGGCACAGGACTGTATCCTCGAATAGCAACAGGATCCCCGGGCACTGGACTGTATCCTCAAATAGAATGAGGACACCGGGCACCAAACTCTATCCTCGAATAAAATCAGGACCCCTGGGCACTGGACTGTATTCTCAAGTAGAATCAGGACGTCCGGGCACTGGACTGTATCCTCGAATAGCATCAGGACCCCCGGGCACTGGACTGTATCCTCAAATAGAATCAGGACCCCGGGCAATGGACTGTATCCTCAAATAGAATCAGGACCCCCGGGCACCAAACTGTATCCTCGAATAGAGCCAGAACCCCCGGGCACTGGACTGCATCCACAAATAGCATCAAGTCCCCCGGGCACAGGAATATACCACCGAATAGCATCAGGACCCCCGGGCACTGGACTGTATCCTCAAATAGAATCAGGATCGCTGGGCACTGGACTGTATCCTCGAATAGAATCAGAACCCCACGGCACTGGACTGTATCCTCTAATAGAATTAGGACCCCCGGCACTGGACTGTATCCTCAAATAGAATCAGGACCCCCGGGCACCAAACTGTATCCTCGAATAGAGCCAGGACCCCTGGGCACTGGACTGTATTCTCAAATAGAATCAGGACCCTCGGGCACTGGACTGTATCCTCGAATAGCATCAGGACCCCCGGGCACTGGACTGTATCCTCAAATAGAATCAGGACCCCACGGCACTGGGCTATATCCTCGAATAGAATCAGGACCCCACAGCACTGGACTATATCCTGAAATAGAATCAGGCCCCCCGGGCACCGGAATATATCCACCAATAGCATCAGTACACCCGGGCACTGGACTGTATCCTCAAAGAGAACCAGTACCCCCGGGCACTGGACTCTGTCCTCAAATAAGATCAGGACCCCCGGGCACTGGACTGCATCCACAAATAGCATCAAGTCCCCCGGGCACAGGAATATACCACCGAATAGCATCAGGACCCCTGGGCACTGGACTGTATCCTCAAATAGAATCAGGATCGCTGGGCACTGGACTGTATCCTCGAATAGAATCAGAACCCCACGGCACTGGACTGTATCCTCTAATAGAATTAGGACCCCCGGCACTGGACTGTATCCTCGAATAGAATTAGGACCCCCGGCACTGGACTGTATCCTCAAATAGCATCAGGACCCCCGGGCACGGGACTGTATCCTCAAATAGAATCAGGATCCCCGGGCCCTGGACTGTATCATCGAATAGAATCAGGACCCCCGTGCACTGGACTGTATCCTCAAATAGCATCAGGACCAGCGGGCACTGGACTGTATCCTCAAATAAAATCAGCACCCCCGGGCACTTCATTGTATCCTCAAAGAGAATCAGGATTCCCGGGCACTGGACTATTCCCTCGAATAGAATCAGGACACCGGGGGCCCCGGACAGTATCCTCAAATAGAATCAGGACCCCTGGGCACTGGACTGTATCCTCGAATAGCATCAGGACCCCCGGGTACTGGACTGTATCCTCGAATAGAATCAGTATCCCTGGGCACTGGACTGTATCCTGAAATAGCATCAGGACCAGCGGGCACTGGACTGTATCCTCAAATAGAATTAGGTTCCCCGGGCACTGGGATGTATGCTCGAATAGCATCAGGACCCCGGGCACTGGACTGTATCCTCAAATAGAATCAGGACAACTGGGCACTGGACTGTATCCTCAAATAGCAGCAGGACCCCCGGGCACTGGACTGTATCCTCGAATAGAATCAGGACTCCCGGGAACTGGATGTATCCTCAAATAGAATAAGGGCCCCCCGGAACTGGACTGTATCCTGAAATAGGATCAGGCCCCCGGGCACTGGACTGTATCCTCAAATAGCATCAGGACCCCCGGGCACTGGACAGTATCCTCAAATAGAATCAGCATCCCCAAGCACTGGACTGTATCCTCGAATAGAATCAGGACCCCCGGGCACTGGACTGTATCCTCGAATAGAGCCAGGACCCCTGGGCACTGGACTGTATCCTCAAATAGAATCAGGATCCCAGGGCACTGGGCTGTATCCTCGAATAGAATCAGGATCCCCTGACACTGGAATGTATCCTCAAATAGAATCAGGACCCCCAGGCACTGGACTTTATCTTCAAATAGAATCAGGACTCCCGGGCACTGGACTGTATCCTCGAATAGAATCAGGACCCCACAGCACTGGACTATATCCTGAAATAGAATCAGGCCCCCCGGGCAGCGGATTATATCCACCAATAGCATCAGTACACCCGGGCACTGGACTGTATCCTCAAAGAGAACCAGTTCCCCCGGGCACTGGACTCTGTCCTCAAATATGATCAGGACCCCCGGGCTCTGGACTGTATCATCAAATAGAATCAGGACAACTGGGCCCTGGACTGTATCCTCAAATAGCAGCAGGACCCCCGGGCACTGGACTGTATCCTCGACTAGAATAAGGAACCCCGGGCACTGGACTGTATCCTCGAATAGAATCAGGACCCCCGGGCACTGGACTGTATCCTCAAATAGCATCAGGACCCCCGGGCACAGGACTGTATCCTCGAATAGCAACAGGATCCCCGGGCACTGGACTGTATCCTCAAATAGAATGAGGACACCGGGCACCAAACTCTATCCTCGAATAAAATCAGGACCCCTGGGCACTGGACTGTATTCTCAAGTAGAATCAGGACGTCCGGGCACTGGACTGTATCCTCGAATAGCATCAGGACCCCCGGGCACTGGACTGTATCCTCAAATAGAATCAGGACCCCGGGCAATGGACTGTATCCTCAAATAGAATCAGGACCCCCGGGCACCAAACTGTATCCTCGAATAGAGCCAGAACCCCCGGGCACTGGACTGCATCCACAAATAGCATCAAGTCCCCCGGGCACAGGAATATACCACCGAATAGCATCAGGACCCCCGGGCACTGGACTGTATCCTCAAATAGAATCAGGATCGCTGGGCACTGGACTGTATCCTCGAATAGAATCAGAACCCCACGGCACTGGACTGTATCCTCTAATAGAATTAGGACCCCCGGCACTGGACTGTATCCTCAAATAGAATCAGGACCCCCGGGCACCAAACTGTATCCTCGAATAGAGCCAGGACCCCTGGGCACTGGACTGTATTCTCAAATAGAATCAGGACCCTCGGGCACTGGACTGTATCCTCGAATAGCATCAGGACCCCCGGGCACTGGACTGTATCCTCAAATAGAATCAGGACCCCACGGCACTGGGCTATATCCTCGAATAGAATCAGGACCCCACAGCACTGGACTATATCCTGAAATAGAATCAGGCCCCCCGGGCACCGGAATATATCCACCAATAGCATCAGTACACCCGGGCACTGGACTGTATCCTCAAAGAGAACCAGTACCCCCGGGCACTGGACTCTGTCCTCAAATAAGATCAGGACCCCCGGGCACTGGACTGCATCCACAAATAGCATCAAGTCCCCCGGGCACAGGAATATACCACCGAATAGCATCAGGACCCCTGGGCACTGGACTGTATCCTCAAATAGAATCAGGATCGCTGGGCACTGGACTGTATCCTCGAATAGAATCAGAACCCCACGGCACTGGACTGTATCCTCTAATAGAATTAGGACCCCCGGCACTGGACTGTATCCTCGAATAGAATTAGGACCCCCGGCACTGGACTGTATCCTCAAATAGCATCAGGACCCCCGGGCACGGGACTGTATCCTCAAATAGAATCAGGATCCCCGGGCCCTGGACTGTATCATCGAATAGAATCAGGACCCCCGTGCACTGGACTGTATCCTCAAATAGCATCAGGACCAGCGGGCACTGGACTGTATCCTCAAATAAAATCAGCACCCCCGGGCACTTCATTGTATCCTCAAAGAGAATCAGGATTCCCGGGCACTGGACTATTCCCTCGAATAGAATCAGGACACCGGGGGCCCCGGACAGTATCCTCAAATAGAATCAGGACCCCTGGGCACTGGACTGTATCCTCGAATAGCATCAGGACCCCCGGGTACTGGACTGTATCCTCGAATAGAATCAGTATCCCTGGGCACTGGACTGTATCCTGAAATAGCATCAGGACCAGCGGGCACTGGACTGTATCCTCAAATAGAATTAGGTTCCCCGGGCACTGGGATGTATGCTCGAATAGCATCAGGACCCCGGGCACTGGACTGTATCCTCAAATAGAATCAGGACAACTGGGCACTGGACTGTATCCTCAAATAGCAGCAGGACCCCCGGGCACTGGACTGTATCCTCGAATAGAATCAGGACTCCCGGGAACTGGATGTATCCTCAAATAGAATAAGGGCCCCCCGGAACTGGACTGTATCCTGAAATAGGATCAGGCCCCCGGGCACTGGACTGTATCCTCAAATAGCATCAGGACCCCCGGGCACTGGACAGTATCCTCAAATAGAATCAGCATCCCCAAGCACTGGACTGTATCCTCGAATAGAATCAGGACCCCCGGGCACTGGACTGTATCCTCGAATAGAGCCAGGACCCCTGGGCACTGGACTGTATCCTCAAATAGAATCAGGATCCCAGGGCACTGGGCTGTATCCTCGAATAGAATCAGGATCCCCTGACACTGGAATGTATCCTCAAATAGAATCAGGACCCCCAGGCACTGGACTTTATCTTCAAATAGAATCAGGACTCCCGGGCACTGGACTGTATCCTCGAATAGAATCAGGACCCCACAGCACTGGACTATATCCTGAAATAGAATCAGGCCCCCCGGGCAGCGGATTATATCCACCAATAGCATCAGTACACCCGGGCACTGGACTGTATCCTCAAAGAGAACCAGTTCCCCCGGGCACTGGACTCTGTCCTCAAATATGATCAGGACCCCCGGGCTCTGGACTGTATCCTCAAATAGAATCAGGACAACTGGGCCCTGGACTGTATCCTCAAATAGCAGCAGGACCCCCGGGCACTGGACTGTATCCTCGACTAGAATAAGGAACCCCGGGCACTGGACTGTATCCTCGAATAGAATCAGGACCCCCGGGCACTGGACTGTATCCTCAAATAGCATCAGGACCCCCGGGCACAGGACTGTATCCTCAAATAGAATCAGGATCCCCGGGCGCTGGACTGTATCCTCGAATAGAATCAGGACCCCCGTGCACTGGACTGTATCCTCAAATAGCATCAGGACCAGCGGGCACTGGACTGTATCCTCAAAAAGAATCAGCACCCCCGGGCACTGCATTGTATCCTCAAAGAGAATCAGGATTCCCGGGCACTGGACTATTCCCTCGAATAGAATCAGGTCACCGGCGGCCCCGGACAGTATCCTCAAATAGAATCAGGACCCCTGGGCACTGGACTGTATCCTCAAATAGAATGAGGACACCGGGCACCAAACTCTATCCTCGAATAAAATCAGGACCCCTGGGCACTGGACTGTATTCTCAAGTAGAATCAGGACGTCCGGGCACTGGACTGTATCCTCGAATAGCATCAGGACCCCCGGGCACTGGACTGTATCCTCAAATAGAATCAGGACCCCGGGCACTGGACTGTATCCTCAAATAGAATCAGGACCCCCGGGCACCAAACTGTATCCTCGAATAGAGCCAGGACCCCTGGGCACTGGACTGTATCCTCAAATAGAATCAGGATCCCAGGGCACTGGGCTGTATCCTCGAATAGAATCAGGATCCCCTGACACTGGAATGTATCCTCAAATAGAATCAGGACCCCCAGGCACTGGACTTTATCTTCAAATAGAATCAGGACCCCTGGGCACTGGACTGTATTCTCAAATAGAATCAGGACCCTCGGGCACTGGACTGTATCCTCGAATAGCATCAGGACCCCCGGGCACTGGACTGTATCCTCAAATAGAATCAGGACCCCACGGCACTGGGCTATATCCTCGAATAGAATCAGGACCCCACAGCACTGGACTATATCCGGAAATAGAATCAGGCCCCCCGGGCACCGGATTATATCCACCAATAGCATCAGTACACCCGGGCACTGGACTGTATCCTCAAAGAGAACCAGTACCCCCGGGCACTGGACTCTGTCCTCAAATAAGATCAGGACCCCCGGGCACTGGACTGCATCCACAAATAGCATCAAGTCCCCCAGGCACAGGAATATACCACCGAATAGCATCAGGACCCCCGGGCACTGGACTGTATCCTCAAATAGAATCAGGATCGCTGGGCACTGGACTGTATCCTCGAATAGAATCAGAACCCCACGGCACTGGACTGCATCCTCTAATAGAATTAGGACCCCCGGCACTGGACTGTATCCTCGAATAGAATTAGGACCCCCGGCACTGGACTGTATCCTCAAATAGCATCAGGACCCCCGGGCACGGGACTGTATCCTCAAATAGAATCAGGATCCCCGGGCCCTGGACTGTATCATCGAATAGAATCAGGACCCCCGTGCACTGGACTGTATCCTCAAATAGCATCAGGACCAGCGGGCACTGGACTGTATCCTCAAATAAAATCAGCACCCCCGGGCACTTCATTGTATCCTCAAAGAGAATCAGGATTCCCGGGCACTGGACTGTATCCTCAAATAGAATCAGGACAACTGGGCACTGGACTGTATCCTCAAATAGCAGCAGGACCCCCGGGCACTGGACTGTATCCTCGAATAGAATCAGGACTCCCGGGAACTGGATGTATCCTCAAATAGAATAAGGGCCCCCCGGAACTGGACTGTATCCTGAAATAGGATCAGGCCCCCGGGCACTGGACTGTATCCTCAAATAGCATCAGGACCCCCGGGCACTGGACAGTATCCTCAAATAGAATCAGCATCCCCAAGCACTGGACTGTATCCTCGAATAGAATCAGGACCCCCGGGCACTGGACTGTATCCTCGAATAGAGCCAGGACCCCTGGGCACTGGACTGTATCCTCAAATAGAATCAGGATCCCAGGGCACTGGGCTGTATCCTCGAATAGAATCAGGATCCCCTGACACTGGAATGTATCCTCAAATAGAATCAGGACCCCCAGGCACTGGACTTTATCTTCAAATAGAATCAGGACTCCCGGGCACTGGACTGTATCCTCGAATAGAATCAGGACCCCACAGCACTGGACTATATCCTGAAATAGAATCAGGCCCCCCGGGCAGCGGATTATATCCACCAATAGCATCAGTACACCCGGGCACTGGACAGTATCCTCAAAGAGAACCAGTTCCCCCGGGCACTGGACTCTGTCCTCAAATATGATCAGGACCCCCGGGCTCTGGACTGTATCCTCAAATAGAATCAGGACAACTGGGCCCTGGACTGTATCCTCAAATAGCAGCAGGACCCCCGGGCACTGGACTGTATCCTCGACTAGAATAAGGAACCCCGGGCACTGGACTGTATCCTCGAATAGAATCAGGACCCCCGGGCACTGGACTGTATCCTCAAATAGCATCAGGACCCCCGGGCACAGGACTGTATCCTCAAATAGAATCAGGATCCCCGGGCGCTGGACTGTATCCTCGAATAGAATCAGGACCCCCGTGCACTGGACTGTATCCTCAAATAGCATCAGGACCAGCGGGCACTGGACTGTATCCTCAAAAAGAATCAGCACCCCCGGGCACTGCATTGTATCCTCAAAGAGAATCAGGATTCCCGGGCACTGGACTATTCCCTCGAATAGAATCAGGTCACCGGCGGCCCTGGACAGTATCCTCAAATAGAATCAGGACCCCTGGGCACTGGACTGTATCCTCAAATAGAATGAGGACACCGGGCACCAAACTCTATCCTCGAATAAAATCAGGACCCCTGGGCACTGGACTGTATTCTCAAGTAGAATCAGGACGTCCGGGCACTGGACTGTATCCTCGAATAGCATCAGGACCCCCGGGCACTGGACTGTATCCTCAAATAGAATCAGGACCCCGGGCACTGGACTGTATCCTCAAATAGAATCAGGACCCCCGGGCACCAAACTGTATCCTCGAATAGAGCCAGGACCCCTGGGCACTGGACTGTATCCTCAAATAGAATCAGGATCCCAGGGCACTGGGCTGTATCCTCGAATAGAATCAGGATCCCCTGACACTGGAATGTATCCTCAAATAGAATCAGGACCCCCAGGCACTGGACTTTATCTTCAAATAGAATCAGGACCCCTGGGCACTGGACTGTATTCTCAAATAGAATCAGGACCCTCGGGCACTGGACTGTATCCTCGAATAGCATCAGGACCCCCGGGCACTGGACTGTATCCTCAAATAGAATCAGGACCCCACGGCACTGGGCTATATCCTCGAATAGAATCAGGACCCCACAGCACTGGACTATATCCTGAAATAGAATCAGGCCCCCCGGGCACCGGATTATATCCACCAATAGCATCAGTACACCCGGGCACTGGACTGTATCCTCAAAGAGAACCAGTACCCCCGGGCACTGGACTCTGTCCTCAAATAAGATCAGGACCCCCGGGCACTGGACTGCATCCACAAATAGCATCAAGTCCCCCAGGCACAGGAATATACCACCGAATAGCATCAGGACCCCCGGGCACTGGACTGTATCCTCAAATAGAATCAGGATCGCTGGGCACTGGACTGTATCCTCGAATAGAATCAGAACCCCACGGCACTGGACTGCATCCTCTAATAGAATTAGGACCCCCGGCACTGGACTGTATCCTCGAATAGAATTAGGACCCCCGGCACTGGACTGTATCCTCAAATAGCATCAGGACCCCCGGGCACGGGACTGTATCCTCAAATAGAATCAGGATCCCCGGGCCCTGGACTGTATCATCGAATAGAATCAGGACCCCCGTGCACTGGACTGTATCCTCAAATAGCATCAGGACCAGCGGGCACTGGACTGTATCCTCAAATAAAATCAGCACCCCCGGGCACTTCATTGTATCCTCAAAGAGAATCAGGATTCCCGGGCACTGGACTATTCCCTCGAATAGAATCAGGACACCGGGGGCCCCGGACAGTATCCTCAAATAGAATCAGGACCCCTGGGCACTGGACTGTATCCTCGAATAGCTTCAGGACCCACGGGCACTGGACTATACCCTCGAATAGCATCAGGAACCCCGGGTACTGGACTGTATCCTCGAATAGAATCAGTATCCCTGGGCACTGGACTGTATCCTGAAATAGCATCAGGACCAGCGGGCACTGGACTGTATCCTCAAATAGAATTAGGTTCCCCGGGCACTGGGATGTATGCTCGAATAGCATCAGGACCCCCGGGCACTGGACTGTATCCTCAAATAGAATCAGGACAACTGGGCATTGGACTGTATCCTCAAATAGCAGCAGGACCCCCGGGCACTGGACTGTATCCTCGAATAGAATCAGGACTCCCGGGAACTGGATGTATCCTCGAATAGAATAAGGGCCCCCAAGAACTGGACTGTATCCTGAAATAGGATCAGGCCCCCGGGCACTGGACTGTATCCTCAAATAGCATCAGGACCCCCGGGCACTGGACAGTATCCTCAAATAGAATCAGCATCCCCAAGCACTGGACTGTATCCTCGAATAGAATCAGGACCCCCGGGCACTGGACTGTATCCTCGAATAGAGCCAGGACCCCTGGGCACTGGACTGTATCCTCAAATAGAATCAGGATCCCAGGGCACTGGGCTGTATCCTCAAATAGAATCAGGACCCCCAGGCACTGGACTTTATCTTCAAATAGAATCAGGACTCCCGGGCACTGGACTGTATCCTCGAATAGAATCAGGACCCCACAGCACTGGACTATATCCTGAAATAGAATCAGGCCCCCCGGGCAGCGGATTATATCCACCAATAGCATCAGTACACCCGGGCACTGGACTGTATCCTCAAAGAGAACCAGTTCCCCCGGGCACTGGACTCTGTCCTCAAATATGATCAGGACCCCCGGGCACTGGACTGTATCCTCAAATAGAATCAGGACAACTGGGCCCTGGACTGTATCCTCAAATAGCAGCAGGACCCCCGGGCACTGGACTGTATCCTCGACTAGAATAAGGAACCCCGGGCACTGGACTGTATCCTCGAATAGAATCAGGACCCCCGGGCACTGGACTGTATCCTCAAATAGCATCAGGACCCCCGGGCACAGGACTGTATCCTCAAATAGAATCAGGATCCCCGGGCGCTGGACTGTATCCTCGAATAGAATCAGGACCCCCGTGCACTGGACTGTATCCTCAAATAGCATCAGGACCAGCGGGCACTGGACTGTATCCTCAAAAAGAATCAGCACCCCCGGGCACTGCATTGTATCCTCAAAGAGAATCAGGATTCCCGGGCACTGGACTATTCCCTCGAATAGAATCAGGACACCGGCGGCCCCGGACAGTATCCTCAAATAGAATCAGGACCCCTGGGCACTGGACTGTATCCTCGAATAGCTTCAGGACCCACGGGCACTGGACTATACCCTCGAATAGCATCAGGACCCCCGGGTACTGGACTGTATCCTCGAATAGAATCAGTATCCCTGGGCACTGGACTGTATCCTGAAATAGCATCAGGACCAGCGGGCACTGGACTGTATCCTCAAATAGAATTAGGTTCCCCGGGCACTGGACTGTATCCTCAATTAGAATTAGGTTCCCCGGGCACTGGGATGTATGCTCATATAGCATCAGGACCCCCGGGCACTGGACTGTATCCTCAAATAGAATCAGGACAACTGGGAACTGGACTGTATCCTCAAATAGCAGCAGGACACCCGGGCACTGGACTGTATCCTCGACTAGAATAAGGAACCCCGGGCACTGTACTGTATACTCGAATAGAATCAGGACTCCCGGGAACTGGATGTATCCTCGAAGAGAATAAGGGCCCCCGGAACTGGACTGTATCCTGAAATAGGATCAGGCCCCCTGGCACTGGACTGTATCCTCAAATAGCATCAGGACCCCCGGGCACTGGACAGTATCCTCAAATAGAATCAGCATCCCCAAGCACTGGACTGTATCCTCGAATAGAATCAGGACCCCCGGGCACTGGACTGTATCCTCGAATAGAGCCAGGACCCCTGGGCACTGGACTGTATCCTCGAATAGAATCAGGATCCCAGGGCACTGGGCTGTATCCTCGAATAGAATCAGGATCCCCTGACTCTGGAATGTATCCTCAAATAGAATCAGGACCCCCAGGCACTGGACTTTATCTTCAAATAGAATCAGGACTCCCGGGCACTGGACTGTATCCTCGAATAGAATCAGGACCCCACAGCACTGGACTATATCCTGAAATAGAATCAGGCCCCCCGGGCAGCGGATTATATCCACCAATAGCATCAGTACACCCGGGCACTGGACTGTATCCTCAAAGAGAACCAGTTCCCCCGGGCACTGGACTCTGTCCTCAAATATGATCAGGACCCCCGGGCACTGGACTGTATCCTCAAATAGAATCAGGACAACTGGGCCCTGGACTGTATCCTCAAATAGCAGCAGGACCCCCGGGCACTGGACTGTATCCTCGACTAGAATAAGGAACCCCGGGCACTGGACTGTATCCTCGAATAGAATCAGGACCCCCGGGCACTGGACTGTATCCTCAAATAGCATCAGGACCCCCGGGCACAGGACTGTATCCTCAAATAGAATCAGGATCCCCGGGCCCTGGACTGTATCCTCGAATAGAATCAGGACCCCCGTGCACTGGACTGTATCCTCAAATAGCATCAGGACCAGCGGGCACTGGACTGTATCCTCAAATAGAATCAGCACCCCCGGGCACTGCATTGTATCCTCAAAGAGAATCAGGATTCCCGGGCACTGGACTATTCCCTCGAATAGAATCAGGACACCGGCGGCCCCGGACAGTATCCTCAAATAGAATCAGGACCCCTGGGCACTGGACTGTATCCTCGAATAGCTTCAGGACCCACGGGCACTGGACTATACCCTCGAATAGCATCAGGACCCCCGGGTACTGGACTGTATCCTCGAATAGAATCAGTATCCCTGGGCACTGGACTGTATCCTGAAATAGCATCAGGACCAGCGGGCACTGGACTGTATCCTCAAATAGAATTAGGTTCCCCGGGCACTGGACTGTATCCTCAATTAGAATTAGGTTCCCCGGGCACTGGGATGTATGCTCATATAGCATCAGGACCCCCGGGCACTGGACTGTATCCTCAAATAGAATCAGGACAACTGGGAACTGGACTGTATCCTCAAATAGCAGCAGGACACCCGGGCACTGGACTGTATCCTCCACTAGAATAAGGAACCCCGGGCACTGTACTGTATACTCGAATAGAATCAGGACTCCCGGGAACTGGATGTATCCTCGAAGAGAATAAGGGCCCCCGGAACTGGACTGTATCCTGAAATAGGATCAGGCCCCCTGGCACTGGACTGTATCCTCAAATAGCATCAGGACCCCCGGGCACTGGACAGTATCCTCAAATAGAATCAGCATCCCCAAGCACTGGACTGTATCCTCGAATAGAATCAGGACCCCCGGGCACTGGACTGTATCCTCGAATAGAGCCAGGACCCCTGGGCACTGGACTGTATCCTCAAATAGAATCAGGACCCCCAGGCACTGGACTTTATCTTCAAATAGAATCAGGACTCCCGGGCACTGGGCTGTATCCTCGAATAGAATCAGGATCCCCTGACACTGGAATGTATCCTCAAATAGAATCAGGACCCGCAGGCACTGGACTTTATCTTCAAATAGAATCAGGACTCCCGGGCACTGGACTGTATCCTCGAATAGAATCAGGACCCCACAGCACTGGACTATATCCTGAAATAGAAACAGGCCCCCCGGGCAGCGGATTATATCCACCAATAGCATCAGTACACCCGGGCACTGGACTGTATCCTCAAAGAGAACCAGTTCCCCCGGGCACTGGACTCTGTCCTCAAATATGATCAGGACCCCCGGGCACTGGACTGTATCCTCAAATAGCATCAGGACCCCCGGGCACAAAACTATATCCTCGAATATAGCCGGGACCCCCGGAGCACTGGACTGTATCCTCAAATAGAATCAGGTTCCACGGGCACTGGGATGTATGGTCGAATAGCATCAGGACCCCCGGGCACTGGACTGTATCCTCAAATAGAATCTGGACCCCTGGGCACTGGACTATATCCTCGAATAGCATCAGGACCCCCGGGCACTGGACTGCATCCTCGAATAGAATCAGGTCCCCCGCGCACTGGACTGTATCCGCAAATAGAATCAGGATCCCCGGGCACTGGACTGTATCCTCGAATAGCAACAGGGCCCCCGGACACTGGACTATACCCTCGAATAGAATCAGGACCCCCGGGCACCGAACTGTCTCCTCAAATAGCATCAGGACCACCGTGCCCTGGACTGTATCCTCGAATAGAATCAGGATCCCCGGGCACCGAACTATCTCCTCAAATAGCATCAGGACACCCGGGCACTGGACTGTATCCTCGAATAGAGCCAGGACCCCTGGGCACTGGACTGTATCCTCAAATAGAATCAGGATCCCAGGGCACTGGGCTGTATCCTCGAATAGAATCAGGATCCCCTGACACTGGAATGTATCCTCAAATAGAATCAGGACCCCCAGGCACTGGACTTTATCTTCAAATAGAATCAGGACTCCCGGGCACTGGACTGTATCCTCGAATAGAATCAGGACCCCACAGCACTGGACTATATCCTGAAATAGAATCAGGCCCCCCGGGCAGCGGATTATATCCACCAATAGCATCAGTACACCCGGGCACTGGACTGTATCCTCAAAGAGAACCAGTTCCCCCGGGCACTGGACTCTGTCCTCAAATATGATCAGGACCCCCGGGCACTGGACTGTATCCTCAAATAGAATCAGGACAACTGGGCCCTGGACTGTATCCTCAAATAGCAGCAGGACCCCCGGGCACTGGACTGTATCCTCGACTAGAATAAGGAACCCCGGGCACTGGACTGTATCCTCGAATAGAATCAGGACCCCCGGGCACTGGACTGTATCCTCAAATAGCATCAGGACCCCCGGGCACAGGACTGTATCCTCAAATAGAATCAGGATCCCCGGGCCCTGGACTGTATCCTCGAATAGAATCAGGACCCCCGTGCACTGGACTGTATCCTCAAATAGCATCAGGACCAGCGGGCACTGGACTGTATCCTCAAATAGAATCAGCACCCCCGGGCACTGCATTGTATCCTCAAAGAGAATCAGGATTCCCGGGCACTGGACTATTCCCTCGAATAGAATCAGGACACCGGCGGCCCCGGACAGTATCCTCAAATAGAATCAGGACCCCTGGGCACTGGACTGTATCCTCGAATAGCTTCAGGACCCACGGGCACTGGACTATACCCTCGAATAGCATCAGGACCCCCGGGTACTGGACTGTATCCTCGAATAGAATCAGTATCCCTGGGCACTGGACTGTATCCTGAAATAGCATCAGGACCAGCGGGCACTGGACTGTATCCTCAAATAGAATTAGGTTCCCCGGGCACTGGACTGTATCCTCAAATAGAATTAGGTTCCCCGGGCACTGGGATGTATGCTCATATAGCATCAGGACCCCCGGGCACTGGACTGTATCCTCAAATAGAATCAGGACAACTGGGAACTGGACTGTATCCTCAAATAGCAGCAGGACACCCGGGCACTGGACTGTATCCTCGACTAGAATAAGGAACCCCGGGCACTGTACTGTATCCTCGAATAGAATCAGGACTCCCGGGAACTGGATGTATCCTCGAAGAGAATAAGGGCCCCCGGAACTGGACTGTATCCTGAAATAGGATCAGGCCCCCTGGCACTGGACTGTATCCTCAAATAGCATCAGGACCCCCGGGCACTGGACAGTATCCTCAAATAGAATCAGCATCCCCAAGCACTGGACTGTATCCTCGAATAGAATCAGGACCCCCGGGCACTGGACTGTATCCTCGAATAGAGCCAGGACCCCTGGGCACTGGACTGTATCCTCAAATAGAATCAGGACCCCCAGGCACTGGACTTTATCTTCAAATAGAATCAGGACTCCCGGGCACTGGGCTGTATCCTCGAATAGAATCAGGATCCCCTGACACTGGAATGTATCCTCAAATAGAATCAGGACCCCCAGGCACTGGACTTTATCTTCAAATACAATCAGGACTCCCGGGCACTGGACTGTATCCTCGAATAGAATCAGGACCCCACAGCACTGGACTATATCCTGAAATAAAACAGGCCCCCCGGGCAGCGGATTATATCCACCAATAGCATCAGTACACCCGGGCACTGCACTGTATCCTCAAAGAGAACCAGTTCCCCCGGGCACTGGACTCTGTCCTCAAATATGATCAGGACCCCCGGGCACTGGACTGTATCCTCAAATAGCATCAGGACCCCCGGGCACAAAACTATATCCTCGAATATAGCCGGGACCCCCGGAGCACTGGACTGTATCCTCAAATAGAATCAGGTTCCACGGGCACTGGACTGTATCCTCGAATAGCAACAGGGCCCCCGGACACTGGACTATACCCTCGAATAGAATCAGGACCCCCGGGCACCGAACTGTCTCCTCAAATAGCATCAGGACCACCGTGCCCTGGACTGTATCCTCGAATAGAATCAGGATCCCCGGGCACCGAACTATCTCCTCAAATAGCATCAGGACACCCGGGCACTGGACTGTATCCTCAAATAGAATCAGGACCCGTGGGCACTGGACTGTATCCTCAAATAGCATCAGGACCCCCGGGCACTGGACTGTATCCTCAAATAGAATCAGGACCCCCGTACACTGGACTGTATCCTCAAATAGAATCAGGTCCCCTGGGCACTGGACTGTATCCTCGAATAGAATCAGGACCCCTGGGCACTGGACTGTATCCTCAAATAGAATCAGGACTCCTGCGCACTGGACTGTATCCTCAAATAGAATCAGAACCCCCGGGCACTGGACTATACCCTCGAATAGAATCAGGACTCCCGGGTAACGAACTATCTCTTCAAACAGCATCAGGACCCCCGGGCACTGGACTGTATCCTCAAATAGAATTAGGTTCCCCGGGCACTGGACTGTATCCTCAAATAGAATTAGGTTCCCCGGGCACTGGGATGTATGCTCATATAGCATCAGGACCCCCGGGCACTGGACTGTATCCTCAAATAGAATCAGGACAACTGGGAACTGGACTGTATCCTCAAATAGCAGCAGGACACCCGGGCACTGGACTGTATCCTCGACTAGAATAAGGAACCCCGGGCACTGTACTGTATCCTCGAATAGAATCAGGACTCCCGGGAACTGGATGTATCCTCGAAGAGAATAAGGGCCCCCGGAACTGGACTGTATCCTGAAATAGGATCAGGCCCCCTGGCACTGGACTGTATCCTCAAATAGCATCAGGACCCCCGGGCACTGGACAGTATCCTCAAATAGAATCAGCATCCCCAAGCACTGGACTGTATCCTCGAATAGAATCAGGACCCCCGGGCACTGGACTGTATCCTCGAATAGAGCCAGGACCCCTGGGCACTGGACTGTATCCTCAAATAGAATCAGGACCCCCAGGCACTGGACTTTATCTTCAAATAGAATCAGGACTCCCGGGCACTGGGCTGTATCCTCGAATAGAATCAGGATCCCCTGACACTGGAATGTATCCTCAAATAGAATCAGGACCCCCAGGCACTGGACTTTATCTTCAAATACAATCAGGACTCCCGGGCACTGGACTGTATCCTCGAATAGAATCAGGACCCCACAGCACTGGACTATATCCTGAAATAAAACAGGCCCCCCGGGCAGCGGATTATATCCACCAATAGCATCAGTACACCCGGGCACTGCACTGTATCCTCAAAGAGAACCAGTTCCCCCGGGCACTGGACTCTGTCCTCAAATATGATCAGGACCCCCGGGCACTGGACTGTATCCTCAAATAGCATCAGGACCCCCGGGCACAAAACTATATCCTCGAATATAGCCGGGACCCCCGGAGCACTGGACTGTATCCTCAAATAGAATCAGGTTCCACGGGCACTGGACTGTATCCTCGAATAGCAACAGGGCCCCCGGACACTGGACTATACCCTCGAATAGAATCAGGACCCCCGGGCACCGAACTGTCTCCTCAAATAGCATCAGGACCACCGTGCCCTGGACTGTATCCTCGAATAGAATCAGGATCCCCGGGCACCGAACTATCTCCTCAAATAGCATCAGGACACCTGGGCACTGGACTGTATCCTCAAATAGAATCAGGACCCGTGGGCACTGGACTGTATCCTCAAATAGCATCAGGACCCCCGGGCACTGGACTGTATCCTCAAATAGAATCAGGACCCCCGTACACTGGACTGTATCCTCAAATAGAATCAGGTCCCCTGGGCACTGGACTGTATCCTCGAATAGAATCAGGACCCCTGGGCACTGGACTGTATCCTCAAATAGAATCAGGACTCCTGCGCACTGGACTGTATCCTCAAATAGAATCAGAACCCCCGGGCACTGGACTATACCCTCGAATAGAATCAGGACTCCCGGGTAACGAACTATCTCTTCAAACAGCATCAGGACCCCCGGGCACTGGACTGTATCCTCAAATAGAATCTGGACCCCTGGGCACTGGAATATATCCTCGAATAGCATCAGGACCCCCGGGCACTGGTCTGCATCCTCGAATAGAATCAGGACCCCCGCGCACTGGACTGTATCCGCAAATAGAATCAGGATCCCCGGGCACTGGACTGTATCCTCGAATAGAATCAGGACCCCCGGGCACCGAACTGTCTCCTCAAGTAGCATCAGGACCACCGTGCCCTGGACTGTATCCTCGAATAGAATCAGGATCCCCGGGCACCGAACTATCTCCTCAAATAGCATCAGGACACCCGGGCACTGGACTGTATCCTCAAATAGAATCAGGACCCGTGGGCACTGGACTGTATCCTCAAATAGCATCAGGACCCCCGGGCACTGGACTGTATCCTCAAATAGAATCAGGACCCCCGGACACTGGACTGTTCCTCAAATAGAATCAGGACACCCGAGCACTGGACTGTATCCTCGAAGACAATCAGGACCCCCGGGCACTGGACTGTATGCTCGAATAGCATCAGGACGCCCGGGGACTGGACTATACCCTCGAATAGCAGCAGGACCCCCGTGCTCTGGGATATACCCTCGAATAGCATCAGGACCACCGGGCACTGGACTGTATCCTCGAATAGAATCGGGACCCCCGGGTACTGGACTGTATCCGCAAATAGAATCAGGACCCCCGGGCACTGGACTGTATCCTCAAATAGCATCAGGACCCCCGGGCACTGGACTGTATCCTCAAATAGAATCAGGACCCCCGGCACTGGACTGTATCCTCAAATAGAATCAGGACACCCGAGCACTGGACTGTATCCTCGAAGACAATCAGGACCCCCGGGCACTGGACTGTATCCTCGAATAGCATCAGGATTCCCGGGCACTGGACTATTCCCTCGAATAGAATCAGGACACCGGCGGCCCCGGACAGTATCCTCAAATAGAATCAGGACCCCTGGGCACTGGACTGTATCCTCAAATAGAATGAGGACACCGGGCACCAAACTCTATCCTCGAATAAAATCAGGACCCCTGGGCACTGGACTGTATTCTCAAGTAGAATCAGGACGTCCGGGCACTGGACTGTATCCTCGAATAGCATCAGGACCCCCGGGCACTGGACTGTATCCTCAAATAGAATCAGGACCCCGGGCACTGGACTGTATCCTCAAATAGAATCAGGACCCCCGGGCACCAAACTGTATCCTCGAATAGAGCCAGGACCCCTGGGCACTGGACTGTATCCTCAAATAGAATCAGGATCCCAGGGCACTGGGCTGTATCCTCGAATAGAATCAGGATCCCCTGACACTGGAATGTATCCTCAAATAGAATCAGGACCCCCAGGCACTGGACTTTATCTTCAAATAGAATCAGGACCCCTGGGCACTGGACTGTATTCTCAAATAGAATCAGGACCCTCGGGCACTGGACTGTATCCTCGAATAGCATCAGGACCCCCGGGCACTGGACTGTATCCTCAAATAGAATCAGGACCCCACGGCACTGGGCTATATCCTCGAATAGAATCAGGACCCCACAGCACTGGACTATATCCTGAAATAGAATCAGGCCCCCCGGGCACCGGATTATATCCACCAATAGCATCAGTACACCCGGGCACTGGACTGTATCCTCAAAGAGAACCAGTACCCCCGGGCACTGGACTCTGTCCTCAAATAAGATCAGGACCCCCGGGCACTGGACTGCATCCACAAATAGCATCAAGTCCCCCAGGCACAGGAATATACCACCGAATAGCATCAGGACCCCCGGGCACTGGACTGTATCCTCAAATAGAATCAGGATCGCTGGGCACTGGACTGTATCCTCGAATAGAATCAGAACCCCACGGCACTGGACTGTATCCTCTAATAGAATTAGGACCCCCGGCACTGGACTGTATCCTCGAATAGAATTAGGACCCCCGGCACTGGACTGTATCCTCAAATAGCATCAGGACCCCCGGGCACGGGACTGTATCCTCAAATAGAATCAGGATCCCCGGGCCCTGGACTGTATCATCGAATAGAATCAGGACCCCCGTGCACTGGACTGTATCCTCAAATAGCATCAGGACCAGCGGGCACTGGACTGTATCCTCAAATAAAATCAGCACCCCCGGGCACTTCATTGTATCCTCAAAGAGAATCAGGATTCCCGGGCACTGGACTATTCCCTCGAATAGAATCAGGACACCGGGGGCCCCGGACAGTATCCTCAAATAGAATCAGGACCCCTGGGCACTGGACTGTATCCTCGAATAGCTTCAGGACCCACGGGCACTGGACTATACCCTCGAATAGCATCAGGAACCCCGGGTACTGGACTGTATCCTCGAATAGAATCAGTATCCCTGGGCACTGGACTGTATCCTGAAATAGCATCAGGACCAGCGGGCACTGGACTGTATCCTCAAATAGAATTAGGTTCCCCGGGCACTGGGATGTATGCTCGAATAGCATCAGGACCCCCGGGCACTGGACTGTATCCTCAAATAGAATCAGGACAACTGGGCATTGGACTGTATCCTCAAATAGCAGCAGGACCCCCGGGCACTGGACTGTATCCTCGAATAGAATCAGGACTCCCGGGAACTGGATGTATCCTCGAATAGAATAAGGGCCCCCAAGAACTGGACTGTATCCTGAAATAGGATCAGGCCCCCGGGCACTGGACTGTATCCTCAAATAGCATCAGGACCCCCGGGCACTGGACAGTATCCTCAAATAGAATCAGCATCCCCAAGCACTGGACTGTATCCTCGAATAGAATCAGGACCCCCGGGCACTGGACTGTATCCTCGAATAGAGCCAGGACCCCTGGGCACTGGACTGTATCCTCAAATAGAATCAGGATCCCAGGGCACTGGGCTGTATCCTCGAATAGAATCAGGATCCCCTGACACTGGAATGTATCCTCAAATAGAATCAGGACCCCCAGGCACTGGACTTTATCTTCAAATAGAATCAGGACTCCCGGGCACTGGACTGTATCCTCGAATAGAATCAGGACCCCACAGCACTGGACTATATCCTGAAATAGAATCAGGCCCCCCGGGCAGCGGATTATATCCACCAATAGCATCAGTACACCCGGGCACTGGACTGTATCCTCAAAGAGAACCAGTTCCCCCGGGCACTGGACTCTGTCCTCAAATATGATCAGGACCCCCGGGCACTGGACTGTATCCTCAAATAGAATCAGGACAACTGGGCCCTGGACTGTATCCTCAAATAGCAGCAGGACCCCCGGGCACTGGACTGTATCCTCGACTAGAATAAGGAACCCCGGGCACTGGACTGTATCCTCGAATAGAATCAGGACCCCCGGGCACTGGACTGTATCCTCAAATAGCATCAGGACCCCCGGGCACAGGACTGTATCCTCAAATAGAATCAGGATCCCCGGGCCCTGGACTGTATCCTCGAATAGAATCAGGACTCCCGTGCACTGGACTGTATCCTCAAATAGCATCAGGACCAGCGGGCACTGGACTGTATCCTCAAATAGAATCAGCACCCCCGGGCACTGCATTGTATCCTCAAAGAGAATCAGGATTCCCGGGCACTGGACTATTCCCTCGAATAGAATCAGGACACCGGCGGCCCCGGACAGTATCCTCAAATAGAATCAGGACCCCTGGGCACTGGACTGTATCCTCGAATAGCTTCAGGACCCACGGGCACTGGACTATACCCTCGAATAGCATCAGGACCCCCGGGTACTGAACTGTATCCTCGAATAGAATCAGTATCCCTGGGCACTGGACTGTATCCTGAAATAGCATCAGGACCAGCGGGCACTGGACTGTATCCTCAAATAGAATTAGGTTCCCCGGGCACTGGACTGTATCCTCAATTAGAATTAGGTTCCCCGGGCACTGGGATGTATGCTCATATAGCATCAGGACCCCCGGGCACTGGACTGTATCCTCAAATAGAATCAGGACAACTGGGAACTGGACTGTATCCTCAAATAGCAGCAGGACACCCGGGCACTGGACTGTATCCTCGACTAGAATAAGGAACCCCGGGCACTGTACTGTATACTCGAATAGAATCAGGACTCCCGGGAACTGGATGTATCCTCGAAGAGAATAAGGGCCCCCGGAACTGGACTGTATCCTCAAATAGAATCAGGACAACTGGGAACTGGACTGTATCCTCAAATAGCAGCAGGACACCCGGGCACTGGACTGTATCCTCGAATAGAATCAGGACTCCCGGGAACTGGATGTATCCTCGAATAGAATAAGGGCCCCCAAGAACTGGACTGTATCCTGAAATAGGATCAGGCCCCCTGGCACTGGACTGTATCCTCAAATAGCATCAGGACCCCCGGGCACTGGACAGTATCCTCAAATAGAATCAGCATCCCCAAGCACTGGACTGTATCCTCGAATAGAATCAGGACCCCCGGGCACTGGACTGTATCCTCGAATAGAGCCAGGACCCCTGGGCACTGGACTGTATCCTCAAATAGAATTAGGTTCCCCGGGCACTGGGATGTATGCTCGAATAGCATCAGGACCCCCGGGCACTGGACTGTATCCTCAAATAGAATCAGGACAACTGGGCATTGGACTGTATCCTCAAATAGCAGCAGGACCCCCGGGCACTGGACTGTATCCTCGAATAGAATCAGGACTCCCGGGAACTGGATGTATCCTCGAATAGAATAAGGGCCCCCAAGAACTGGACTGTATCCTGAAATAGGATCAGGCCCCCGGGCACTGGACTGTATCCTCAAATAGCATCAGGACCCCCGGGCACTGGACAGTATCCTCAAATAGAATCAGCATCCCCAAGCACTGGACTGTATCCTCGAATAGAATCAGGACCCCCGGGCACTGGACTGTATCCTCGAATAGAGCCAGGACCCCTGGGCACTGGACTGTATCCTCAAATAGAATCAGGATCCCAGGGCACTGGGCTGTATCCTCGAATAGAATCAGGATCCCCTGACACTGGAATGTATCCTCAAATAGAATCAGGACCCCCAGGCACTGGACTTTATCTTCAAATAGAATCAGGACTCCCGGGCACTGGACTGTATCCTCGAATAGAATCAGGACCCCACAGCACTGGACTATATCCTGAAATAGAATCAGGCCCCCCGGGCAGCGGATTATATCCACCAATAGCATCAGTACACCCGGGCACTGGACTGTATCCTCAAAGAGAACCAGTTCCCCCGGGCACTGGACTCTGTCCTCAAATATGATCAGGACCCCCGGGCACTGGACTGTATCCTCAAATAGAATCAGGACAACTGGGCCCTGGACTGTATCCTCAAATAGCAGCAGGACCCCCGGGCACTGGACTGTATCCTCGACTAGAATAAGGAACCCCGGGCACTGGACTGTATCCTCGAATAGAATCAGGACCCCCGGGCACTGGACTGTATCCTCAAATAGCATCAGGACCCCCGGGCACAGGACTGTATCCTCAAATAGAATCAGGATCCCCGGGCCCTGGACTGTATCCTCGAATAGAATCAGGACTCCCGTGCACTGGACTGTATCCTCAAATAGCATCAGGACCAGCGGGCACTGGACTGTATCCTCAAATAGAATCAGCACCCCCGGGCACTGCATTGTATCCTCAAAGAGAATCAGGATTCCCGGGCACTGGACTATTCCCTCGAATAGAATCAGGACACCGGCGGCCCCGGACAGTATCCTCAAATAGAATCAGGACCCCTGGGCACTGGACTGTATCCTCGAATAGCTTCAGGACCCACGGGCACTGGACTATACCCTCGAATAGCATCAGGACCCCCGGGTACTGGACTGTATCCTCGAATAGAATCAGTATCCCTGGGCACTGGACTGTATCCTGAAATAGCATCAGGACCAGCGGGCACTGGACTGTATCCTCAAATAGAATTAGGTTCCCCGGGCACTGGACTGTATCCTCAATTAGAATTAGGTTCCCCGGGCACTGGGATGTATGCTCATATAGCATCAGGACCCCCGGGCACTGGACTGTATCCTCAAATAGAATCAGGACAACTGGGAACTGGACTGTATCCTCAAATAGCAGCAGGACACCCGGGCACTGGACTGTATCCTCGACTAGAATAAGGAACCCCGGGCACTGTACTGTATACTCGAATAGAATCAGGACTCCCGGGAACTGGATGTATCCTCGAAGAGAATAAGGGCCCCCGGAACTGGACTGTATCCTGAAATAGGATCAGGCCCCCTGGCACTGGACTGTATCCTCAAATAGCATCAGGACCCCCGGGCACTGGACAGTATCCTCAAATAGAATCAGCATCCCCAAGCACTGGACTGTATCCTCGAATAGAATCAGGACCCCCGGGCACTGGACTGTATCCTCGAATAGAGCCAGGACCCCTGGGCACTGGACTGTATCCTCGAATAGAATCAGGATCCCAGGGCACTGGGCTGTATCCTCGAATAGAATCAGGATCCCCTGACACTGGAATGTATCCTCAAATAGAATCAGGACCCCCAGGCACTGGACTTTATCTTCAAATAGAATCAGGACTCCCGGGCACTGGACTGTATCCTCGAATAGAATCAGGACCCCACAGCACTGGACTATATCCTGAAATAGAATCAGGCCCCCCGGGCAGCGGATTATATCCACCAATAGCATCAGTACACCCGGGCACTGGACTGTATCCTCAAAGAGAACCAGTTCCCCCGGGCACTGGACTCTGTCCTCAAATATGATCAGGACCCCCGGGCACTGGACTGTATCCTCAAATAGAATCAGGACAACTGGGCCCTGGACTGTATCCTCAAATAGCAGCAGGACCCCCGGGCACTGGACTGTATCCTCGACTAGAATAAGGAACCCCGGGCACTGGACTGTATCCTCGAATAGAATTAGGTTCCCCGGGCACTGGACTGTATCCTCAATTAGAATTAGGTTCCCCGGGCACTGGGATGTATGCTCATATAGCATCAGGACCCCCGGGCACTGGACTGTATCCTCAAATAGAATCAGGACAACTGGGAACTGGACTGTATCCTCAAATAGCAGCAGGACACCCGGGCACTGGACTGTATCCTCCACTAGAATAAGGAACCCCGGGCACTGTACTGTATACTCGAATAGAATCAGGACTCCCGGGAACTGGATGTATCCTCGAAGAGAATAAGGGCCCCCGGAACTGGACTGTATCCTGAAATAGGATCAGGCCCCCTGGCACTGGACTGTATCCTCAAATAGCATCAGGACCCCCGGGCACTGGACAGTATCCTCAAATAGAATCAGCATCCCCAAGCACTGGACTGTATCCTCGAATAGAATCAGGACCCCCGGGCACTGGACTGTATCCTCGAATAGAGCCAGGACCCCTGGGCACTGGACTGTATCCTCAAATAGAATCAGGACCCCCAGGCACTGGACTTTATCTTCAAATAGAATCAGGACTCCCGGGCACTGGGCTGTATCCTCGAATAGAATCAGGATCCCCTGACACTGGAATGTATCCTCAAATAGAATCAGGACCCGCATGCACTGGACTTTATCTTCAAATAGAATCAGGACTCCCGGGCACTGGACTGTATCCTCGAATAGAATCAGGACCCCACAGCACTGGACTATATCCCGAAATAGAAACAGGCCCCCCGGGCAGCGGATTATATCCACCAATAGCATCAGTACACCCGGGCACTGGACTGTATCCTCAAAGAGAACCAGTTCCCCCGGGCACTGGACTGTATCCTCGAATAGAGCCAGGACCCCTGGGCACTGGACTGTATCCTCGAATAGAATCAGGATCCCAGGGCACTGGGCTGTATCCTCGAATAGAATCAGGATCCCCTGACACTGGAATGTATCCTCAAATAGAATCAGGACCCCCAGGCACTGGACTTTATCTTCAAATAGAATCAGGACTCCCGGGCACTGGACTGTATCCTCGAATAGAATCAGGTCCCCACAGCACTGGACTATATCCTGAAATAGAATCAGGCCCCCCGGGCAGCGGATTATATCCACCAATAGCATCAGTACACCCGGGCACTGGACTGTATCCTCAAAGAGAACCAGTTCCCCCGGGCACTGGACTCTGTCCTCAAATATGATCAGGACCCCCGGGCACTGGACTGTATCCTCAAATAGAATCAGGACAACTGGGCCCTGGACTGTATCCTCAAATAGCAGCAGGACCCCCGGGCACTGGACTGTATCCTCGACTAGAATAAGGAACCCCGGGCACTGGACTGTATCCTCGAATAGAATTAGGTTCCCCGGGCACTGGACTGTATCCTCAATTAGAATTAGGTTCCCCGGGCACTGGGATGTATGCTCATATAGCATCAGGACCCCCGGGCACTGGACTGTATCCTCAAATAGAATCAGGACAACTGGGAACTGGACTGTATCCTCAAATAGCAGCAGGACACCCGGGCACTGGACTGTATCCTCCACTAGAATAAGGAACCCCGGGCACTGTACTGTATACTCGAATAGAATCAGGACTCCCGGGAACTGGATGTATCCTCGAAGAGAATAAGGGCCCCCGGAACTGGACTGTATCCTGAAATAGGATCAGGCCCCCTGGCACTGGACTGTATCCTCAAATAGCATCAGGACCCCCGGGCACTGGACAGTATCCTCAAATAGAATCAGCATCCCCAAGCACTGGACTGTATCCTCGAATAGAATCAGGACCCCCGGGCACTGGACTGTATCCTCGAATAGAGCCAGGACCCCTGGGCACTGGACTGTATCCTCAAATAGAATCAGGACCCCCAGGCACTGGACTTTATCTTCAAATAGAATCAGGACTCCCGGGCACTGGGCTGTATCCTCGAATAGAATCAGGATCCCCTGACACTGGAATGTATCCTCAAATAGAATCAGGACCCGCATGCACTGGACTTTATCTTCAAATAGAATCAGGACTCCCGGGCACTGGACTGTATCCTCGAATAGAATCAGGACCCCACAGCACTGGACTATATCCTGAAATAGAAACAGGCCCCCCGGGCAGCGGATTATATCCACCAATAGCATCAGTACACCCGGGCACTGGACTGTATCCTCAAAGAGAACCAGTTCCCCCGGGCACTGGACTCTGTCCTCAAATATGATCAGGACCCCCGGGCACTGGACTGTATCCTCAAATAGCATCAGGACCCCCGGGCACAAAACTATATCCTCGAATATAGCCGGGACCCCCGGAGCACTGGACTGTATCCTCAAATAGAATCAGGTTCCACGGGCACTGGGATGTATGGTCGAATAGCATCAGGACCCCCGGGCACTGGACTGTATCCTCAAATAGAATCTGGACCCCTGGGCACTGGACTATATCCTCGAATAGCATCAGGACCCCCGGGCACTGGACTGCATCCTCGAATAGAATCAGGTCCCCCGCGCACTGGACTGTATCCGCAAATAGAATCAGGATCCCCGGGCACTGGACTGTATCCTCGAATAGCAACAGGGCCCCCGGACACTGGACTATACCCTCGAATAGAATCAGGACCCCCGGGCACCGAACTGTCTCCTCAAATAGCATCAGGACCACCGTGCCCTGGACTGTATCCTCGAATAGAATCAGGATCCCCGGGCACCGAACTATCTCCTCAAATAGCATCAGGACACCCGGGCACTGGACTGTATCCTCGAATAGAGCCAGGACCCCTGGGCACTGGACTGTATCCTCAAATAGAATCAGGATCCCAGGGCACTGGGCTGTATCCTCGAATAGAATCAGGATCCCCTGACACTGGAATGTATCCTCAAATAGAATCAGGACCCCCAGGCACTGGACTTTATCTTCAAATAGAATCAGGACTCCCGGGCACTGGACTGTATCCTCGAATAGAATCAGGACCCCACAGCACTGGACTATATCTTGAAATAGAATCAGGCCCCCCGGGCAGCGGATTATATCCACCAATAGCATCAGTACACCCGGGCACTGGACTGTATCCTCAAATAGAATCAGGACAACTGGGCCCTGGACTGTATCCTCAAATAGCAGCAGGACCCCCGGGCACTGGACTGTATCCTCGACTAGAATAAGGAACCCCGGGCACTGGACTGTATCCTCGAATAGAATAAGGACCCCCGGGCACTGGACTGTATCCTCAAATAGCATCAGGACCCCCGGGCACAGGACTGTATCCTCAAATAGAATCAGGATCCCCGGGCCCTGGACTGTATCCTCGAATAGAATCAGGACCCCCGTGCACTGGACTGTATCCTCAAATAGCATCAGGACCAGCGGGCACTGGACTGTATCCTCAAATAGAATCAGCACCCCCGGGCACTGCATTGTATCCTCAAAGAGAATCAGGATTCCCGGGCACTGGACTATTCCCTCGAATAGAATCAGGACACCGGCGGCCCCGGACAATATCCTCAAATAGAATCAGGACCCCTGGGCACTGGACTGTATCCTCGAATAGCTTCAGGACCCACGGGCACTGGACTATACCCTCGAATAGCATCAGGACCCCCGGGTACTGGACCGTATCCTCGAATAGAATCAGTATCCCTGGGCACTGGACTGTATCCTGAAATAGCATCAGGACCAGCGGGCACTGGATTGTATCCTCAAATAGAATTAGGTTCCCCGGGCACTGGACTGTATCCTCAAATAGAATTAGGTTCCCCGGGCACTGGGATGTATGCTCATATAGCATCAGGACCCCCGGGCACTGGACTGTATCCTCAAATAGAATCAGGACAACTGGGAACTGGACTGTATCCTCAAATAGCAGCAGGACACCCGGGCACTGGACTGTATCCTCGACTAGAATAAGGAACCCCGGGCACTGTACTGTATCCTCGAATAGAATCAGGACTCCCGGGAACTGGATGTATCCTCGAAGAGAATAAGGGCCCCCGGAACTGGACTGTATCCTGAAATAGGATCAGGCCCCCTGGCACTGGACTGTATCCTCAAATAGCATCAGGACCCCCGGGCACTGGACAGTATCCTCAAATAGAATCAGCATCCCCAAGCACTGGACTGTATCCTCGAATAGAATCAGGACCCCCGGGCACTGGACTGTATCCTCGAATAGAGCCAGGACCCCTGGGCACTGGACTGTATCCTCAAATAGAATCAGGACCCCCAGGCACTGGACTTTATCTTCAAATAGAATCAGGACTCCCGGGCACTGGGCTGTATCCTCGAATAGAATCAGGATCCCCTGACACTGGAATGTATCCTCAAATAGAATCAGGACCCCCAGGCACTGGACTTTATCTTCAAATACAATCAGGACTCCCGGGCACTGGACTGTATCCTCGAATAGAATCAGGACCCCACAGCACTGGACTATATCCTGAAATAAAACAGGCCCCCCGGGCAGCGGATTATATCCACCAATAGCATCAGTACACCCGGGCACTGCACTGTATCCTCAAAGAGAACCAGTTCCCCCGGGCACTGGACTCTGTCCTCAAATATGATCAGGACCCCCGGGCACTGGACTGTATCCTCAAATAGCATCAGGACCCCCGGGCACAAAACTATATCCTCGAATATAGCCGGGACCCCCGGAGCACTGGACTGTATCCTCAAATAGAATCAGGTTCCACGGGCACTGGACTGTATCCTCGAATAGCAACAGGGCCCCCGGACACTGGACTATACCCTCGAATAGAATCAGGACCCCCGGGCACCGAACTGTCTCCTCAAATAGCATCAGGACCACCGTGCCCTGGACTGTATCCTCGAATAGAATCAGGATCCCCGGGCACCGAACTATCTCCTCAAATAGCATCAGGACACCCGGGCACTGGACTGTATCCTCAAATAGAATCAGGACCCGTGGGCACTGGACTGTATCCTCAAATAGCATCAGGACCCCCGGGCACTGGACTGTATCCTCAAATAGAATCAGGACCCCCGTACACTGGACTGTATCCTCAAATAGAATCAGGACCCCTGGGCACTGGACTGTATCCTCAAATAGAATCAGGTCCCCTGGGCACTGGACTGTATCCTCGAATAGAATCAGGACCCCTGGGCACTGGACTGTATCCTCAAATAGAATCAGGACTCCTGCGCACTGGACTGTATCCTCAAATAGAATCAGAACCCCCGGGCACTGGACTATACCCTCGAATAGAATCAGGACTCCCGGGTAACGAACTATCTCTTCAAACAGCATCAGGACCCCCGGGCACTGGACTGTATCCTCAAATAGAATCTGGACCCCTGGGCACTGGAATATATCCTCGAATAGCATCAGGACCCCCGGGCACTGGTCTGCATCCTCGAATAGAATCAGGACCCCCGCGCACTGGACTGTATCCGCAAATAGAATCAGGATCCCCGGGCACTGGACTGTATCCTCGAATAGAATCAGGACCCCCGGGCACCGAACTGTCTCCTCAAGTAGCATCAGGACCACCGTGCCCTGGACTGTATCCTCGAATAGAATCAGGATCCCCGGGCACCGAACTATCTCCTCAAATAGCATCAGGACACCCGGGCACTGGACTGTATCCTCAAATAGAATCAGGACCCGTGGGCACTGGACTGTATCCTCAAATAGCATCAGGACCCCCGGGCACTGGACTGTATCCTCAAATAGAATCAGGACCCCCGGACACTGGACTGTTCCTCAAATAGAATCAGGACACCCGAGCACTGGACTGTATCCTCGAAGACAATCAGGACCCCCGGGCACTGGACTGTATCCTCGAATAGCATCAGGACGCCCGGGGACTGGACTATACCCTCGAATAGCAGCAGGACCCCCGTGCTCTGGGATATACCCTCGAATAGCATCAGGACCACCGGGCACTGGACTGTATCCTCGAATAGAATCGGGACCCCCGGGTACTGGACTGTATCCGCAAATAGAATCAGGACCCCCGGGCACTGGACTGTATCCTCAAATAGCATCAGGACCACCGGGCACTGGACTGTATCCTCGAATGGAGTCAGGACCCGTGGGCACTGGACTGTATCCTCAAATAGCATCAGGACCCCCGGGCACTGGACTGTATCCTCAAATAGAATCAGGACCCCCGGCACTGGACTGTATCCTCAAATAGAATCAGGACACCCGAGCACTGGACTGTATCCTCGAAGACAATCAGGACCCCCGGGCACTGGACTGTATCCTCGAATAGCATCAGGACGCCCGGGGACTGGACTATACCCTCGAATAGCAGCAGGACCCCCGTTCTCTGGGATATACCCTCGAATAGCATCAGGACCACCGGGCACTGGACTGTATCCTCGAATAGAATCGGGATCCCCGGGCACTGGACTGTATCCTCAAATAGAATCAGGACCCCCGGGCACTGGACTGTATCCTCAAATAGCATCAGGACCCCCGGGCACTTGACTGTATCCTCGAATGGAGTCAGGATCCCCGGGCACCGAACTATCTCCTCAGATACCATCAGGACCCCCAGGCACTGGACTGTACCCTCAAATAGAATCAGGACCCTTGGGCACTGGACTGTATCCTCAAATAGAATCAGGATCCCCGGGCACCGAACTATCTCCTCAAATACCATCAGGACCCCTGGGCACTGGACTGTATCCTCAAATAGAATCAGGTCCCCTGGGCACTGGACTGTATCCTCGAATAGAATCAGGACCCCTGGGCACTGGACTGTATCCTCAAATAGAATCAGGACTCCTGCGCACTGGACTATATCCTCAAATAGAATCAGGACCCCCGGGCACTGGACTATACCCTCGAATAGAATCAGGACCCCCGGGTAACGAACTATCTCTTCAAAAAGCATCAGGACCCCTGGGCACTGGACTGTATCCTCGAATAGCATCAGGACCCCCGGGCACTGGACTGCATCCTCGAATAGAATCAGATCTTCCGGGCACTTGACTGTATCCGCAAATAGAATCAGGACCCCCGGGCACTGGACTATACTCTCGAATAGCAGCAGGACCCCCCGTGCTATGGGCTATACCCTCGAATAGCTTCAGGACCCCCGGGCACTGGACTGTATCCTCGAATGGAGTCAGGATCCCCGGGCACCGAACTATCTCCTCAGATACCATCAGGACACCCCGGGCACTGGACTGTATCCTCAAATAGAATCAGGACCCCTGGGCACTGGACTGTATCCTCAAATAGAATCAGGACTCCTGCGCACTGGACTGTATCCTCAAATAGAATCAGGACCCCCGGGCACTGGACTATACCCTCGAATAGAATCAGGACTCCCGGGTAACGAACTATCTCTTCAAATAGCATCAGGACCCCCGGGCACTGGACTGTATCCTCAAATAGAATCTGGACCCCTGGGCACTGGACTATATCCTCGAATAGCATCAGGACCCCCGGGCATAGGACTGCATCCTCGAATAGAATCAGGTCCCCCGGGCACAGGACAGTATCCGCAAATAGAATCAGGATCCCCGGGCACTGGACTGTATCCTCGAATAGCATCAGGGTCCCCGGACACTGGACTATACCCTCGAATAGAATCAGGACCCCCGGGCACCGAACTGTCTCCACAAATAGCATCAGGACCCCTGCGCACTGGACTGTATCCTCAAATAGAATCAGGACCGCCGGGCACTGGACTGTGTCCTCAAATAGCATCAGGGCCCCCGGGCACTGGACTGTATCCTCAAATAGAATCAGGTCCTCTGGGCACTGGACTGTATCCTCAAATAGTATCAGGACCCCAGGGCACTGGACTGTATCCTCAAATAGAATCAGTAGCCCCTGGCACTGGACTGTATCCTGAAATAGAATCAGGACCCCCGGGCACTGGACTGTATCCTCAAATAGAATCAGGACCTCCGGGCACTGGCCTGTATCCTCAAATAAAATCAGAACACCCGGGCACTGGACTGTATCCTCTAATACAATCAGGGCCCCCGGGCACTAGACTATACCCTCGAATAGCATCAGGACCACCGTGCCCTGGACTGTATCCTCGAATAGAATCAGGACCCCCGGGCACTGGACTATACTCTCGAATAGCAGCAGGACCCCCCGTGCTATGGGCTATACCCTCGAATAGCATCAGGACCCCCGGGCACTGGACTGTATCCTCGAATGGAGTCAGGATCCCCGGGCACCGAACTATCTCCTCAAATACCATCAGGACCCCCGGACACTGGACTGTATCCTCAAATAGAATCAGGACCCCTGGGCACTGGACTGTATCCTCAAATAGAATCAGGTCCCCTGGGAACTGGACTGTATCCTCGAATAGAATCAGGACCCCTGGGCACTGGACTGTATCCTCAAATAGAATCAGTACTCCTGCGCACTGGACTGTATCCTCAAATAGAATCAGGACCCCCGGGCACTGGACTATACCCTCGAAAAGAATCAGGACTCCCGGGTAACGAACTATCTCTTCAAATAGCATCAGGACCCCCGGGCACTGGACTGTATCCTCAAATAGAATCTGGACCCCTGTGCACTGGACTATATCCTCGAATAGCATCAGGACCCCCGGGCATAGGACTGCATCCTCGAATAGAATCAGGTCCCCCGGGCACAGGACAGTATCCGCAAATAGAATCAGGATCCCCGGGCACTGGACTGTATCCTCGAATAGCATCAGGGCCCCCGGACACTGGACTATACCCTCGAATAGAATCAGGACCCCCGGGCACCGAACTGTCTCCACAAATAGCATCAGGACCCCTGCGCACTGGACTGTATCCTCAAATAGAATCAGGACCCCCGGGCACTGGACTGTGTCCTCAAATAGCATCAGGGCCCCCGGGCACTGGACTGTATCCTCAAATAGAATCAGGTCCTCTGGGCACTGGACTGTATTCTCAAATAGTATCAGGACCCCAGGGCACTGGATTGTATCCTCAAATAGAATCAGTAGCCCCTGGCACTGGACTGTATCCTGAAATAGAATCAGGACCCCCGGGCACTGGACTGTATCCTCAAATAGAATCAGGACCTCCGGGCACTGGCCTGTATCCTCAAATAAAATCAGAACACCCGGGCACTGGACTGTATCCTCGAATACAATCAGGGCCCCCGGGCACTAGACTATACCCTCGAATAGCATCAGGACCACCGTGCCCTGGACTGTATCCTCGAATAGAATCAGGATCCCCGGGCACCGAACTATCTCCTCAAATAGCATCAGGACACCCGGGCACTGGACTGTATCCTCAAATAGAATCAGGTCCCCTGGGCTCTGGACTGTATCTTCAATTAGAGTCGGGACCCCTGGGCACTGGAGTGTATCCTCAAATAGGATCAGGACCCCCGGGCACTGGACTGATTCCTCAAATAGAATCAGGCCCCCTGGGCACTGGACTGTACCCTCTAATAGCATCAGGACCCCCGGGCACCGGACTATACCCTCGAATAGAATCAGGACCCCCGGGCACCAAACTATCTCTTCAAATAGCATCAGTACCCCCGGGCACTGGACTGTATCCTCAAATAATGTCAGGGCCCCTGGGCACTGGACTGTATCCTCGAATAGCATCAGGACCCCCGGGCACTGGACTGTATCCTCAAATAGAATCAGGGCCCCCGTGCACTGGACTGTATTCTGAAATAGAATCAGGACCCCTGGGCTCTGGACGGTATCCTCAAATAGAATCAGGGCCCCCGTGCACTGGACTGTATCCTGAAATAGAATCCGGACCCCTGGGCACTGGATTGTATCCTCAAATTGAATCAGGCCCCCTGGGCACTGGAGTGTATTCTCTAATAGCATCTGGACCCCCGGGCACTGGACTGTATCCTCAAATAGAATCAGGACGCCTGGGCACTGGACTATACCCTCGAATAGAATCAGGACCCCCGGGTAACGAACTATCTCTTCAAATAGCATCAGGACCCCCGGGCACTGAACTGTATCCTCAAATTGAATCTGGACCCCTGGGCACTGGACTGTATCCTCGAATAGCATCAGGACCCCCGGGCACTGGACTGTATCCTCAAATAGAATCAGGACCCCCGGGCACCAAACTATCTCTTCAAATAGCATCAGTACCCCCGGGCACTGGACTGTATCCTCAAATAATGTCAGGACCCCTGGGCACTGGACTGTATCCTCGAATAGCATCAGGACCCCCGGGCACTGGACTGTATCCTCAAATAGAATCAGGGCCCCCGTGCACTGGACTGTATTCTGAAATAGAATCAGGACCCCTGGGCACTGGACGGTATCCTCAAATAGAATCAGGGCCCCCGTGCACTGGACTGTATCCTGAAATAGAATCAGGACCCCTGGGCACTGGACTGTATCCTCAAATTGAATCAGGCCCCCTGGGCACTGGAGTGTATTCTCTAATAGCATCTGGACCCCCGGGCACTGGACTGTATCCTCAAATAGAATCAGGACGCCTGGGCACTGGACTGTACCCTCGAATAGAATCAGGACCCCCGGGTAACGAACTATCTCTTCAAATAGCATCAGGACCCCCGGGCACTGAACTGTATCCTCAAATTGAATCTGGACCCCTGGGCACTGGACTGTATCCTCGAATAACATCAGGACCCCCGGGCATTGGACTGTATCCTCAAATAGAATCAGGATCCCCGGGCACCGAACTATCTCCTCAAATAGCATCAGGACACCCGGGCACTGGACTGTATCCTCGAATAGAATCAGGTCCCCTGGGCACTGGACTGTATCCTCGAATAGAATCAGGACCCCTGGGCACTGGACTGTATCCTCAAATAGAATGAGGACTCCTGCGCACTGGACTGTATCCTCAAATAGAATCAGAACCCCCTGGCACTGGACTATACCCTCGAATAGAATCAGGACTCCCGGGTAACGAACTATCTCTTCAAACAGCATCAGGACCCCTGGGCACTGGACTGTATCCTCAAATAGAATCAGGACCCCACGGCACTGGGCTATATCCTCGAATAGAATCAGGACCCCACAGCACTGGACTATATCCTGAAATAGAATCAGGCCCCCCGGGCACCGGATTATATCCACCAATAGCATCTGTACACCCGGGCACTGGACTGTATCCTCAAAGAGAACCAGTACCCCCGGGCACTGGACTCTGTCCTCAAATAAGATCAGGACCCCCGGGCACTGGACTGCATCCACAAATAGCATCAAGTCCCCCAGGCACAGGAATATACCACCGAATAGCATCAGGACCCCCGGGCACTGGACTGTATCCTCAAATAGAATCAGGATCGCTGGGCACTGGACTGTATCCTCGAATAGAATCAGAACCCCACGGCACTGGACTGTATCCTCTAATAGAATTAGGACCCCCGGCACTGGACTGTATCCTCGAATAGAATTAGGACCCCCGGCACTGGACTGTATCCTCAAATAGCATCAGGACCCCCGGGCACGGGACTGTATCCTCAAATAGAATCAGGATCCCCGGGCCCTGGACTGTATCATCGAATAGAATCAGGACCCCCGTGCACTGGACTGTATCCTCAAATAGCATCAGGACCAGCGGGCACTGGACTGTATCCTCAAATAAAATCAGCACCCCCGGGCACTTCATTGTATCCTCAAAGAGAATCAGGATTCCCGGGCACTGGACTATTCCCTCGAATAGAATCAGGACACCGGGGGCCCCGGACAGTATCCTCAAATAGAATCAGGACCCCTGGGCACTGGACTGTATCCTCGAATAGCTTCAGGACCCACGGGCACTGGACTATACCCTCGAATAGCATCAGGAACCCCGGGTACTGGACTGTATCCTCGAATAGAATCAGTATCCCTGGGCACTGGACTGTATCCTGAAATAGCATCAGGACCAGCGGGCACTGGACTGTATCCTCAAATAGAATTAGGTTCCCCGGGCACTGGGATGTATGCTCGAATAGCATCAGGACCCCCGGGCACTGGACTGTATCCTCAAATAGAATCAGGACAACTGGGCATTGGACTGTATCCTCAAATAGCAGCAGGACCCCCGGGCACTGGACTGTATCCTCGAATAGAATCAGGACTCCCGGGAACTGGATGTATCCTCGAATAGAATAAGGGCCCCCAAGAACTGGACTGTATCCTGAAATAGGATCAGGCCCCCGGGCACTGGACTGTATCCTCAAATAGCATCAGGACCCCCGGGCACTGGACAGTATCCTCAAATAGAATCAGCATCCCCAAGCACTGGACTGTATCCTCGAATAGAATCAGGACCCCCGGGCACTGGACTGTATCCTCGAATAGAGCCAGGACCCCTGGGCACTGGACTGTATCCTCAAATAGAATCAGGATCCCAGGGCACTGGGCTGTATCCTCGAATAGAATCAGGATCCCCTGACACTGGAATGTATCCTCAAATAGAATCAGGACCCCCAGGCACTGGACTTTATCTTCAAATAGAATCAGGACTCCCGGGCACTGGACTGTATCCTCGAATAGAATCAGGACCCCACAGCACTGGACTATATCCTGAAATAGAATCAGGCCCCCCGGGCAGCGGATTATATCCACCAATAGCATCAGTACACCCGGGCACTGGACTGTATCCTCAAAGAGAACCAGTTCCCCCGGGCACTGGACTCTGTCCTCAAATATGATCAGGACCCCCGGGCACTGGACTGTATCCTCAAATAGAATCAGGACAACTGGGCCCTGGACTGTATCCTCAAATAGCAGCAGGACCCCCGGGCACTGGACTGTATCCTCGACTAGAATAAGGAACCCCGGGCACTGGACTGTATCCTCGAATAGAATCAGGACCCCCGGGCACTGGACTGTATCCTCAAATAGCATCAGGACCCCCGGGCACAGGACTGTATCCTCAAATAGAATCAGGATCCCCGGGCCCTGGACTGTATCCTCGAATAGAATCAGGACTCCCGTGCACTGGACTGTATCCTCAAATAGCATCAGGACCAGCGGGCACTGGACTGTATCCTCAAATAGAATCAGCACCCCCGGGCACTGCATTGTATCCTCAAAGAGAATCAGGATTCCCGGGCACTGGACTATTCCCTCGAATAGAATCAGGACACCGGCGGCCCCGGACAGTATCCTCAAATAGAATCAGGACCCCTGGGCACTGGACTGTATCCTCGAATAGCTTCAGGACCCACGGGCACTGGACTATACCCTCGAATAGCATCAGGACCCCCGGGTACTGGACTGTATCCTCGAATAGAATCAGTATCCCTGGGCACTGGACTGTATTCTGAAATAGCATCAGGACCAGCGGGCACTGGACTGTATCCTCAAATAGAATTAGGTTCCCCGGGCACTGGACTGTATCCTCAATTAGAATTAGGTTCCCCGGGCACTGGGATGTATGCTCATATAGCATCAGGACCCCCGGGCACTGGACTGTATCCTCAAATAGAATCAGGACAACTGGGAACTGGACTGTATCCTCAAATAGCAGCAGGACACCCGGGCACTGGACTGTATCCTCGACTAGAATAAGGAACCCCGGGCACTGTACTGTATACTCGAATAGAATCAGGACTCCCGGGAACTGGATGTATCCTCGAAGAGAATAAGGGCCCCCGGAACTGGACTGTATCCTGAAATAGGATCAGGCCCCCTGGCACTGGACTGTATCCTCAAATAGCATCAGGACCCCCGGGCACTGGACAGTATCCTCAAATAGAATCAGCATCCCCAAGCACTGGACTGTATCCTCGAATAGAATCAGGACCCCCGGGCACTGGACTGTATCCTCGAATAGAGCCAGGACCCCTGGGCACTGGACTGTATCCTCGAATAGAATCAGGATCCCAGGGCACTGGGCTGTATCCTCGAATAGAATCAGGATCCCCTGACACTGGAATGTATCCTCAAATAGAATCAGGACCCCCAGGCACTGGACTTTATCTTCAAATAGAATCAGGACTCCCGGGCACTGGACTGTATCCTCGAATAGAATCAGGACCCCACAGCACTGGACTATATCCTGAAATAGAATCAGGCCCCCCGGGCAGCGGATTATATCCACCAATAGCATCAGTACACCCGGGCACTGGACTGTATCCTCAAAGAGAACCAGTTCCCCCGGGCACTGGACTCTGTCCTCAAATATGATCAGGACCCCCGGGCACTGGACTGTATCCTCAAATAGAATCAGGACAACTGGGCCCTGGACTGTATCCTCAAATAGCAGCAGGACCCCCGGGCACTGGACTGTATCCTCGACTAGAATAAGGAACCCCGGGCACTGGACTGTATCCTCGAATAGAATCAGGACCCCCGGGCACTGGACTGTATCCTCAAATAGCATCAGGACCCCCGGGCACAGGACTGTATCCTCAAATAGAATCAGGATCCCCGGGCCCTGGACTGTATCCTCGAATAGAATCAGGACCCCCGTGCACTGGACTGTATCCTCAAATAGCATCAGGACCAGCGGGCACTGGACTGTATCCTCAAATAGAATCAGCACCCCCGGGCACTGCATTGTATCCTCAAAGAGAATCAGGATTCCCGGGCACTGGACTATTCCCTCGAATAGAATCAGGACACCGGCGGCCCCGGACAGTATCCTCAAATAGAATCAGGACCCCTGGGCACTGGACTGTATCCTCGAATAGCTTCAGGACCCACGGGCACTGGACTATACCCTCGAATAGCATCAGGACCCCCGGGTACTGGACTGTATCCTCGAATAGAATCAGTATCCCTGGGCACTGGACTGTATCCTGAAATAGCATCAGGACCAGCGGGCACTGGACTGTATCCTCAAATAGAATTAGGTTCCCCGGGCACTGGACTGTATCCTCAATTAGAATTAGGTTCCCCGGGCACTGGGATGTATGCTCATATAGCATCAGGACCCCCGGGCACTGGACTGTATCCTCAAATAGAATCAGGACAACTGGGAACTGGACTGTATCCTCAAATAGCAGCAGGACACCCGGGCACTGGACTGTATCCTCCACTAGAATAAGGAACCCCGGGCACTGTACTGTATACTCGAATAGAATCAGGACTCCCGGGAACTGGATGTATCCTCGAAGAGAATAAGGGCCCCCGGAACTGGACTGTATCCTGAAATAGGATCAGGCCCCCTGGCACTGGACTGTATCCTCAAATAGCATCAGGACCCCCGGGCACTGGACAGTATCCTCAAATAGAATCAGCATCCCCAAGCACTGGACTGTATCCTCGAATAGAATCAGGACCCCCGGGCACTGGACTGTATCCTCGAATAGAGCCAGGACCCCTGGGCACTGGACTGTATCCTCAAATAGAATCAGGACCCCCAGGCACTGGACTTTATCTTCAAATAGAATCAGGACTCCCGGGCACTGGGCTGTATCCTCGAATAGAATCAGGATCCCCTGACACTGGAATGTATCCTCAAATAGAATCAGGACCCGCAGGCACTGGACTTTATCTTCAAATAGAATCAGGACTCCCGGGCACTGGACTGTATCCTCGAATAGAATCAGGACCCCACAGCACTGGACTATATCCTGAAATAGAAACAGGCCCCCCGGGCAGCGGATTATATCCACCAATAGCATCAGTACACCCGGGCACTGGACTGTATCCTCAAAGAGAACCAGTTCCCCCGGGCACTGGACTCTGTCCTCAAATATGATCAGGACCCCCGGGCACTGGACTGTATCCTCAAATAGCATCAGGACCCCCGGGCACAAAACTATATCCTCGAATATAGCCGGGACCCCCGGAGCACTGGACTGTATCCTCAAATAGAATCAGGTTCCACGGGCACTGGGATGTATGGTCGAATAGCATCAGGACCCCCGGGCACTGGACTGTATCCTCAAATAGAATCTGGACCCCTGGGCACTGGACTATATCCTCGAATAGCATCAGGACCCCCGGGCACTGGACTGCATCCTCGAATAGAATCAGGTCCCCCGCGCACTGGACTGTATCCGCAAATAGAATCAGGATCCCCGGGCACTGGACTGTATCCTCGAATAGCAACAGGGCCCCCGGACACTGGACTATACCCTCGAATAGAATCAGGACCCCCGGGCACCGAACTGTCTCCTCAAATAGCATCAGGACCACCGTGCCCTGGACTGTATCCTCGAATAGAATCAGGATCCCCGGGCACCGAACTATCTCCTCAAATAGCATCAGGACACCCGGGCACTGGACTGTATCCTCGAATAGAGCCAGGACCCCTGGGCACTGGACTGTATCCTCAAATAGAATCAGGATCCCAGGGCACTGGGCTGTATCCTCGAATAGAATCAGGATCCCCTGACACTGGAATGTATCCTCAAATAGAATCAGGACCCCCAGGCACTGGACTTTATCTTCAAATAGAATCAGGACTCCCGGGCACTGGACTGTATCCTCGAATAGAATCAGGACCCCACAGCACTGGACTATATCTTGAAATAGAATCAGGCCCCCCGGGCAGCGGATTATATCCACCAATAGCATCAGTACACCCGGGCACTGGACTGTATCCTCAAAGAGAACCAGTTCCCCCGGGCACTGGACTCTGTCCTCAAATATGATCAGGACCCCCGGGCACTGGACTGTATCCTCAAATAGAATCAGGACAACTGGGCCCTGGACTGTATCCTCAAATAGCAGCAGGACCCCCGGGCACTGGACTGTATCCTCGACTAGAATAAGGAACCCCGGGCACTGGACTGTATCCTCGAATAGAATCAGGACCCCCGGGCACTGGACTGTATCCTCAAATAGCATCAGGACCCCCGGGCACAGGACTGTATCCTCAAATAGAATCAGGATCCCCGGGCCCTGGACTGTATCCTCGAATAGAATCAGGACCCCCGTGCACTGGACTGTATCCTCAAATAGCATCAGGACCAGCGGGCACTGGACTGTATCCTCAAATAGAATCAGCACCCCCGGGCACTGCATTGTATCCTCAAAGAGAATCAGGATTCCCGGGCACTGGACTATTCCCTCGAATAGAATCAGGACACCGGCGGCCCCGGACAGTATCCTCAAATAGAATCAGGACCCCTGGGCACTGGACTGTATCCTCGAATAGCTTCAGGACCCACGGGCACTGGACTATACCCTCGAATAGCATCAGGACCCCCGGGTACTGGACTGTATCCTCGAATAGAATCAGTATCCCTGGGCACTGGACTGTATCCTGAAATAGCATCAGGACCAGCGGGCACTGGACTGTATCCTCAAATAGAATTAGGTTCCCCGGGCACTGGACTGTATCCTCAAATAGAATTAGGTTCCCCGGGCACTGGGATGTATGCTCATATAGCATCAGGACCCCCGGGCACTGGACTGTATCCTCAAATAGAATCAGGACAACTGGGAACTGGACTGTATCCTCAAATAGCAGCAGGACACCCGGGCACTGGACTGTATCCTCGACTAGAATAAGGAACCCCGGGCACTGTACTGTATCCTCGAATAGAATCAGGACTCCCGGGAACTGGATGTATCCTCGAAGAGAATAAGGGCCCCCGGAACTGGACTGTATCCTGAAATAGGATCAGGCCCCCTGGCACTGGACTGTATCCTCAAATAGCATCAGGACCCCCGGGCACTGGACAGTATCCTCAAATAGAATCAGCATCCCCAAGCACTGGACTGTATCCTCGAATAGAATCAGGACCCCCGAGCACTGGACTGTATCCTCGAATAGAGCCAGGACCCCTGGGCACTGGACTGTATCCTCAAATAGAATCAGGACCCCCAGGCACTGGACTTTATCTTCAAATAGAATCAGGACTCCCGGGCACTGGGCTGTATCCTCGAATAGAATCAGGATCCCCTGACACTGGAATGTATCCTCAAATAGAATCAGGACCCCCAGGCACTGGACTTTATCTTCAAATACAATCAGGACTCCCGGGCACTGGACTGTATCCTCGAATAGAATCAGGACCCCACAGCACTGGACTATATCCTGAAATAAAACAGGCCCCCCGGGCAGCGGATTATATCCACCAATAGCATCAGTACACCCGGGCACTGCACTGTATCCTCAAAGAGAACCAGTTCCCCCGGGCACTGGACTCTGTCCTCAAATATGATCAGGACCCCCGGGCACTGGACTGTATCCTCAAATAGCATCAGGACCCCCGGGCACAAAACTATATCCTCGAATATAGCCGGGACCCCCGGAGCACTGGACTGTATCCTCAAATAGAATCAGGTTCCACGGGCACTGGACTGTATCCTCGAATAGCAACAGGGCCCCCGGACACTGGACTATACCCTCGAATAGAATCAGGACCCCCGGGCACCGAACTGTCTCCTCAAATAGCATCAGGACCACCGTGCCCTGGACTGTATCCTCGAATAGAATCAGGATCCCCGGGCACCGAACTATCTCCTCAAATAGCATCAGGACACCCGGGCACTGGACTGTATCCTCAAATAGAATCAGGACCCGTGGGCACTGGACTGTATCCTCAAATAGCATCAGGACCCCCGGGCACTGGACTGTATCCTCAAATAGAATCAGGACCCCCGTACACTGGACTGTATCCTCAAATAGAATCAGGACCCCTGGGCACTGGACTGTATCCTCAAATAGAATCAGGTCCCCTGGGCACTGGACTGTATCCTCGAATAGAATCAGGACCCCTGGGCACTGGACTGTATCCTCAAATAGAATCAGGACTCCTGCGCACTGGACTGTATCCTCAAATAGAATCAGAACCCCCGGGCACTGGACTATACCCTCGAATAGAATCAGGACTCCCGGGTAACGAACTATCTCTTCAAACAGCATCAGGACCCCCGGGCACTGGACTGTATCCTCAAATAGAATCTGGACCCCTGGGCACTGGAATATATCCTCGAATAGCATCAGGACCCCCGGGCACTGGTCTGCATCCTCGAATAGAATCAGGACCCCCGCGCACTGGACTGTATCCGCAAATAGAATCAGGATCCCCGGGCACTGGACTGTATCCTCGAATAGAATCAGGACCCCCGGGCACCGAACTGTCTCCTCAAGTAGCATCAGGACCACCGTGCCCTGGACTGTATCCTCAAATAGAATCAGGACCCGTGGGCACTGGACTGTATCCTCAAATAGCATCAGGACCCCCGGGCACTGGACTGTATCCTCAAATAGAATCAGGACCCCCGGACACTGGACTGTTCCTCAAATAGAATCAGGACACCCGAGCACTGGACTGTATCCTCGAAGACAATCAGGACCCCCGGGCACTGGACTGTATCCTCGAATAGCATCAGGACGCCCGGGGACTGGACTATACCCTCGAATAGCAGCAGGACCCCCGTGCTCTGGGATATACCCTCGAATAGCATCAGGACCACCGGGCACTGGACTGTATCCTCGAATAGAATCGGGACCCCCGGGTACTGGACTGTATCCGCAAATAGAATCAGGACCCCCGGGCACTGGACTGTATCCTCAAATAGCATCAGGACCACCGGGCACTGGACTGTATCCTCGAATGGAGTCAGGACCCGTGGGCACTGGACTGTATCCTCAAATAGCATCAGGACCCCCGGGCACTGGACTGTATCCTCAAATAGAATCAGGACCCCCGGCACTGGACTGTATCCTCAAATAGAATCAGGAGACCCGAGCACTGGACTGTATCCTCGAAGACAATCAGGACCCCCGGGCACTGGACTGTATCCTCGAATAGCATCAGGACGCCCGGGGACTGGACTATACCCTCGAATAGCAGCAGGACCCCCGTTCTCTGGGATATACCCTCGAATAGCATCAGGACCACCGGGCACTGGACTGTATCCTCGAATAGAATCGGGACCCCCGGGCACTGGACTGTATCCTCAAATAGAATCAGGAACCCCGGGCACTGGACTGTATCCTCAAATAGCATCAGGACCCCCGGGCACTGGACTGTATCCTCGAATGGAGTCAGGATCCCCGGGCACCGAACTATCTCCTCAGATACCATCAGGACCCCCAGGCACTGGACTGTACCCTCAAATAGAATCAGGACCCTTGGGCACTGGACTGTATCCTCAAATAGAATCAGGATCCCCGGGCACCGAACTATCTCCTCAAATACCATCAGGACCCCTGGGCACTGGACTGTATCCTCAAATAGAATCAGGTCCCCTGGGCACTGGACTGTATCCTCGAATAGAATCAGGACCCCTGGGCACTGGACTGTATCCTCAAATAGAATCAGGACTCCTGCGCACTGGACTATATCCTCAAATAGAATCAGGACCCCCGGGCACTGGACTATACCCTCGAATAGAATCAGGACCCCCGGGTAACGAACTATCTCTTCAAAAAGCATCAGGACCCCTGGGCACTGGACTGTATCCTCGAATAGCATCAGGACCCCCGGGCACTGGACTGCATCCTCGAATAGAATCAGATCTTCCGGGCACTGGACTGTATCCGCAAATAGAATCAGGACCCCCGGGCACTGGACTATACTCTCGAATAGCAGCAGGACCCCCCGTGCTATGGGCTATACCCTCGAATAGCTTCAGGACCCCCGGGCACTGGACTGTATCCTCGAATGGAGTCAGGATCCCCGGGCACCGAACTATCTCCTCAGATACCATCAGGACCCCCGGGCACTGGACTGTATCCTCAAATAGAATCAGGACCCCTGGGCACTGGACTGTATCCTCAAATAGAATCAGGACTCCTGCGCACTGGACTGTATCCTCAAATAGAATCAGGACCCCCGGGCACTGGACTATACCCTCGAATAGAATCAGGACTCCCGGGTAACGAACTATCTCTTCAAATAGCATCAGGACCCCCGGGCACTGGACTGTATCCTCAAATAGAATCTGGACCCCTGGGCACTGGACTATATCCTCGAATAGCATCAGGACCCCCGGGCATAGGACTGCATCCTCGAATAGAATCAGGTCCCCCGGGCACAGGACAGTATCCGCAAATAGAATCAGGATCCCCGGGCACTGGACTGTATCCTCGAATAGCATCAGGGTCCCCGGACACTGGACTATACCCTCGAATAGAATCAGGACCCCCGGGCACCGAACTGTCTCCACAAATAGCATCAGGACCCCTGCGCACTGGACTGTATCCTCAAATAGAATCAGGACCGCCGGGCACTGGACTGTGTCCTCAAATAGCATCAGGGCCCCCGGGCACTGGACTGTATCCTCAAATAGAATCAGGTCCTCTGGGCACTGGACTGTATCCTCAAATAGTATCAGGACCCCAGGGCACTGGACTGTATCCTCAAATAGAATCAGTAGCCCCTGGCACTGGACTGTATCCTGAAATAGAATCAGGACCCCCGGGCACTGGACTGTATCCTCAAATAGAATCAGGACCTCCGGGCACTGGCCTGTATCCTCAAATAAAATCAGAACACCCGGGCACTGGACTGTATCCTCTAATACAATCAGGGCCCCCGGGCACTAGACTATACCCTCGAATAGCATCAGGACCACCGTGCCCTGGACTGTATCCTCGAATAGAATCAGGACCCCCGGGCACTGGACTATACTCTCGAATAGCAGCAGGACCCCCCGTGCTATGGGCTATACCCTCGAATAGCTTCAGGACCCCCGGGCACTGGACTGTATCCTCGAATGGAGTCAGGATCCCCGGGCACCGAACTATCTCCTCAAATACCATCAGGACCCCCGGACACTGGACTGTATCCTCAAATAGAATCAGGACCCCTGGGCACTGGACTGTATCCTCAAATAGAATCAGGTCCCCTGGGAACTGGACTGTATCCTCGAATAGAATCAGGACCCCTGGGCACTGGACTGTATCCTCAAATAGAATCAGGACTCCTGCGCACTGGACTGTATCCTCAAATAGAATCAGGACCCCCGGGCACTGGACTATACCCTCGAATAGAATCAGGACTCCCGGGTAACGAACTATCTCTTCAAATAGCATCAGGACCCCCGGGCACTGGACTGTATCCTCAAATAGAATCTGGACCCCTGTGCACTGGACTATATCCTCGAATAGCATCAGGACCCCCGGGCATAGGACTGCATCCTCGAATAGAATCAGGTCCCCCGGGCACAGGACAGTATCCGCAAATAGAATCAGGATCCCCGGGCACTGGACTGTATCCTCGAATAGCATCAGGGCCCCCGGACACTGGACTATACCCTCGAATAGAATCAGGACCCCCGGGCACCGAACTGTCTCCACAAATAGCATCAGGACCCCTGCGCACTGGACTGTATCCTCAAATAGAATCAGGATCCCCGGGCACTGGACTGTGTCCTCAAATAGCATCAGGGCCCCCGGGCACTGGACTGTATCCTCAAATAGAATCAGGTCCTCTGGGCACTGGACTGTATTCTCAAATAGTATCAGGACCCCAGGGCACTGGATTGTATCCTCAAATAGAATCAGTAGCCCCTGGCACTGGACTGTATCCTGAAATAGAATCAGGACCCCCGGGCACTGGACTGTATCCTCAAATAGAATCAGGACCTCCGGGCACTGGCCTGTATCCTCAAATAAAATCAGAACACCCGGGCACTGGACTGTATCCTCGAATACAATCAGGGCCCCCGGGCACTAGACTATACCCTCGAATAGCATCAGGACCACCGTGCCCTGGACTGTATCCTCGAATAGAATCAGGATCCCCGGGCACCGAACTATCTCCTCAAATAGCATCAGGACACCCGGGCACTGGACTGTATCCTCAAATAGAATCAGGTCCCCTGGGCTCTGGGCTGTATCTTCAATTAGAGTCGGGACCCCTGGGCACTGGAGTGTATCCTCAAATAGGATCAGGACCCCCGGGCACTGGACTGATTCCTCAAATAGAATCAGGCCCCCTGGGCACTGGACTGTACCCTCTAATAGCATCAGGACCCCCGGGCACCGGACTATACCCTCGAATAGAATCAGGACCCCCGGGCACCAAACTATCTCTTCAAATAGCATCAGTACCCCCGGGCACTGGACTGTATCCTCAAAGAATGTCAGGACCCCTGGGCACTGGACTGTATCCTCGAATAGCATCAGGACCCCCGGGCACTGGACTGTATCCTCAAATAGAATCAGGGCCCCCGTGCACTGGACTGTATTCTGAAATAGAATCAGGACCCCTGGGCTCTGGACGGTATCCTCAAATAGAATCAGGGCCCCCGTGCACTGGACTGTATCCTGAAATAGAATCCGGACCCCTGGGCACTGGACTGTATCCTCAAATTGAATCAGGCCCCCTGGGCACTGGAGTGTATTCTCTAATAGCATCTGGACCCCCGGGCACTGGACTGTATCCTCAAATAGAATCAGGACGCCTGGGCACTGGACTATACCCTCGAATAGAATCAGGACCCCCGGGTAACGAACTATCTCTTCAAATAGCATCAGGACCCCCGGGCACTGAACTGTATCCTCAAATTGAATCTGGACCCCTGGGCACTGGACTGTATCCTCGAATAGCATCAGGACCCCCGGGCACTGGACTGTATCCTCAAATAGAATCAGGACCCCCGGGCACCAAACTATCTCTTCAAATAGCATCAGTACCCCCGGGCACTGGACTGTATCCTCAAATAATGTCAGGACCCCTGGGCACTGGACTGTATCCTCGAATAGCATCAGGACCCCCGGGCACTGGACTGTATCCTCAAATAGAATCAGGGCCCCCGTGCACTGGACTGTATTCTGAAATAGAATCAGGACCCCTGGGCACTGGACGGTATCCTCAAATAGAATCAGGGCCCCCGTGCACTGGACTGTATCCTGAAATAGAATCAGGACCCCTGGGCACTGGACTGTATCCTCAAATTGAATCAGGCCCCCTGGGCACTGGAGTGTATTCTCTAATAGCATCTGGACCCCCGGGCACTGGACTGTATCCTCAAATAGAATCAGGACGCCTGGGCACTGGACTGTACCCTCGAATAGAATCAGGACCCCCGGGTAACGAACTATCTCTTCAAATAGCATCAGGACCCCCGAGCACTGAACTGTATCCTCAAATTGAATCTGGACCCCTGGGCACTGGACTGTATCCTCGAATAACATCAGGACCCCCGGGCACTGGACTGTATCCTCAAATAGAATCAGGATCCCCGGGCACCGAACTATCTCCTCAAATAGCATCAGGACACCCGGGCACTGGACTGTATCCTCGAATAGAATCAGGTCCCCTGGGCACTGGACTGTATCCTCGAATAGAATCAGGACCCCTGGGCACTGGACTGTATCCTCAAATAGAATGAGGACTCCTGCGCACTGGACTGTATCCTCAAATAGAATCAGAACCCCCGGGCACTGGACTATACCCTCGAATAGAATCAGGACTCCCGGGTAACGAACTATCTCTTCAAACAGCATCAGGACCCCCGGGCACTGGACTGTATCCTCAAATAGAATCTGGACCCCTGGGCACTGGACTGTGTCCTCGAATAGAATCAGGACCCCCGGGCACTGGACTGCATCCTCGAATAGAATCAGGTCCCCCGCGCACTGGACTGTATCCGCAAATAGAATCAGGATCCCCGGGCACTGGACTGTATCCTCGAATAGCATCAGGGCCCCCGGACACTGGACTATACCCTCGAATAGAATCAGGACCCCCGGGCACCGAACTGTCTCCTCAAATAGCATCAGGACCACCGTGCCCTGGACTGTATCCTCGAATAGCATCAGGATCCCCGGGCACCGAACTATCTCCTCAAATAGCATCAGGACACCCGGGCACTGGACTGTATCCTCAAATAGAATCAGGACCCGTGGGCACTGGACTGTATCCTCAAATATCATCAGGACCTTCGGGCACTGGACTGTATCCTCAAATAGAATCAGGACCCCCGGACACTGGACTGTATTTTCAAATAGAATCAGGACACCCGAGCACTGGACTGTATCCTCGAAGACAATCAGGACCCCCGGGCACTGGACTGTATCCTCGAATTGCATCAGGACGCCCGGGGACTGGACTGTATCCTCAAATAGAATCAGGACCCGTGGGCACTGGACTGTATCCTCAAATAGCATCAGGACCCCCGGGCACTGGACTGTATCCTCAAATAGAATCAGGACCCCCGTACACTGGACTGTATCCTCAAATAGAATCAGGACCCCTGGGCACTGGACTGTATTCTCAAATAGAATCAGGTCCCCTGGGCACTGGACTGTATCCTCGAATAGAATCAGGACCCCTGGGCACTAGACTGTTTCCTCAAATAGAATCAGGACTCCTGCGCACTGGACTGTATCCTCAAATAGAATCAGAACCCCCGGGCACTGGACTATACCCTCGAATAGAATCAGGACTCCCGGGTAACGAACTATCTCTTCAAACAGCATCAGGACCCCCGGGCACTGGACTGTATCCTCAAATAGAATCTGGACCCCTGGGCACTGGACTATATCCTCGAATAGCATCAGGACCCCCGGGCACTGGACTGCATCCTCGAATAGAATCAGGTCCCCCGCGCACTGGACTGTATCCGCAAATAGAATCAGGATCCCCGGGCACTGGACTGTATCCTCGAATAGCATCAGGGCCCCCGGACACTGGACTATACCCTCGAATAGAATCAGGACCCCCGGGCACCGAACTGTCTCCTCAAATAGCATCAGGACCACCGTGCCCTGGACTGTATCCTCGAATAGAATCAGGATCCCCGGGCACCGAACTATCTCCTCAAATAGCATCAGGACACCCGGGCACTGGACTGTATCCTCAAATAGAATCAGGACCCGTGGGCACTGGACTGTATCCTCAAATAGCATCAGGACCCCCGGGCACTGGACTGTATCCTCAAATAGAATCAGGACCCCCGGACACTGGACTGTATCCCCAAATAGAATCAGGGCACCCGAGCACTGGACTGTATCCTCGAAGACAATCAGGACCCCCGGGCACTGGACTGTATCCTCGAATAGCATCAGGACGCCCGGGGACTGGACTATACCCTCGAATAGCAGCAGGACCCCCGTGCTCTGGGATATACCCTCGAATAGCATCAGGACCACCGGGCACTGGACTGTATCCTCGAATAGAATCGGGACCCCCGGGCACTGGACTGTATCCGCAAATAGAATCAGGATCCCCGGGCACCGAACTATCTCCTCAAATAGCATCAGGACACCCGGGCACTGGACTGTATCCTCGAATTGCATCAGGACGCCCGGGGACTGGACTGTATCCTCAAATAGAATCAGGACCCGTGGGCACTGGACTGTATCCTCAAATAGCATCAGGACCCCCGGGCACTGGACTGTATCCTCAAATAGAATCAGGACCCCCGTACACTGGACTGTATCCTCAAATAGAATCAGGACCCCTGGGCACTGGACTGTATCCTCAAATAGAATCAGGTCCCCTGGGCACTGGACTGTATCCTCGAATAGAATCAGGACCCCTGGGCACTGGACTGTATCCTCAAATAGAATCAGGACTCCTGCGCACTGGACTGTATCCTCAAATAGAATCAGAACCCCCGGGCACTGGACTATACCCTCGAATAGAATCAGGACTCCCGGGTAACGAACTATCTCTTCAAACAGCATCAGGACCCCCGGGCACTGGACTCTATCCTCAAATAGAATCTGGACCCCTGGGCACTGGACTGTGTCCTCGAATAGAATCAGGACCCCCGGGCACTGGACTGCATCCTCGAATAGAATCAGGTCCCCCGCGCACTGGACTGTATCCGCAAATAGAATCAGGATCCCCGGGCACTGGACTGTATCCTCGAATAGCATCAGGGCCCCCGGACACTGGACTATACCCTCGAATAGAATCAGGACCCCCGGGCACCGAACTGTCTCCTCAAATAGCATCAGGACCACCGTGCCCTGGACTGTATCCTCGAATAGAATCAGGATCCCCGGGCACCGAACTATCTCCTCAAATAGCATCAGGACACCCGGGCACTGGACTGTATCCTCAAATAGAATCAGGACCCGTGGGCACTGGACTGTATCCTCAAATATCATCAGGACCCCCAGGCACTGGACTGTATCCTCAAATAGAATCAGGACCCCCGGACACTGGACTGTATCCTCAAATAGAATCAGGGCACCCGAGCACTGGACTGTATCCTCGAAGACAATCAGGACCCCCGGGCACTGGACTGTATCCTCGAATTGCATCAGGACGCCCGGGGACTGGACTGTATCCTCAAATAGAATCAGGACCCGTGGGCACTGGACTGTATCCTCAAATAGCATCAGGACCCCCGGGCACTGGACTGTATCCTCAAATAGAATCAGGACCCCCGTACACTGGACTGTATCCTCAAATAGAATCAGGACCCCTGGGCACTGGACTGTATCCTCAAATAGAATCAGGTCCCCTGGGCACTGGACTGTATCCTCGAATAGAATCAGGACCCCTGGGCACTAGACTGTTTCCTCAAATAGAATCAGGACTCCTGCGCACTGGACTGTATCCTCAAATAGAATCAGAACCCCCGGGCACTGGACTATACCCTCGAATAGAATCAGGACTCCCGGGTAACGAACTATCTCTTCAAACAGCATCAGGACCCCCGGGCACTGGACTGTATCCTCAAATAGAATCTGGACCCCTGGGCACTGGACTATATCCTCGAATAGCATCAGGACCCCCGGGCACTGGACTGCATCCTCGAATAGAATCAGGTCCCCCGCGCACTGGACTGTATCCGCAAATAGTATCAGGATCCCCGGGCACTGGACTGTATCCTCGAATAGCATCAGGGCCCCCGGACACTGGACTATACCCTCGAATAGAATCAGGACCCCCGGGCACCGAACTGTCTCCTCAAATAGCATCAGGACCACCGTGCCCTGGACTGTATCCTCGAATAGAATCAGGATCCCCGGGCACCGAACTATCTCCTCAAATAGCATCAGGACACCCGGGCACTGGACTGTATCCTCAAATAGAATCAGGGCACCCGAGCACTGGACTGTATCCTCGAAGACAATCAGGACCCCCGGGCACTGGACTGTATACTCGAAGATAATCAGGACCCCCGGGCACTGGACTGTATCCTCGAATAGCATCAGGACGCCCGGGGACTGGACTATACCCTCGAATAGCAGCAGGACCCCCGTGCTCTGGGATATACCCTCGAATAGCATCAGGACCACCGGGCACTGGACTGTATCCTCGAATAGAATCGGGACCCCCGGGCACTGGACTGTATCCGCAAATAGAATCAGGACCCCCGGGCACTGGACTGTATCCTCAAATAGCATCAGGACCACCGGGCACTGGACTGTATCCTCGAATGGAGTCAGGACCCGTGGGCACTGGACTGTATCCTCAAATAGCATCAGGACCCCCGGGCACTGGACTGTATCCTCAAATAGAATCAGGACCCCCGGACACTGGACTGTATCCTCAAATAGAATCAGGACACCCGAGCACTGGACTGTATCCTCGAAGACAATCAGGACCCCCGGGCACTGGACTGTATCCTCGAATAGCATCAGGACGCCCGGGGACTGGACTATACCCTCGAATAGCAGCAGGACCCCCGTGCTCTGGGATATACCCTCGAATAGCATCAGGACCACCGGGCACTGGACTGTATCCTCGTATAGAATCGGGACCCCCGGGCACTGGACTGTATCCTCAAATAGAATCAGGACCCCCGGGCACTGGACTGTATCCTCAAATAGCATCAGGACCCCCGGGCACTGGACTGTATCCTCGAATGGAGTCAGGATCCCCGGGCACCGAACTATCTCCTCAGATACCATCAGGACCCCCAGGCACTGGACTGTACCCTCAAATAGAATCAGGACCCTTGGGCACTGGACTGTATCCTCAAATAGAATCAGGATCCCCGGGCACCGAACTATCTCCTCAAATACCATCAGGACCCCTGGGCACTGGACTGTATCCTCAAATAGAATCAGGTCCCCTGGGCACTGGACTGTATCCTCGAATAGAATCAGGACCCCTGGGCACTGGACTGTATCCTCAAATAGAATCAGGACTCCTGCGCACTGGACTGTATCCTCAAATAGAATCAGGACCCCCGGGCACTGGACTATACCCTCGAATAGAATCAGGACCCCCGGGTAACGAACTATCTCTTCAAAAAGCATCAGGACCCCTGGGCACTGGACTGTATCCTCGAATACCATCAGGACCCCCGGGCACTGGACTGCATCCTCGAATAGAATCAGGTCTTCCGGGCACTGGACTGTATCCGCAAATAGAATCAGGACCCCCGGGCACTGGACAATACTCTCGAATAGCAGCAGGACCCCCCGTGCTATGGGCTATACCCTCGAATAGCTTCAGGACCCCCGGGCACTGGACTGTATCCTCGAATGGAGTCAGGATCCCCGGGCACCGAACTATCTCCTCAAATACCATCAGGACCCCCGGACACTGGACTGTATCCTCAAATAGAATCAGGACCCCTGGGCACTGGACTGTATCCTCAAATAGAATCAGGTCCCCTGGGCACTGGACTGTATCCTCGAATAGAATCAGGACCCCTGGGCACTGGACTGTATCCTCAAATAGAATCAGGACTCCTGCGCACTGGACTGTATCCTCAAATAGAATCAGGACCCCCGGGCACTGGACTATACCCTCGAATAGAATCAGGACCCCCGGGTAACGAACTATCTCTTCAAAAAGCATCAGGACCCCTGGGCACTGGACTGTATCCTCGAATACCATCAGGACCCCCGGGCACTGGACTGCATCCTCGAATAGAATCAGGTCTTCCGGGCACTGGACTGTATCCGCAAATAGAATCAGGACCCCCGGGCACTGGACTATACTCTCGAATAGCAGCAGGACCCCCCGTGCTATGGGCTATACCCTCGAATAGCTTCAGGACCCCCGGGCACTGGACTGTATCCTCGAATGGAGTCAGGATCCCCGGGCACCGAACTATCTCCTCAAATACCATCAGGACCCCCGGACACTGGACTGTATCCTCAAATAGAATCAGGACCCCTGGGCACTGGACTGTATCCTCAAATAGAATCAGGTCCCCTGGGCACTGGACTGTATCCTCGAATAGAATCAGGACCCCTGGGCACTGGACTGTATCCTCAAATAGAATCAGGACCCCAGGGCACTGGATTGTATCCTCAAATTGCATCAGGACGCCCGGGGACTGGACTGTATCCTCAAATAGAATCAGGACCCGTGGGCACTGGACTGTATCCTCAAATAGCATCAGGACCCCCGGGCACTGGACTGTATCCTCAAATAGAATCAGGACCCCCGTACACTGGACTGTATCCTCAAATAGAATCAGGACCCCTGGGCACTGGACTGTATCCTCAAATAGAATCAGGTCCCCTGGGCACTGGACTGTATCCTCGAATAGAATCAGGACCCCTGGGCACTAGACTGTTTCCTCAAATAGAATCAGGACTCCTGCGCACTGGACTGTATCCTCAAATAGAATCAGAACCCCCGGGCACTGGACTATACCCTCGAATAGAATCAGGACTCCCGGGTAACGAACTATCTCTTCAAACAGCATCAGGACCCCCGGGCACTGGACTGTATCCTCAAATAGAATCTGGACCCCTGGGCACTGGACTATATCCTCGAATAGCATCAGGACCCCCGGGCACTGGACTGCATCCTCGAATAGAATCAGGTCCCCCGCGCACTGGACTGTATCCGCAAATAGTATCAGGATCCCCGGGCACTGGACTGTATCCTCGAATAGCATCAGGGCCCCCGGACACTGGACTATACCCTCGAATAGAATCAGGACCCCCGGGCACCGAACTGTCTCCTCAAATAGCATCAGGACCACCGTGCCCTGGACTGTATCCTCGAATAGAATCAGGATCCCCGGGCACCGAACTATCTCCTCAAATAGCATCAGGACACCCGGGCACTGGACTGTATCCTCAAATAGAATCAGGGCACCCGAGCACTGGACTGTATCCTCGAAGACAATCAGGACCCCCGGGCACTGGACTGTATCCTCGAATAGCATCAGGACGCCCGGGGACTGGACTATACCCTCGAATAGCAGCAGGACCCCCGTGCTCTGGGATATACCCTCGAATAGCATCAGGACCACCGGGCACTGGACTGTATCCTCGAATAGAATCGGGACCCCCGGGCACTGGACTGTATCCTCAAATAGAATCAGGACCCCTGGGCACTGGACTGTATCCTCGAATAGAATCAGGACCCCTGGGCACTGGACTGTATCCTCAAATAGAATCAGGACTCCTGCGCACTGGACTGTATCCTCAAATAGAATCAGGACCCCCGGGCACTGGACTATACCCTCGAATAGAATCAGGACTCCCGGGTAACGAACTATCTCTTCAAATAGCATCAGGACCACCGGGCACTGGACTGTATCCTCAAATAGAATCAGGACCGCCGGGCACTGGACTGTGTCCTCAAATAGCATCAGGGCCCCCGGGCGCTGGACTGTATCCTCAAATAGAATCAGGTCCTCTGGGCACTGGACTGTATCCTCAAATAGTATCAGGACCCCAGGGCACTGGACTGTATCCTCAAATAGAATCAGTAGCCCCTGGCACTGGACTGTATCCTGAAATAGAATCAGGACCCCCGGGCACTGGACTGTATCCTCAAATAGAATCAGGACCTCCGGGCACTGGCCTGTATCCTCAAATAATATCAGAACACCCGGGCACTGGATTGCATCCTCGAATACAATCAGGGCCCCCGGGCACTAGACTATACCCTCGAATAGCATCAGGACCACCGTGCCCTGGACTGTATCCTCGAATAGAATCAGGACCCCCGGGCACTGGACTATACTCTCGAAGAGCAGCAGGACCCCCCGTGCTATGGGCTATACCCTCGAATAGCATCAGGACCCCCGGGCACTGGACTGTATCCTCGAATGGAGTCAGGATCCCCGGGCACCGAACTATCTCCTCAAATACCATCAGGACCCCCGGACACTGGACTGTATCCTCAAATAGAATCAGGACCCCTGGGCACTGGACTGTATCCTCAAATAGAATCAGGTCCCCTGGGCACTGGACTGTATCCTCGAATAGAATCAGGACCCCTGGGCACTGGACTGTATCCTCAAATAGAATCAGGACTCCTGCGCACTGGACTGTATCCTCAAATAGAATCAGGACCCCCGGGCACTGGACTATACCCTCGAATAGAATTAGGACTCCCGGGTAACGAACTATCTCTTCAAATAGCATCAGGACCCCCGGGCACTGGACTGTATCCTCAAATAGAATCTGGACCCCTGGGCACTGGACTATATCCTCGAATAGCATCAGGACCCCCGGGCATAGGACTGCATCCTCGAATAGAATCAGGTCCCCCGGGCACAGGACAGTATCCGCAAATAGAATCAGGATCCCCGGGCACTGGACTGTATCCTCGAATAGCATCAGGGCCCCCGGACACTGGACTATACCCTCGAATAGAATCAGGACCCCCGGGCACCGAACTGTCTCCACAAATAGCATCAGGACCCCTGCGCACTGGACTGTATCCTCAAATAGAATCAGGACCCCCGGGCACTGGACTGTGTCCTCAAATAGCATCAGGGCCCCCGGGCACTGGACTGTATCCTCAAATAGAATCAGGTCCTCTGGGCACTGGACTGTATCCTCAAATAGTATCAGGACCCCCGGGCACTGGACTGTATTTCAAATAGAATCAGGACCTCCGGGCACTGGCCTGTATCCTCAAATAAAATCAGAACACCCGGGCACTGGACTGTATCCTCGAATACAATCAGGGCCCCCGGGCACTAGACTATACCCTCGAATAGCATCAGGACCACCGTGCCCTGGACTGTATCCTCGAATAGAATCAGGACCCCCGGGCACTGGACTATACTCTCGAATAGCAGCAGGACCCCCCGTGCTATGGGCTATACCCTCGAATAGCATCAGGACCCCCGGGCACTGGACTATATCCTCGAGTAGAATAATGACCCCTGGGCACTGGACTGTATCCTCGAATAGAATCAGGACCCCTGGGCACTGGACTGTATCCTCAAATAGAATCAGGACTCCTGCGCACTGGACTGTATCCTCAAATAGAATCAGGACCCCCGGGCACTGGACTATACCCTCGAATAGAATCAGGACCCCCGGGTAACGAACTATCTCTTCAAAAAGCATCAGGACCCCTGGGCACTGGACTGTATCCTCGAATACCATCAGGACCCCCGGGCACTGGACTGCATCCTCGAATAGAATCAGGTCTTCCGGGCACTGGACTGTATCCGCAAATAGAATCAGGACCCCCGGGCACTGGACTATACTCTCGAATAGCAGCAGGACCCCCCGTGCTATGGGCTATACCCTCGAATAGCTTCAGGACCCCCGGGCACTGGACTGTATCCTCGAATGGAGTCAGGATCCCCGGGCACCGAACTATCTCCTCAAATACCATCAGGACCCCCGGACACTGGACTGTATCCTCAAATAGAATCAGGACCCCTGGGCACTGGACTGTATCCTCAAATAGAATCAGGTCCCCTGGGCACTGGACTGTATCCTCGAATAGAATCAGGACCCCTGGGCACTGGACTGTATCCTCAAATAGAATCAGGACTCCTGCGCACTGGACTGTATCCTCAAATAGAATCAGGACCCCCGGGCACTGGACTATACCCTCGAATAGAATCAGGACTCCCGGGTAACGAACTATCTCTTCAAATAGCATCAGGACCCCCGGGCACTGGACTGTATCCTCAAATAGAATCTGGACCCCTGGGCACTGGACTATATCCTCGAATAGCATCAGGACCCCCGGGCATAGGACTGCATCCTCGAATAGAATCAGGTCCCCCGGGCACAGGACAGTATCCGCAAATAGAATCAGGATCCCCGGGCACTGGACTGTATCCTCGAATAGCATCAGGGTCCCCGGACACTGGACTATACCCTCGAATAGAATCAGGACCCCCGGGCACCGAACTGTCTCCACAAATAGCATCAGGACCCCTGCGCACTGGACTTTATCCTCAAATAGAATCAGGACCGCCGGGCACTGGACTGTGTCCTCAAATAGCATCAGGGCCCCCGGGCGCTGGACTGTATCCTCAAATAGAATCAGGTCCTCTGGGCACTGGACTGTATCCTCAAATAGTATCAGGACCCCAGGGCACTGGACTGTATCCTCAAATAGTATCAGTAGCCCCTGGCACTGGACTGTATCCTGAAATAGAATCAGGACCCCCGGGCACTGGACTGTATCCTCAAATAGAATCAGGACCTCCGGGCACTGGCCTGTATCCTCAAATAAAATCAGAACACCCGGGCACTGGATTGTATCCTCGAATACAATCAGGGCCCCCGGGCACTAGACTATACCCTCGAATAGCATCAGGACCACCGTGCCCTGGACTGTATCCTCGAATAGAATCAGGACCCCCGGGCACTGGACTATACTCTCGAATAGCAGCAGGACCCCCCGTGCTATGGGCTATACCCTCGAATAGCATCAGGACCCCCGGGCACTGGACTGTATCCTCGAATGGAGTCAGGATCCCCGGGCACCGAACTATCTCCTCAAATACCATCAGGACCCCCGGACACTGGACTGTATCCTCAAATAGAATCAGGACCCCTGGGCACTGGACTGTATCCTCAAATAGAATCAGGTCCCCTGGGCACTGGACTGTATCCTCGAATAGAATCAGGACCCCTGGGCACTGGACTGTATCCTCAAATAGAATCAGGACTCCTGCGCACTGGACTGTATCCTCAAATAGAATCAGGACCCCCGGGCACTGGACTATACCCTCGAATAGAATTAGGACTCCCGGGTAACGAACTATCTCTTCAAATAGCATCAGGACCCCCGGGCACTGGACTGTATCCTCAAATAGAATCTGGACCCCTGGGCACTGGACTATATCCTCGAATAGCATCAGGACCCCCGGGCATAGGACTGCATCCTCGAATAGAATCAGGTCCCCCGGGCACAGGACAGTATCCGCAAATAGAATCAGGATCCCCGGGCACTGGACTGTATCCTCGAATAGCATCAGGGCCCCCGGACACTGGACTATACCCTCGAATAGAATCAGGACCCCCGGGCACCGAACTGTCTCCACAAATAGCATCAGGACCCCTGCGCACTGGACTGTATCCTCAAATAGAATCAGGACCCCCGGGCACTGGACTGTGTCCTCAAATAGCATCCGGGCCCCCGGGCACTGGACTGTATCCTCAAATAGAATCAGGTCCTCTGGGCACTGGACTGTATCCTCAAATAGTATCAGGACCCCAGGGCACTGGATTGTATCCTCAAATAGTATCAGTAGCCCCTGGCACTGGACTGTATCCTGAAATAGAATCAGGACCCCCGGGCACTGGACTGTATCCTCAAATAGAATCAGGACCTCCGGGCACTGGCCTGTATCCTCAAATAAAATCAGAACACCCGGGCACTGGACTGTATCCTCGAATACAATCAGGGCCCCCGGGCACTCGACTATACCCTCGAATAGCATCAGGACCACCGTGCCCTGGACTGTATCCTCGAATAGAATCAGGATCCCCGGGCACCGAACTATCTCCTCAAAAAGCATCAGGACACCCGGGCACTGGACTGTATCCTCAAATAGAATCAGGACCCCTGTGCAATGGACTGTATCCTCAAATAGAATCAGGTCCCCTGGGCTCTGGACTGTATCTTCAATTAGAGTTGGGACCCCTGGGCACTGGAGTGTATCCTCAAATAGGATCAGGACCCCCGGGCACTGGACTGATTCCTCAAATAGAATCAGGCCTCCTGGGCACTGGACTGTACCCTCTAATAGCATCAGGACCCCCGGGCACCGGACTATACCCTCGAATAGAATCAGGACCCCCGGGCACCAAACTATCTCTTCAAATAGCATCAGTACCCCCGGGCACTGGACTGTATCCTCAAATAATGTCAGGACCCCTGGGCACTGGACTGTATCCTCGAATAGCATCAGGACCCCCGGGCACTGGACCGTATCCTCAAATAGAATCAGGGCCCCCGTGCACTGGACTGTATTCTGAAATAGAATCAGGACCCCTGGGCACTGGACGGTGTCCTCAAATAGAATCAGGGCCCCCGTGCACTGGACTGTATCCTGAAATAGAATCAGGACCCCTGGGCACTGGACTGTATCCTCAAATTGAATCAGGCCGCCTGGGCACTGGAGTGTATTCTCTAATAGCATCTGGACCCCCGGGCACTGGACTGTATCCTCAAATAGAATCAGGACGCCTGGGCACTGGACTATACCCTCGAATAGAATCAGGACCCCCGGGTAACGAACTATCTCTTCAAATAGCATCAGGACCCCCGGGCACTGAACTGTATCCTCAAATTGAATCTGGACCCCTGGGCACTGGACTGTATCCTCGAATAGCATCAGGACCCCCGGGCACTGGACTGTATCCTCAAATAGAATCAGGACCCCCGGGCACCAAACTATCTCTTCAAATAGCATCAGTACCCCCGGGCACTGGACTGTATCCTCAAATAATGTCAGGACCCCTGGGCACTGGACTGTATCCACGAATAGCATCAGGACCCCCGGGCACTGGACTGTATCCTCAAATAGAATCAGGGCCCCCGTGCACTGGACTGTATCCTGAAATAGAATCAGGCCCCCTGGGCACTGGAGTGTATTCTCTAATAGCATCTGGACCCCCGGGCACTGGACTGTATCCGCAAATAGAATCAGGACCCCCGGGCACTGGACTGCATCCTCGAATAGCATCAGGGCCCCCGGGCACTGGACTATACACTCGAATAGAATCAGGACCCCCGGGCACCGAACTGTCTCCTCAAATAGCAGCAGGACCCCCGGGCACTGGACTGTATCCTCAAGTAGAATAATGACCCCTGGGCACTGCACTGTATCCTCGAATAGAATCAGGACCCCTGGGCACTGGTCTGTATCCTCAAATAGAATCAGGACCCCTGCGCACTGGACTGTATCCTCAAATAGAATCAGGAGCCGCTGGCACTGGAATGTATCCTGAAATAGAATCAGGACCCCCGGGCACTGGCCTGTATCCTCAAATAGAATCAGGACCCCCGGGCACTGGACTGTATCCTCGAATACAATCAGGACCCCCGGGCACTGGACTGCATCATCGAATAGCATCAGGTCACCCGGGCACTGGACTGTATCCTCGAATAGAATCAGGTGCCCCGGGCACTGGACTATACCCTCGAATAGCATCAGGACCACCGTGCACTGGACTGTATCCTCGAATAGTATCAGGATCCCCGGGCACCGAACTATCCCCTCAAATAGCATCAGGACACCCGGACACTGGACTGTATCCTCAAATAGAATCAGGACCCCTGTGCAATGGACTGTCTCCTCAAATAGAATCAGGTCCCTTGGGCTCTGGACTGTATCCTGAAATAGAATCATGACCCCCGGGCACTGGCCTGTATCCTCAAATAGAATCAGGACCCCCGGGCACTGGACTGTATCCTCAAATAGAATCAGGACCTCCGGGCACTGGCCTGTATCCTCAAATAAAATCAGAACACCCGGGCACTGGACTGTATCCTCGAATACAATCAGGGCCCCCGGGCACTAGACTATACCCTCGAATAGCATCAGGACCACCGTGCCCTGGACTGTATCCTCGAATAGAATCAGGATCCCCGGGCACCGAACTATCTCCTCAAATAGCATCAGGACACCCGGGCACTGGACTGTATCCTCAAATAGAATCAGGACCCCTGTGCAATGGACTGTATCCTCAAATAGAATCAGGTCCCCTGGGCTCTGGACTGTATCTTCAATTAGAGTCGGGACCCCTGGGCACTGGAGTGTATCCTCAAATAGGATCAGGACCCCCGGGCACTGGACTGATTCCTCAAATAGAATCAGGCCCCCTGGGCACTGGACTGTACCCTCTAATAGCATCAGGACCCCCGGGCACCGGACTATACACTCGAATAGAATCAGGACCCCCGGGCACCAAACTATCTCTTCAAATAGCATCAGTACCCCCGGGCACTGGACTGTATCCTCAAATAATGTCAGGACCCCTGGGCACTGGACTGTATCCTCGAATAGCATCAGGACCCCCGGGCACTGGACTGTATCCTCAAATAGAATCAGGGCCCCCGTGCACTGGACTGTATTCTGAAATAGAATCAGGACCCCTGGGCTCTGGACGGTATCCTCAAATAGAATCAGGGCCCCCGTGCACTGGACTGTATCCTGAAATAGAATCCGGACCCCTGGGCACTGGACTGTATCCTCAAATTGAATCAGGCCCCCTGGGCACTGGAGTGTATTCTCTAATAGCATCTGGACCCCCGGGCACTGGACTGTATCCTCAAATAGAATCAGGACGCCTGGGCACTGGACTATACCCTCGAATAGAATCAGGACCCCCGGGTAACGAACTATCTCTTCAAATAGCATCAGGACCCCCGGGCACTGAACTGTATCCTCAAATTGAATCTGGACCCCTGGGCACTGGACTGTATCCTCGAATAGCATCAGGACCCCCGGGCACTGGACTGTATCCTCAAATAGAATCAGGACCCCCGGGCACCAAACTATCTCTTCAAATAGCATCAGTACCCCCGGGCACTGGACTGTATCCTCAAATAATGTCAGGACCCCTGGGCACTGGACTGTATCCTCGAATAGCATCAGGACCCCCGGGCACTGGACTGTATCCTCAAATAGAATCAGGGCCCCCGTGCACTGGACTGTATTCTGAAATAGAATCAGGACCCCTGGGCACTGGACGGTATCCTCAAATAGAATCAGGGCCCCCGTGCACTGGACTGTATCCTGAAATAGAATCAGGACCCCTGGGCACTGGACTGTATCCTCAAATTGAATCAGGCCCCCTGGGCACTGGAGTGTATTCTCTAATAGCATCTGGACCCCCGGGCACTGGACTGTATCCTCAAATAGAATCAGGACGCCTGGGCACTGGACTGTACCCTCGAATAGAATCAGGACCCCCGGGTAACGAACTATCTCTTCAAATAGCATCAGGACCCCCGGGCACTGAACTGTATCCTCAAATTGAATCTGGACCCCTGGGCACTGGACTGTATCCTCGAATAACATCAGAACCCCCGGGCACTGGACTGTATCCTCAAATAGAATCAGGATCCCCGGGCACCGAACTATCTCCTCAAATAGCATCAGGACACCCGGGCACTGGACTGTATCCTCGAATTGCATCAGGACGCCCGGGGACTGGACTGTATCCTCAAATAGAATCAGGACCCGTGGGCACTGGACTGTATCCTCAAATAGCATCAGGACCCCCGGGCACTGGACTGTATCCTCAAATAGAATCAGGACCCCCGTACACTGGACTGTATCCTCAAATAGAATCAGGACCCCTGGGCACTGGACTGTATCCTCAAATAGAATCAGGTCCCCTGGGCACTGGACTGTATCCTCGAATAGAATCAGGACCCCTGGGCACTGGACTGTATCCTCAAATAGAATCAGGACTCCTGCGCACTGGACTGTATCCTCAAATAGAATCAGAACCCCCGGGCACTGGACTATACCCTCGAATAGAATCAGGACTCCCGGGTAACGAACTATCTCTTCAAACAGCATCAGGACCCCCGGGCACTGGACTGTATCCTCAAATAGAATCTGGACCCCTGGGCACCGGACTGTGTCCTCGAATAGAATCAGGACCCCCGGGCACTGGACTGCATCCTCGAATAGAATCAGGTCCCCCGCGCACTGGACTGTATCCGCAAATAGAATCAGGATCCCCGGGCACTGGACTGTATCCTCGAATAGCATCAGGGCCCCCGGACACTGGACTATACCCTCGAATAGAATCAGGACCCCCGGGCACCGAACTGTCTCCTCAAATAGCATCAGGACCACCGTGCCCTGGACTGTATCCTCGAATAGCATCAGGATCCCCGGGCACCGAACTATCTCCTCAAATAGCATCAGGACACCCGGGCACTGGACTGTATCCTCAAATAGAATCAGGACCCGTGGGCACTGGACTGTATCCTCAAATATCATCAGGACCCCCGGGCACTGGACTGTATCCTCAAATAGAATCAGGACCCCCGGACACTGGACTGTATCCTCAAATAGAATCAGGACACCCGAGCACTGGACTGTATCCTCGAAGACAATCAGGACCCCCGGGCACTGGACTGTATCCTCGAATTGCATCAGGACGCCCGGGGACTGGACTGTATCCTCAAATAGAATCAGGACCCGTGGGCACTGGACTGTATCCTCAAATAGCATCAGGACCCCCGGGCACTGGACTGTATCCTCAAATAGAATCAGGACCCCCGTACACTGGACTGTATCCTCAAATAGAATCAGGACCCCTGGGCACTGGACTGTATCCTCAAATAGAATCAGGTCCCCTGGGCACTGGACTGTATCCTCGAATAGAATCAGGACCCCTGGGCACTGGACTGTTTCCTCAAATAGAATCAGGACTCCTGCGCACTGGACTGTATCCTCAAATAGAATCAGAACCCCCGGGCACTGGACTATACCCTCGAATAGAATCAGGACTCCCGGGTAACGAACTATCTCTTCAAACAGCATCAGGACCCCCGGGCACTGGACTGTATCCTCAAATAGAATCTGGACCCCTGGGCACTGGACTATATCCTCGAATAGCATCAGGACCCCCGGGCACTGGACTGCATCCTCGAATAGAATCAGGTCCCCCGCGCACTGGACTGTATCCGCAAATAGAATGAGGATCCTCGGGCACTGGACTGTATCCTCGAATAGCATCAGGGCCCCCGGACACTGGACTATACCCTCGAATAGAATCAGGACCCCCGGGCACCGAACTGTCTCCTCAAATAGCATCAGGACCACCGTGCCCTGGACTGTATCCTCGAATAGAATCAGGATCCCCGGGCACCGAACTATCTCCTCAAATAGCATCAGGACACCCGGGCACTGGACTGTATCCTCAAATAGAATCAGGACCCGTGGGCACTGGACTGTATCCTCAAATATCATCAGGACCCCCGGGCACTGGACTGTATCCTCAAATAGAATCAGGACCCCCGGACACTGGACTGTATCCTCAAATAGAATCAGGACACCCGAGCACTGGACTGTATCCTCGAAGACAATCAGGACCCCCGGGCACTGGACTGTATCCTCGAATTGCATCAGGACGCCCGGGGACTGGACTGTATCCTCAAATAGAATCAGGACCCGTGGGCACTGGACTGTATCCTCAAATAGCATCAGGACCCCCGGGCACTGGACTGTATCCTCAAATAGAATCAGGACCCCCGTACACTGGACTGTATCCTCAAATAGAATCAGGACCCCTGGGCACTGGACTGTATCCTCAAATAGAATCAGGTCCCCTGGGCACTGGACTGTATCCTCGAATAGAATCAGGACCCCTGGGCACTAGACTGTTTCCTCAAATAGAATCAGGACTCCTGCGCACTGGACTGTATCCTCAAATAGAATCAGAACCCCCGGGCACTGGACTATACCCTCGAATAGAATCAGGACTCCCGGGTAACGAACTATCTCTTCAAACAGCATCAGGACCCCCGGGCACTGGACTGTATCCTCAAATAGAATCTGGACCCCTGGGCACTGGACTATATCCTCGAATAGCATCAGGACCCCCGGGCACTGGACTGCATCCTCGAATAGAATCAGGTCCCCCGCGCACTGGACTGTATCCGCAAATAGAATCAGGATCCCCGGGCACTGGACTGTATCCTCGAATAGCATCAGGGCTCCCGGACACTGGACTATACCCTCGAATAGAATCAGGACCCCCGGGCACCGAACTGTCTCCTCAAATAGCATCAGGACCACCGTGCCCTGGACTGTATCCTCGAATAGAATCAGGATCCCCGGGCACCGAACTATCTCCTCAAATAGCATCAGGACACCCGGGCACTGGACTGTATCCTCAAATAGAATCAGGACCCGTGGGCACTGGACTGTATCCTCAAATAGCATCAGGACCCCCGGGCACTGGACTGTATCCTCAAATAGAATCAGGACCCCCGGACACTGGACTGTATCCTCAAATAGAATCAGGGCACCCGAGCACTGGACTGTATCCTCGAAGACAATCAGGACCCCCGGGCACTGGACTGTATCCTCGAATAGCATCAGGACGCCCGGGGACTGGACTATACCCTCGAATAGCAGCAGGATCCCCGTGCTCTGGGATATACCCTCGAATAGCATCAGGACCACCGGGCACTGGACTGTATCCTCGAATAGAATCGGGACCCCCGGGCACTGGACTGTATCCGCAAATAGAATCAGGACCCCCGGGCACTGGACTGTATCCTCAAATAGCATCAGGAACACCGGGCACTGGACTGTATCCTCGAATGGAGTCAGGACCCGTGGGCACTGGACTGTATCCTCAAATAGCATCAGGACCCCCGGGCACTGGACTGTATCCTCAAATAGAATCAGGACCCCCGGACACTGGACTGTATCCTCAAATAGAATCAGGACCCCCGGGCACTGGACTGTATCCTCGAATAGCATCAGGACGCCCGGGGACTGGACTATACCCTCGAATAGCAGCAGGACCCCCGTGCTCTGGGATATACCCTCGAATAGCATCAGGACCACCGGGCACTGGACTGTATCCTCGAATAGAATCGGGACCCCCGGGCACTGGACTGTATCCTCAAATAGAATCAGGACCCCCGGGCACTGGACTGTATCCTCAAATAGCATCAGGACCCCCGGGCACTGGACTGTATCCTCGAATGGAGTCAGGATCCCCGGGCACCGAACTATCTCCTCAGATACCATCAGGACCCCCAGGCACTGGACTGTACCCTCAAATAGAATCAGGACCCTTGGGCACTGGACTGTATCCTCAAATAGAATCAGGATCCCCGGGCACCGAACTATCTCCTCAAATACCATCTGGACCCCTGGGCACTGGACTGTATCCTCAAATAGAATCAGGTCCCCTGGGCACTGGACTGTATCCTCGAATAGAATCAGGACCCCTGGGCACTGCACTGTATCCTCAAATAGAATCAGGACTCCTGCGCACTGGACTGTATCCTCAAATAGAATCAGGACCCCCGGGCACTGGACTATACCCTCGAATAGAATCAGGACCCCCGGGTAACGAACTATCTCTTCAAAAAGCATCAGGACCCCTGGGCACTGGACTGTATCCTCGAATACCATCAGGACCCCCGGGCACTGGACTGCATCCTCGAATAGAATCAGGTCTTCCGGGCACTGGACTGTATCCGCAAATAGAATCAGGACCCCCGGGCACTGGACTATACTCTCGAATAGCAGCAGGACCCCCCGTGCTATGGGCTATACCCTCGAATAGCTTCAGGACCCCCGGGCACTGGACTGTATCCTCGAATGGAGTCAGGATCCCCGGGCACCGAACTATCTCCTCAAATACCATCAGGACCCCCGGACACTGGACTGTATCCTCAAATAGAATCAGGACCCCTGGGCACTGGACTGTATCCTCAAATAGAATCAGGTCCCCTGGGCACTGGACTGTATCCTCGAATAGAATCAGGACCCCTGGGCACTGGACTGTATCCTCAAATAGAATCAGGACTCCTGCGCACTGGACTGTATCCTCAAATAGAATCAGGACCCCCGGGCACTGGACTATACCCTCGAATAGAATCAGGACTCCCGGGTAACGAACTATCTCTTCAAATAGCATCAGGACCCCCGGGCACTGGACTGTATCCTCAAATAGAATCTGGACCCCTGGGCACTGGACTATATCCTCGAATAGCATCAGGACCCCCGGGCATAGGACTGCATCCTCGAATAGAATCAGGTCCCCCGGGCACAGGACAGTATCCGCAAATAGAATCAGGATCCCCGGGCACTGGACTGTATCCTCGAATAGCATCAGGGTCCCCGGACACTGGACTATACCCTCGAATAGCATCAGGACCACCGTGCCCTGGACTGTATCCTCGAATAGAATCAGGACCCCCGGGCACTGGACTATACTCTCGAATAGCAGCAGGACCCCCCGTGCTATGGGCTATACCCTCGAATAGCATCAGGACCCCCGGGCACTGGACTGTATCCTCGAATGGAGTCAGGATCCCCGGGCACCGAACTATCTCCTCAAATACCATCAGGACCCCCGGACACTGGACTGTATCCTCAAATAGAATCAGGACCCCTGGGCACTGGACTGTATCCTCAAATAGAATCAGGTCCCCTGGGCACTGGACTGTATCCTCGAATAGAATCAGGACCCCTGGGCACTGGACTGTATCCTCAAATAGAATCAGGACTCCTGCGCACTGGACTGTATCCTCAAATAGAATCAGGACCCCCGGGCACTGGACTATACCCTCGAATAGAATTAGGACTCCCGGGTAACGAACTATCTCTTCAAATAGCATCAGGACCCCCGGGCACTGGACTGTATCCTCAAATAGAATCTGGACCCCTGGGCACTGGACTATATCCTCGAATAGCATCAGGACCCCCGGGCATAGGACTGCATCCTCGAATAGAATCAGGTCCCCCGGGCACAGGACAGTATCCGCAAATAGAATCAGGATCCCCGGGCACTGGACTGTATCCTCGAATAGCATCAGGGCCCCCGGACACTGGACTATACCCTCGAATAGAATCAGGACCCCCGGGCACCGAACTGTCTCCACAAATAGCATCAGGACCCCTGCGCACTGGACTGTATCCTCAAATAGAATCAGGGCCCCCGGGCACTGGACTGTATCCTCAAATAGAATCAGGTCCTCTGGGCACTGGACTGTATCCTCAAATAGTATCAGGACCCCAGGGCACTGGATTGTATCCTCAAATAGAATCAGTAGCCCCTGGCACTGGACTGTATCCTGAAATAGAATCAGGACCCCCGGGCACTGGACTGTATCCTCAAATAGAATCAGGACCTCCGGGCACTGGCCTGTATCCTCAAATAAAATCAGAACACCCGGGCACTGGACTGTATCCTCGAATACAATCAGGGCCCCCGGGCACTAGACTATACCCTCGAATAGCATCAGGACCACCGTGCCCTGGACTGTATCCTCGAATAGAATCAGGATCCCCGGGCACCGAACTATCTCCTCAAATAGCATCAGGACACCCGGGCACTGGACTGTATCCTCAAATAGAATCAGGACCCCTGTGCAATGGACTGTATCCTCAAATAGAATCAGGTCCCCTGGGCTCTGGACTGTATCTTCAATTAGAGTTGGGACCCCTGGGCACTGGAGTGTATCCTCAAATAGGATCAGGACCCCCGGGCACTGGACTGATTCCTCAAATAGAATCAGGCCTCCTGGGCACTGGACTGTACCCTCTAATAGCATCAGGACCCCCGGGCACCGGACTATACCCTCGAATAGAATCAGGACCCCCGGGCACCAAACTATCTCTTCAAATAGCATCAGTACCCCCGGGCACTGGACTGTATCCTCAAATAATGTCAGGACCCCTGGGCACTGGACTGTATCCTCGAATAGCATCAGGACCCCCGGGCACTGGACCGTATCCTCAAATAGAATCAGGGCCCCCGTGCACTGGACTGTATTCTTAAATAGAATCAGGACCCCTGGGCACTGGACGGTATCCTCAAATAGAATCAGGGCCCCCGTGCACTGGACTGTATCCTGAAATAGAATCAGGACCCCTGGGCACTGGACTGTATCCTCAAATTGAATCAGGCCCCCTGGGCACTGGAGTGTATTCTCTAATAGCATCTGGACCCCCGGGCACTGGACTGTATCCTCAAATAGAATCAGGACGCCTGGGCACTGGACTATACCCTCGAATAGAATCAGGACCCCCGGGTAACGAACTATCTCTTCAAATAGCATCAGGACCCCCGGGCACTGAACTGTATCCTCAAATTGAATCTGGACCCCTGGGCACTGGACTGTATCCTCGAATAGCATCAGGACCCCCGGGCACTGGACTGTATCCTCAAATAGAATCAGGACCCCCGGGCACCAAACTATCTCTTCAAATAGCATCAGTACCCCCGGGCACTGGACTGTATCCTCAAATAATGTCAGGACCCCTGGGCACTGGACTGTATCCTCGAATAGCATCAGGACCCCCGGGCACTGGACTGTATCCTCAAATAGAATCAGGGCCCCCGTGCACTGGACTGTATCCTGAAATAGAATCAGGCCCCCTGGGCACTGGAGTGTATTCTCTAATAGCATCTGGACCCCCGGGCACTGGACTGTATCCTCAAATAGAATCAGGACGCCTGGGCACTGGACTGTACCCTCGAATAGAATCAGGACCCCCGGGTAACGAACTATCTCTTCAAATAGCATCAGGACCCCCGGGCACTGAACTGTATCCTCAAATTGAATCTGGACCCCTGGGCACTGGACTGTATCCTCGAATAACATCAGGACCCCCGGGCACTGGACTGTATCCTCAAATAGAATCAGGATCCCCGGGCACCGAACTATCTCCTCAAATACCATCAGGACCCCCGGGCACTGGACTGTATCTTCAAATAGAATCAGGACCCCCGGGCACTGGACTGTATCCTCGAATAGAATCAGGACCCCTGGGCACTGGACTGTATCTTCAAATAGAATCAGGACTCCTGCGCACTGGACTGTATCCTCAAATAGAATCAGGACCCCCGGGCACTGGACTATACCCTCGAATAGAATCAGGACCCCCGGGTAACGAACTATCTCTTCAAATAGCATCAGGACCCCCGGGCACTGAACTGTATCCTCAAATTGAATCTGGACCCCTGGGCACTGGACTGTATCCTCGAATAGCATCAGGACCCCCGGTCACTGGACTGCATCCTCGAATAGAGTCAGGTCCCCCGGGCACTGGACTGTATCCGCAAATAGAATCAGGACCCCCGGGCACTGGACTGCATCCTCGAATAGCATCAGGGCCCCCGGGCACTGGACTATACACTCGAATAGAATCAGGACCCCCGGGCACCGAACTGTCTCCTCAAATAGCAGCAGGACCCCCGGGCACTGGACTGTATCCTCAAGTAGAATAATGACCCCTGGGCACTGCACTGTATCCTCGAATAGAATCAGGACCCCTGGGCACTGGTCTGTATCCTCAAATAGAATCAGGACCCCTGCGCACTGGACTGTATCCTCAAATAGAATCAGGAGCCGCTGGCACTGGACTGTATCCTGAAATAGAATCAGGACCCCCGGGCACTGGCCTGTATCCTCAAATAGAATCAGGACCCCCGGGCACTGGACTGTATCCTCGAATACAATCAGGACCCCCGGGCACTGGACTGCATCATCGAATAGCATCAGGTCACCCGGGCACTGGACTGTATCCTCGAATAGAATCAGGTGCCCCGGGCACTGGACTATACCCTCGAATAGCATCAGGACCACCGTGCACTGGACTGTATCCTCGAATAGTATCAGGATCCCCGGGCACCGAACTATCCCCTCAAATAGCATCAGGACACCCGGACACTGGACTGTATCCTCAAATAGAATCAGAACCCCCGGGCACTGGACTGTATCCTCGAATACAATCAGGACCCCCGGGCACTGGACTGTATCGTCGAATAGCATCAGGACCCCCGTGCACTGGACTATACCCTCGAATAGCATCAGGTCCCCCGGGCACTGGTCTGTATCCTCGAATAGAATCAGGTTCCCCGGGCACTGGACTATACCCTCGAATAGCATCAGGACCACCGTGCACTGGACTGTATCCTCGAATAGAATCAGGATCCTCGGGCACCGAACTATCTCCTCAAATAGCATCAGGACCCCCGGGCACTGGACTATCTCTTCAAATAGCAAAAGTACCCCCGGGCACTGGACTGTATCCTCAAATAGGATCAGGACCCCCGGGCACTGGACTGTTTCCTCAAATAGAATCAGGCCCCCTGGGCACTGGACTGTATCCTCTAATAGCATCAGGACCCCCGGGCACTGGACTATACCCTCGAATAGAATCAGGACCCCCGGGCACCGAACTATCTCTTCAAATAGCATCAGTACCCCCGGGCACTGGACTGTATCCTCAAATAAAGTCAGGACCCCTGGCACTGGACTATACCCCCTAATAGCATCAGGACCCCCGGGCACTGGACTGTATCCTCAAATAGAATCAGCATCCCCCGGCACCGGACTGTATCCTCAAATAGCATCAGGACCCCCGGGCACTGGACTGTATCCGCAAATAGAATCAGGACCCCCGGGCACTGGACTGTATCCTCAAATAGAATCATGACCCCCGGGCCCTGGACTTTATCCTCAATTAGAATCAGGACCCCCGGGCACTGGACTGTATCTTCGAATAGAATCAGGACCCCCGGGCACTGGGCTGTATCCTCGAATAGCATCAGGACCCCTGCGCACTGGACTATCTCTTCAAATAGCATCCCTCCCTCTTCTCAGAACTTTTGGATGGCATGGAAGTAATAGACATGGCGTTTGGGCTGTTCCTGTGTTGTGACTGCCAACATCAGCAGCAACAATAGCAACAGCTGAGGAGAGGCTGGCGGTTCCAGTGGAGGAGCAGCGATCTGTGTATCACCACCCAGGGACTGATAGGAGAGAACCGGATTCACACTTCGAGTCAAGGAATGCGTCACAAACATGCGGCGCATGTGAGAGCACAGCCAAGGAGAGGCTGGCAGTTCCAGTGAAAGAGCGGGGATTGAGTCAACACAACTCGGGGACTAATGGGGTAGAACCAGTTTCAGATACTGGGTCAAGTGAAATATCCGAGGCATGTAAGAATGGGGGACTTTAACTTGCGCGTAAATTGGGTGAATTAGGTTGGTTGAGATAGTCTTGAGGAGGACTTCATAGAATACATCGGTGATGGCTTTCTTGAACAGCATATTACTGAATCTACAGGAGAACTCTTAGATCTGGTGCTGTGCAATGAGACAGGTAAAATTAGTGATCCTGTAATTAGGGATCCTTCTGGAAAGAGCGATCACAGTTTGATTTAGTTTCTCATACAAATGGAGTTTGCAACAGTTTGATCTAAAACCAGTGTATTATGCCTAAACAATGGAAACAACAATGGGATGAGGGAGGATTTGGCTGGTGTAGACTGTGAACACGGGCTATTATGGTGGGACTGTTGAGGAACAGTGGAAGACTTTCAAAGAGGTTTTTCGCAGTGCTCAGCAAAAGTATACTCCATTTAAAAAGCAAGGACTGTAAGGGTGGGGAGAGCCAACCTTGGATAAATAAGGAAATAAAAGAAGGCATCAAACTAAAAGCTGGTGTGTACAAAGTCGTCCCGTCTAGTGGGAAGCTGGAAGATTGGGAAAATTTTAAAAAGCATCAAAGAACCACCAAGTGAGCAATAAAGAAAGTGAAGCCAGATTATGAAAATAAACTAGCACAAAATATAAAATCAGATAGTAAAAGTTTTTATAATTATATAAAGCAGAAAAGGGTGGCTGAAGTGAATGTACGTCCCTTGCAGGATGAGAAGGGGGAATTGATATTGGGTAATGAGGGAAATGGCAGAGGCTTTGAATGACTATCTTGTGTCAGTCTTCACGATGGAGGACACGCCTAATATGCCAAAGGGGGATGTTATGGATGTGATGGGATGTGTGGACATCGATACAATGGCTGAGCAAACTTGTGGGCTTGAAGATAAACAAGACCCCTGGTCCTGATGGAATGCATGCCAGGGTTCTGAAAGAATGGCTGCAGTTATAGTAGAGGCTTTGGTGATAATTTAGTAAAATTCTCTAGACTCTGGGCAGGTCCTGGTAGATTGCAAGATGTCAAATGTCAGTCCACTGTTCAAAAATGGATCTAGGCAAAAAGCATGTTACTCTGGGCCTCTCAGGATGAGGCTTTTCATTCCCGGATGAAGGAGATGTCTTCCTTTTTTAAACAAAGGGGCTTCCCTTCTTCCACCATCAACTCTGCTCTCAAATGCATCTCTCCCATTTCCCGCACATCTACTCTCATCCCACTCGGGATACGGTTCCCCTTGTCCTCACCTACCATCCCACCAGCCTCTGGGTCCAACGTATAATTCTCTGTAACTTCTGCCACTTCCAATAGGATCCCACCACCAAGCACATCTTTCCCTCACCCCCTCCCCCCCACTTTCTGCAGGGATCGCTCCCTACGCAACTCCCTTGTCCATTCGTCCCCCCCCCCCATCCCTTCCCACCGATCTCCCTCCTGGCACTTATCCTTGTAAGTGGAACAAGTGCTACATCTGCCCTTACACTTCCTCCCTCACCACCATTCAGGGCCCCAGACAGTCCTTCCAGGTGAGGCAAACATTTCGCCTGTGAGTCGGCTGGTGTGGTATACTGCGTCTGGTGCTCCCGGTGTGGCCTTTTATATATTGGTGAGATCCAATGCAGACTGGGAGACCATTTTGCTGAACACCTATGCTCTGTCCACCAGA